>NC_141053.1:56356294-56748794 GCF_041138505.1 Cibotium barometz | reverse complement strand
AGGGGACTCACACAAATATAAAAATGTAATCATTCGCAAAAAACCCCACCCCCCAACTCGTTAGAAATTCCCAATACACCACCATTAACCTATTCATTCATTAACTACCTTTTCTTATTCCTTCCAGAGGAACCAAGACCATTAATGGTCATTCAACATCAAAGCCATCGACAAGGCTTGTTCATTCTCCCCGCACACAAAGGTCTTCAACGCGATCACGCAGACACGATCGTCATTCAGGAGAAGGGAGGATGTTAATCCAATTCTAGGATTGACAAGAGCTACTCCCATTATCTTACAACAAGGAGTTATGGTAGATACACCAAAGGGTCATACATTCAAGATATGAAGCAACAGTGTCCAAAGCTACAACTTGGATGGGTGCCCGTAATGGTGTGATGGAGTATTTATGGCAATTCCCACTTCAAGAATGTGTGGTGGCAAGTTAGGATGAAGTCCTAAGTGATGTACTTTATGGATATATTATGAGAGTAGTCATTGTAATAGCATTAGGCCTCTAGTGAGCCTAAAGTGCCCGGTCGGCCATAGTTTAAGTGAGTGTGAACACTTATGGCCATGTATATAAGTGAATTTCTCTCATAATACAACATACTCTCCCATTGTGCAATTGAGTCTTGCTCTTGCTAATATCTCTCCCTAATGCATGCTAGTGAGTGTGTGTGAGTGAAGTTAGGTGAGAGGAGGGACAAGGACCCATAGTGCAATGCAGTGGTGTGATAACGCTCGCGATACGGTGGAATTGATTCTCAAGGAGTTGTAGAGCTTGGAGACCTCAAGGGTTACGAGCTCGGCCATTGGAAAGATCCTCACATGACAGTTGCGGTTCACCAGGTAAGATCTTTTTGGATGTGTTGTAAGGAGGGTTAGGGTGAGCCATAACAATACGTTAGTAGAGTCTTTTGGGAGATAAATTTGGGTGATATAGATAGAGATGAGGCATGGAATGTCAAGGCTATAACAAACACAAGATCCCTACATTTAGCCTTTACATACTCTCAGCATGATTCAACAGCATTAAGGGTGCATCGGTTATCATGTTATTTTAGTAATTGTATGGAACACTTATGGCATAGATGTAACAATCAGTCTCATATTCATAGCTGGGACTACATTGCCCTTGAACCATTGGTAGATGGCACTGAAGAAGACAATGTGGACATTGATGTTAACATCGCAAACATTGAGGAGGCCACCTACAAAAAGGTCACCATGTTACCCTTTGTGATGTCCTTTCTTATAGGAGACAATTTCGTGTGGTGACAGCTGAAAAAGGAAATCCATAGAATGCAAACTTCTACATTTTGAAATGTGCAAAGGAGAAAGAGCTATGCAACAAGAGACATACAAAGGACGGATGTGGAGATGCCATTGCACCATGAGCTCCCTAGTGCTTGGTACTGACCCCTTCTGTATAAAAGGATAGACATGGGGGTAAACACGAGGCCATATGGATCATGTGGTCAGTTCAAGTGGTAGGGAGATTACACGATGTCCGCTGCGAGCCCATACCGCTTTGTATAGACCCAGATAATAAAATGGAAGACCCCAAAACAAAAAGAAAACAAAAGGGAATTAGTATCAAGCAATTAGGGGCTTACGCGATGCCAGCGAGTTCCCTACCACTTGTTGGTACTAAGCCCTTGTGTATAAAAGGAGAGACATGGGGGGGTAAATTCAAGGCCATATGGATCATGGGGTCGGTACCAAAGTGGTAGGGGGCTTACGAGATGTCCATGATCCCTCACTTTGTACTGATCCAGATAACAAAATTAAAGAAAAGGGGGTCAGTAAGAACAAGCTATAAGGCACTACAAGGATATTTGCTTTGGCAATGGTGCGACGATGGCGATAGGGGAGCTCAACACAATGGAAACGGCAAGGCACAGGTCAGACGATGACGATGGCGATGTAGAAGGATGACACCACGAAGGGTGGAGAGATCGATGCCAAGGGTTTAGGATGGGTAGAAAGCTTAATGTCCCCAAGGAGATTCAGGCCGTTTTTTAGACCCACGTGGTGGTCTTAGCACCACGCGTGTGGTGTCTCCTATTCATAAGTGGCATTATAAGGTCTCACGCATTTATAAGCCATTTTACCCTTCATATAAGGCCATCAAAAAATTGAAGGGTGAAATTTTCAAAATCCCCTTATAATGCCTAGGGAAAAAATGACATAATAGAATTAACCCTTCAAATAAAAGTTTAATCCCATGTCTTAAAAAATGAGCATGCATCACAGTTTAGTAGGCTATGGTTCATTAAAACATCATAACATTTTTTGTTTTTGTAAGGTTGTTGGAGACGGAGCATATATTTTTTCTTTATGTAAGGTTGTGTGTGTGTGTGTGTGTGTGTGTGTGTGTGTGTGTTCAGAATGAATATTGTAAGCATTTAATTAGATAGAGAGATAGAAAGAAAAGCATGCCTATAGATTTGATTAAAAGCCTTAGTTTTCTTATGGAGATAGAAGAAGAAGGGGCAATGGTGATGTAGAGGGGCGACGCAAAGGGCGATTGCAGGGAACTCAACACGCAAATGAATGAAGCTCCCAAGGGAGATATGGGCCACTAAAGACCAAGATGGTCTCGTACCACGTGGTCTTAGCATCACTTGCGTGGTGTGTGTACTGATGATCATAAGTGGCATTTATAAGGTCTGACGCTTGAATGACATGCCAATATGCTAGGTACTCTCACTCCTCTCTCATCACGGCGTCAGTACACCAAGCGGCACGTGTCTCATTGGCATCCTTAATATTGATCCCCTTTTGAGATTATTTTTCTCAAGGGGTCAATACCAAGGGATAGGAGACTTGTGGGCATTGTGCTGGGGGCCACATATCACTTGGTACCAACTCCCCTTGAGATACGTTGCTCACGGGGTCAGTACCAAGTGACACAAGAGTTGTTGGCATCCTGTATGCCCCATATCGCTTGGTATTGACCCCTTTTTTGGTGATTTTTCTCGTGGGGTCAGAACCAAGTGACAAGAGTCTCCTTTGCATGTACCATTTCGCTTGGTACTATCCCCCTAGCAATCACCTTGTTCACGGGGTCATTACCAAGCAATAGGTGGCTTTTGTGGGCATTGCGCTAGCCCCATATCACTTGTTGTTGTTGGTAGTGACTTCCCTTGGGACACGTTGCTCTCACGGGGTCAGTACCAAGCAACAAGAGTCTCCTTGGCATCCTTTAGGCCCCATTTTGCTTGATATCGACCCCTTACGATAGTTTTGCTCATGGGGCCATTACCAATCGATGAGAGGTTCGTTGGCATCATGTTGACCCCATGTTGTGAGGTATTGAGATGACCTTTTGCGGTATTTTTGTTAATGGGGTCAATACCAAGAGATATAAGGCTTGTGAGATCCTGTAGGCCCCATTTTGCTTGGTACTGACCCCTTACATCATTTTGTTCTCACGGGGTCAGTACCAAGCGATATGAGGCTTGTTGGCATCCTGCTGGCCTCATATCGCTTACTGACTCCCCTTTGGGTCATGTTGCTCACAGACTATTCTATAAGATCTTGTTAGCGTGGGTTAGTACCAAGGGATTAATTGCGAGCTGGCATCCCGCTTTGTCCTTTATTGCTTAGTACTGACTCCCAACAATTTTTTAGTTGTGATCTTACTGAGTTTATTTATTAGATAGTGTGTACCAAGCTAACTGCTCGAAGGGTAGATACAAGTGAAAGGCCTATTATGGAGTCGCTTCAGGTGCAAGGTAGGAGGAGAAGATGTCAAGCCCACACGGTAGTTCTGTGAGAGCTTCAACAAATTAAGTGACATATGCAACCTGTAGTAGCCAGGCTACCATTTCAAAGGCTTGTGTGTGAAATTTTTGAACACTGGAGTATTGGCATCATGTGATGGCAAGCATTTGCAATTTTTAATTTTAACATTGGAGTATTAGCATGCGATGGCAAGCATTTGTACTTTTTTTGAACACTCGAGTATTGGCATGTGATGGCAAGCATCTGTAATTTTTTGTCTCCAAGAAATTACTGAAGATTGTCTCATATAGTTTTTTGAAGATGCATATTTCCTCACTGTCCATGCTTATAGGACTAGGGATAGTGGTAGGTCTTTTCAGATGACTCATAAATAATGCTCACCTTGATAATCATAACTCTTCCTTTTTGGTGTCCTAGAATGCGTCACATGGTTAGTACAAGCTTGCCTGTTTCGAGAGCTTCCTTCTTGCCTCATCACGGGTGATAGTTAGACATTTAGTACACCCTGATCATCAAAACTCTTCTTCTTTGGTGTCCTAGAATGAGTCACGTGATTAGTACATGCTTGCCCCAGTTCTGCGCTTGTAGTGTGATTGTGCCCACTTGGAGAGCTCCTTCCCTCATGCCTCGGGTGACATAACTCCTACACTCAACTTAGTTTTTAGAGTGGTGCTCTTTGGTTCCTTGTTGACATCGCCCTCCCCTTTTGCAAGCCAATAATGATAACACTTATTAAATCAATAGTGTGGTCTCATCATGTGAAAGCATGATAATGGAGATCTAAAACACTCACCATGCGTTCTTCCCACATGAGACATTTTCAATGGGGTTTCCTCTGCTCCATGAAGGAGAAGCCTATGCTCCACAACCTCACTCAGATCAACATATTCATGTCTTACTTCTACCCCTCCTTGCCTACTAAAAGATGATGCTGAAGTGTAGCTTGCACATTTTGAAATTCATTGGTAGCAGCACATATTTCAAATGATTAGAAGAAGACGTACATAAATTTCTTCAACACATGGTAATTCATCTATGAATTTTGAGGTTGGGAGCAAAGCATGTGATTTGCAACACAGAGCTTTGCAACCGGTTGATGGTTTGTCCAACTAGTGGATTTCAAGTTTATAAGTTGGGGCACCTGTAAGGGTTTTTTACCATAGGTTTCCAACTAGTTGTTAGCCATATAATAGGTTGTGAGGGTTTACAACCCAATGGTTAAAACCAATTTATAGGTTTTTACCAGTTATATAAACATCGGTAGTTAACTTAAAAACTAGTTTAAAACCAGATTATAGATTCACCACTTTAATGGTTTTTAACCCTTGTTTTACAACCCCTTTGAAACTAGTTTATGGGTTGGAAGGGTTTATAACCACCACTGGTTGACAACCAATTTATAAATTGAGAGCATGACAAATGGTAACTGGCTACCAACTTGACAACCGGCTTATAGATTGAGAGTATAACAAATGGCAACTGTAAAGACAAGTTTATAAGAGAAGGGGGACTTGAAAGGGTTTTGGACTATTGGTTTGAGTCCGCTGACAACCAGTTTATTGTTTGGAGGAGCATAACAATAAGTTTTCAATCACTAGATTGACACCCACTGTAATAGCTTAGAAGCACTGTAAATGGCTTTCAACCGGTTTCGAACGGGCTGGCATATAGCAAGTGCTTAAAGGTGGTATTAACAAATGCCCAACATTGCTAATCAAATAAAACTAGTTAAAGAGTATAGGTTGCTACCTTTGTTTTCCATCATGTCATGACCAAGTGGTTTCCTTACCACCCCGCCATTTTTTTTTGGGCTTCTTTGGGTATGGCCTAGCTATAACCAACTGCAATGCATTTGACACATGCTTTCAAGGTAAAATAAGTAGACCAACAATAGACTGGTTCGTTCCAAACCCAAGGCCACACCTTGGGAAACTTTTTGTCACAATCAGAATACTATCCTCATGTAGAAGAATCTTTGGCGCGGTAGTGGAATGATCATCGTGTACTAGAGTTCTCTAGCTTCACACCCATCATGAAAGTTATACTAGCACCTGCTTTCTCCACAGCCTCATTCTTGTGGTCTAAATCGGCCCATAAACATAGAGAAAGAGGCAATGAACATGGCATGAACTTTCTTCATATGTAGAAAACACATATACATACCTTTGCTTTTTTTTCTAGAGCTTTTTAGTGACGCAAAGTTTATCTTGAAGCTGCTGCTCTACTTGTCCTTGTGTATTAGGGGGCATGTTATTTGATGGACACATCATGGTGTGGTATTCAATTGCACCTTCAATGTGATGCAAGCTGCACTTTGCCTCCTCTACCTTCCCTTTCACGTTGTATGAAGAGCTAGCAATGCAGCTTCTTTGTTACACTCAGTATTCAGTAGAATGTCATCCACCAATGTTTGCACCTGACTTGAGACCTCCACCTTTACCTCATATAGGCTACCTTATGCCAAGAGAGTGCATGTGTTCTGAGATAGTGTTACACCATAGCTCATAGATGACATCGACTGTACACCTACCTCACACATCCACCACTGAGTTCTTTTTTTTGTGTAATTTCCATCAACACTTGTCTTCTTAACAACCTACTCAGCAAGATACGTCTCACTTCATAGGACCGGTGCAAGCCTAGTAGCCGTAGCCTCGAGAAAATTAAAGGCCCACAAAATATTTTGAGGGTGTAGTTTGGTAAACCTGTTTATATAATGCATACAAGGGTAAGTAGTGCTCTTGCTTTGACATTTGCAACATCACCTTCTTGTCTTTCTTGAAAAGATGAAGGGAAGAAGAGAGCTTGAGCTCTTGCCAAGCACACACACACTCACAAAACCCTAAAAGAGAACACACAAAGTGAGAGGCTGAAAATCTTCTTCTTCTTCACACAACACTCAACACACCATATAAAGATAAGAGTACACACAATATGAAAAGGTTCTCAACCATATACATATGTGAACCCAACTAAATGAGCTGGTGCTATAACTATGCCAGTCTAGAATGACTGTCACATAGCCTGTCATCCCACTGGCTACATATCACCCATGATCTCACCAACCATGCCAGTGGTGTAAGTGTGGGCCCTATCCCCCACCGCCTCACTATAGATGAGCTCGATATCTCAACATTTCTTAGGGAGCTTTGAAAACACTCTTAGCCAATACTTTGGTGGCACCTCATTGTGGGAGTCAGATGCTTTGCATCCTCCCCCTCAAGATTGAGATCTTACATTTTGGAAAAATCCTCTAAAGTCCTACAAAATTCTTTCAATGGCTCCGTCTCTAACTTCGGGTGGAGAAACTTGGTGGGTGCCCGCTTCTGGCATGTAGAAAACATTAGTTAGACAAGAAAACACACTCTCCTTGTCTCTCATATATTGATCTCAAGACCACTAACATCTGTGGAGCTCAATTAACAGGCTGATGTGTGAGAGAGAGAGAGAGAGAGAGAGAGAGAGAGAGAGAGAGAGAGAGAGAGAGAGAGAGAAGGGCCACCTTTGTGTCTTCATCCGCTGCCCTTTAAGTTAGCCATTTTGCTGAAGATGCACACATGTTCTCAAGTAGCTATCAGTGGGTTGGGGGAGAGGAAAAGAGAAAGATTTGTTGACTCTGAGTTTTTTTAATAATGAGACAGTGTACATAGAGAATGCATACAAATAATAATAATTACCCTGCCACTTTCAGTTATCCCCCCCACTATCTTTTCAGTTATGTACATTTTCTTTTCTTAGTTTTCAAAATATTTTCATTTTTTTCCAATTCAAAGTTCATTTCCAAGTTGCAAACCACAACCTAAAAACCACTATTTCTACTAGTCCAAAGTGTACCACCTTACCATGCATCCCACTAAGAAACAGGTGATGATACTGCGCATCCCATTTCACATGTTGGTAAAGTGCCATTATCTATGGAGTATGAAAAAATGAAGTACTTGGTAGATGTACTTCATGTTCAAAATATTACAAAGAACCTGGTTTCTGTTGACAGATGGTTGAGCAGGGTCCGCAAGTGAGGTTTAATCCTGAAGGATGTTTTGTGGAAGACTTCAAAAATCAGTGTCGCTTAGTTACAAAGGGCAACAAAAATGGCAGGATGTTTACTTTGGATGTGAACATGCCTAAAGTAAAGGCATCCATGTTTGTGCATGGAACAGGTGTCATTGTAGATATTGATATATGGCACAAGCGCATTAGTCATGTGAATGTACAACGTGAATGTACAACGGACCGAAGTCTATGTAGGCCTAAAATATTGTTACAGGTTTGCCAAAGTTTAAGATGGATGGTATGCACAAAGTATGTGAAGCATGCCAGCTTGGTAAGAAGGCCAAACATGCTTTCCCACATGAAAAGCATGTTAGTGCAAGGCCATTAGATGTCATGCATTCAGATATATGGGGGCCGACAAAGATTACAACAATTGTAGGTTGCAAGTAATATGTTACATTCGTTGATTACCACACTAGTTAGGAAAGTGTGGGTTTACTTCATGAAGAAGAAAAGTGAGGTGTTTGCTCACTTTCAGAGATTTAAAGCCTTGTTTGAGAAATAAAAAGGCATGCAAATAAAATGCCTGAGATCAGACAGTGGTGGAGGAGAATGTTTCTCCAATCAGTTCAATGATTTCCAGATGAAGGAAGGAATGAAGAGACAGTTTACATGTAGGTACACTTCACCAACATAATGGTGTTATAGAAAGAAAAAACATGCACATTGTGGAAGTGGCACATGCCTTGATGGTTGAAAAGAATATGCCACATTAATTTTGGGCAGAAGAAGTAGCAACTACTGTTGACATTATGAACATGATACCCATTGCAATTGTTCATGTTATGATGCTTGAACCAAAAGTTTATAGGCACATAAGACCGGATGTTTCTCACTTGAAAGTGTTTGGGTGTATTGCATATGTACATGTTCTTGATAAATTGAGAATAAAGTTGGATCCGAAGGTAGAGAAATGCATCTTTATTAGTTATGCTATGGATTAGGTTAGATGTTATAACCCTACCACTCGTGAGATGCGAGTAAGCAGAGATGTTTTTTTTGACGAAATGAGTAGCTGGTATGCACTAGCAGTGAAGGCAACAGAAGATGTTTTTTTTAACGAGATGAGTAGCTGGTATGCACCAGCAGGTGAAGGCAGCATTCTTACTTTATTTACAAAATCTATGGTTTTCTTGATTTTTATGATTTACAGATGATTGAATTAAATTCAAATACTATGCCTTTGATGAAAAACGCCACCCCCTTCTCTTCTTTACATTCCAACCCTTCTTAATCCTAGAAAGATTAACCAAGTGATTAATTAAACTCTTCTTATTATTTACTCTCTTGAATTTAGAAAATTATATAGATTAGAGTTCTATAATTCTAAATTGGATTAATTAAGTTAATTGTAGAAAGATAAAAATGAGAAATGCTCAGCCATACAAAGGAGGTTATGGCAAAATTTTCTACAATTTTATGAAAAAGAAAGTTTGTTTTTATGTTATTCCAAAAGAGTAATTCCCACCATTTTTGCATCTAAAAGAAATATTCTAATTACTCCATGTACATATTCACCTATGAATATGCATGGATATCACTGATATTAATTATTAAATTTGATTTCTATGCATAGAAGGATGCATAATGGATTTTTTTAATATAAACGTGTTATTCTTATTAAATTTGATTTCTATGCATAGAAAGATGCATAATGGAAATTTTTATTACAAAAGTGTTGTTCTTATTAAAATTGATTTCTATGCATAGAAAGATGCATAAAGGAATTTTTTTATTACAAAAGTGTTATTCTTATTAAAATGATTTCTATGCATAGAAAGATGCATAATGGAATTTTTTTAATTATAAAAGTGTTATTCCTATTAAATTTTATTTCTCTGCATAGAAAGATGCATAATGGATTTTTTTTATTACAAAAGTGTTATTCTTATTAAAATTGATATCTATGCATAGAAAGATGCATAAATGAATTTTTATTATTACAAAAGTGTTATTCTTATTCAACTTGATTTCTATGTATAGAAAGATACATAATGGAATTTTTATTATTATAAAAGTGTTATTCTTATTAAATTTGATTTCTATCCATAGAAATCAAATTGAATAAGAAAGATGCATAATGGAATTTTTATTACAAAAGTGTTATTTTTATTAAATTTGATTTTTATGCATAGAAAGATGCATAAAGAAAATTTTTATTATAAAAGTGTTATTCTTATTAAATTTGATTTCTATGCATAGAAAGATGCATAATGAATTTTTTTACCTATAAAGGTGTTATTCTTATTAAATTTGATTTCTATGCATAGAAAGATGTATAAAGGAATTTTTTAAATTACAACAGTGTTATTCTTATTCAAATTGATTTCTATGCATAGAAGGATGCATAATGGAATTTTTTTTATTATAAAAGTGTTATTCTTATTAAATTTGATTCCTATGCATAGAAAGATGCATAATGGAATTTTTATTACAAAAGTGTTATTCTTATTAAATTTGATTTTTATGCATAGAAAGATGCATAAAGGAATTTTTATTATTATAAAAGTGTTATTCTTATTAAATTTGATTTCTATGCATAGAAAGATGCATAATGAAAATTTTTTATTATAAAAGTGTTATTCTTATTAAATTTGATTTCTATGCATAGAAAGATGCATAGTGAAATTTTTTATTACAAAAGTGTTATTCTTATTAAATTTGATTTTTATGCATAGAAAGATGCATAAAGAATTTTTTTATTATAAAAGTGTTATTCTTATTAAATTTGATTTCTATGCATAGAAAGATGCATAATGGATTTTTTATTATTGTAAAAGTGTTATTCTTATTAAATTTGATTTTTATGCATAGAAAGATGCATAAAGGAATTTTATTATTATGAAAGCGTTATTCTTATAAAAAGTGATTTTTATGCATAAAGAGATTCTTTTTATTTTAAAAGTGTTATTCCTAACAAATTTGATTTTATGCATAAATAGATACATAAAAGGATTTTTTAAATAAAAGTGTTATTCCCATTGAAGTTGATTTTTATGCATAAATAGATGCATAGAGAATTTTTATATCAAAATTAGAATTCTCTTAAAATCTATGTTTAAATTCTATGAGTATTTGATAAATGAATAATTAAATACTCTAAGAGAGAAATTTGTATCGTTTTATATTCACACGGATTGTAAAAAGAAAATTCAAGAAATCTATCAAGATCGAAATATTCAGATAAATGATTAAAATATCCCTCATTGGAATTCGTAACTAATTTAGAAATCAGTTAAGTGAATATTCAAAGAAAGAAATTCAGTAAAATAGTAACTGAATATCAAACCTTTTCGAGAAAGATAGTTTATGAAAAATCTTATCCGACTCGAACCTTGAACTAGATAGATGTGAATGAATGGATGGATGTGGAAGAATGGATGTGGATGTATGTGAAGAATGGATGTGAATGTGTATGTGAAGAATGGATGTGGATATGTATGTGTAAGAATGGATGCGGATATGTATGTGAAACAATGGATGTGGATGTATGTGAAAGAATGGATGTGGATGTATGTGGAAGAATGGATGTGTATGTGTATGTGGAAGAATGGATGTGGATGTATGTGAAAGAATGGATGTGGATGTGTATGTGAAAGAATGGATGTGGATGTGTATGTAAAAGAATGTGATGTGATGTAAAGAGATGTGATGTGACATGAATATATATGGATGTGAAGTGATAGATATGAATGTATGGATAGATGTGGGTAGTCGTACATGTGAACGATGGGATGGATGTGGATGAATGAGATGAGATGTGTATGAATGAGATATGATGTGGATAGATGTGATGTGATGTTATGTGGATAGAATGTATGTGATGGGATGGTGATGTGAATGAATGAGATGTGATGTCATGTGAATGAATGATATGGGATGTGAATGGATGATATGAGATGTGAATGGATGAGATGTGATGTGATGTGAATCGGGATGTGAATGAATGAGATGTGATGTGAAATGAATGTGATGTAAATTGGGATAGATGTGAATGGATGATATGTGATGTGAATGAATGTGATGTGAATGGATGATATGTGATGTGAATGAATGTGAATGGATGAGATGTGAATGAATGTGATGTGATGAGATGTGGATATGGGTAGATGCGAGTGGATGAGATCTGATGAGGATAAATGCGAAAAGATGTGATGAGATGAAAATTATTAAGAGACTAAGGTTATGTAGAAGGGGAAGAGGAAGGTGTGAGTGTGAAGGGACTTAAGGTCCACTAGCTCATCTATTTAAAGATGAGGCCATGAGGCATTTTGTATGTGAGCAAGGCCTAGTTGTATTCATAAACAACTTAATAAGCAAGATATCTTTCTTGTACTTTTTGAGTCTCTCCTCTCCACACACTTGATCTAGCATGAGCACCACGTTTTCTCAACATGGTATCTAGAGCTTAGGTGATTAGAACCACTTGTGGTGTAGAATAGGTCAAAAATCTTCATTTTTCCCTGTGTAGAGCTCAACCCTCTTCCATTGGAGGCCTTCTACCAGATTGTAGAGACAAAATCTCTCAAAGCTTTCAACCACATGTACACTAAGTGTTCATGTACACTAAGTGTTCATCTTCAATGTTTATGTATATTACCCTTGAGGCCCTTGTTTGTACGAGGCATAGGCATCCATAAGCCATATGTTCTCATTTCCCAAGCCCAAGACATGTCATATTCTGCATTTTCATCATATAAGATGAGTTGTAAGGTTGAGCATAGAATCCCTAAATGCTCTACCTTGTTGTTTGTGATGATTTTAAGCATCTTTTGGCATTGTTTTTGTAAGAGGCATTGGCAACATTATGAGCCATGCCCTCTCCTTCTTGAGCCAAGGATGATCAACCTTATTGGTTTGAGGATTTACCTCAACCACTTACTCACTCTTATTAACCTTGTAACTTCAAACCCTAATGGGTATCATGTAACTAACATGTAACTAACATCATGCACAAAAGTTGTTGTAATTGTGGAGTAGACACTGCCCTTGACCAATCCATAAGGCAAGTGGTAAGACCCTCCCTTTCCCTTTCCCATTTAAATCTACCTCATTGCCCATGGAGGAGATATGGTATTCAAGGAAGCATCAAGCATGTTGTAGGAACATCTATAAGCAAACCACTTAAGCAATGGTGGCAGCCTACTTTTGATCATTGTGTGAGAATGGTCAAGGTGGAAAGCATATGGTGGAAGCAATGACACGTATGTCTGAGGCATGTCATCTACAAGAAGTCAAGCAAACACAAAGAGTGGGGTACACCATCATTGAGGTGTACATCTTCATCGACAACAAATAAAGACTTAGATGGCATCATTGTATTAGCCTCTAAGGCTCTACGACTTAGATGGCATCATTGTATTAGCCTCTAAGGCACAGTTGTAAATCCTAGATAACCACACCTATATTCCAAGCCTTGTACACCTAATGTTATAAAGGCATCCTATGTCCAATACCACCTATTCCATTCTTTCATAGTTGATATTGAGGGGGGGTATTAAGAGACTAAGGTTATATAGAAGGGGAAGAGGAAGGTGTGAGTGTGAAGGGACTTAAGGTCCACTATTTAAAGATGAGGCTGAGAAAGGCCTAGTTGTATTCATAAACAACTTAATAAGCAAGATATCTTTCTTGTACTTTTTGAGTCTCTCCTCTCCACACACTTGATCTAGCATGAGCACCGCGTTTTCTCAACAAAAATGATGTGATTGGATGAGAATGAGAATACGTATGAAATGGATGTGGATTAAATAATATGGATTGATGTGGAACAATGTGGACAGATGAGAGTTCATTATAGAAATTGTATTTATGACCTGTTTTTAAATGACTGTTTTATGTCAAGAATGTTGGGGAAGCATTTTGACCGTCTTGTGAATGAGGTCGTAGAGACGTAACTGATAAAGTTGCAACAGCTGACGGAGAGTCAACGGAGGAAGTCTCGCGTAGCAAGGTTAGGCGAGAGCTCTTGACCAGCCTCGGTTCGATCTAAATGGTGAGCGTACGGTGGATGAGGGACCAAGGAAGCGGCCTATGAGTGAAGCGCTAGGTGCGAAGGATCTTAGAGGGTGCTGACCATATGGTGCTCGGGCTCTGGGTTGCCGAAGATACCCACACGTTGTTAGGTATTTTTTGGTAACATTTTCTTGGCATATGTACACACTCATGCATGGCATTTACAAATAAAGGGTGTCCATCTCCAAGGGCCAAAGGGGGTATAAGGCCACATGTGAATGGATCTAACAAAAATATGCAATGTGTACAGTTAGTTATTGGTTTACCTTGATAAATAATAAATGGAAGGAGTGTGAGATGAGAATCAGTTTCACAAGGCAGGTTTTAGCACTATCATGTATGGACAAGGTTGTTGACAAATAATGTGAGCATGCAAAGCATTATTTTTTTAAAGCTGGATAGGGACCCGTTAGAGGAGGTCAGCTACAGTACCGGTCCTTGGCATTTCATGGGAAACAAAAGTATGTGTGGTGCAAAGTCTTCCTTGAATGAAAGAGTCACCTTGGGATTTAATACAAGGCTTGCTAAAAATAGAAGGTGGCCTTGGATTGCCTTAAAAAATTCTTCAATTTGCCTCAATTTCAAAAGGGCGCCGCGTGGAGGTGGGGGAGCTCTCTGACATGCCTTGGAGTATTATGAATAATGTAATGTTCTTTGGTTGAACGGGCAGCGCACGCTGGTGTATAAGAAGAGGAGGGGAGCAAGCTCATGGGTGTAGAGAGAGGGTACCCGTAGTTCTAATGCTCTCAATGAGCTACGTGGCCCATGTGTGGCAGAGAAAGCGTGGTTCTGTAGCTCTCAGAGAGCTGCATGGCTATAGTGTTTATAGAGTGTGTGGGAGGGCTCAGCTCTAAGGTTCTCAGGAAAGTGCGCAATACACAGAGGATGAGCATTGCTTTAATGATTCTCAGAGAGCTGCGCAATACACATGCGCAGCCCATGTATGTAGAGAGGAGGGAATGAGCCTTGTGTAGTTTTCAGAGTTGTAAATGAGAGCTCGCCTCTTCAAGATTCTCAGGAAAGTGCACAGCCCATTGTGTAGAAAAGAGAAAGCGTGGCTATAGCGCAGAGTGTGTGTGGGGAGATTTCGTTACTCTAAAGCTCAGAGAACCTACGCAGTTGATGTAGGGGAGCTGTAGTTTTCATGTTTTTCAGAAAGTTGCGCAGCCAAAGTGTGTGTGAGACGGAGAGCTGCAGCCCACGAGTGTAAATGAGAGCTGCGTAGTTATGAGGCTCTCAGAGAGCTGCGCAATCCAGGATTATAAGAGTGTGAGAGAGCTCGTAGTTTCCAGTGTGTGAAGAGGAGCTGTAGTTCTAATGTTCTCAGAGAGCTGCAGCCCATGTGAGTAAGGGGAGAAGCGTGGCCTTTGTGTGAGAAGGCGCCGTCTTCAAGGTGTGAAAGCCGTGTGTTTTTTTCCTTATGAGGAAGAAGCTGCTCTCTGTGTTTGAGAGAGAAAGGAGACGAGCTCGTTTTCTTTGAAGAGAAGTACCCTCAGAACAGCCCACGGCACTCCAGTTTGGGAGGAGAGGAGAAGCTGCAACGCTACTTGTATGAATGAAGAGAAGGTGCCACGCCTTAAGAGTGCGGCTCTCTGTCATGATGACAGCCCATGCAATGTAAGTGACGGCTGGCCAGCCTTTTTTTTTGTTCTCTTTTTTGTGAAATAACTCATATATATATGAGGAATCACCAGTTTGTGGCATTGGAAAACCCATGTATATGATAACCAAGTCTCTGATTTTGTGGAAAGCTCATGTGTATGAGAAAGACAGCCCTCTGGTTTTGTTTGAGAGAACATGTATGTATGGTGGTGTGCTTCTTCAACAGACAGACTGAAGACCATAAAGTGATTGTGCCTCCTATTCACACACTGCTTGCCAGGTTGGGAGAATTGAAGTTCCTTACTAATGTTGTCTTTTCTTGGGAAACTGAAGTTTTGCAGAAAGCTCATACTTGATGGAATGTAACCTTGTTATGTCAAGTGGTTCTCTCACCATTTCTCTGTGGTGATCATTTTGCTTATGGCTGTGAGCCTATTTTATAATAAGGGTGCACCCCTATATGCATATGTATCAATTGAGTAAAGGGTGGCAGATGTTGATGTGCCCATCTCCCCTTGCATGTCTTGATCAAATGTATGTAGGCTCCCTCCAGCTACTTAGAAAATTGAATGAGGGTAGAGACAAGGTTTCATGCTTAAGATGTTAAATGTTGTGTCAGCTCACTGAGCTGACTGGTGCCCCTTTTTCTTGATGTTGGTGTGTACTCCGAACTGTGGAAAGGCATTGCTATAGAGGTGTTCCGTGTTTCTCCACCTCCCTTCACAGTTTTTGGTGCCCCCATTGAGGAGCATTCCAAGAACCTTCAGTTTACAAGACTGAAAACATGTGCATGTGATTAATCTCAGTGAATGACTGCTATGCCAGGACAGTTGTGTGACAGATGCCTTCTAAAATTGTGCTATATTACCTTGATTTGACAGCCAACTGAAGTATGGTTTGCAGGCTGAAATTCTTGGGATTGGTGCCGTTTCACAGTTGATGTGTTGCCTAAAAATTCTGGTAGAATTGGGAAATTAGCCAGTCGTACCTCTTGGGAGTTGGATGGCCACTCTCAATGGATAATCACAATGGACCTCAATTTACTCCCTTCCATTTTACCCAAAGAATTCAGATAAATGTTCATGTGGACAGAAAAATTTTCTTTCAACAGCGTATGGCATATATGTTTGGGCCAGAAAGACTGAGGGAAATATTGGAGTCTCCTTTGCCGGTGGTAATTCCCATGATTAACTATGCAAATTCGTTTGATGTGCATGTGTTCATCCTCTTCTAAACCGGAAGGGTTTTGAAGTTTTTACTGAGAATTGATTTAGTAGAGGGTTTTGTTTTTGCATCTGTGTAAAAAGGGTTTTTTATTGGGTAGCAATGGCTTTCCCTTATCCAGAGTTTCATGGAAAAAGTGATGAGAGTGTGGAAGAGTTCTTAGAAAACATGGAAGTTGCGTGCATAAGCAACCATATCCAGATACCCGCTCAAATGTTACGCCTTTTGCAAATCTGTTTGAAGGGTGATGCACGGAGCTGGTGTAAGGGTTATGAGGAGGAGTTGCAGAGGGCTGATCCACCTATGCCATTGACATGGGATAATGTCCGACAAGCTTTAACAGCACAGTTTGTGAAGGTGAAAGATCCAGACAAAGTTTGGCATGAAATACAAGAATTGAGACAAAGAAAAGCGGAGCCCATTGATGATTACATCAAGAAGTTTTCCATATTATGGGAGAGCTTGTGTCAAGCCTTGCAGCCACAAGTGCCCCCACCAGATATGATGAAGAAGGATCGGTTCTTGGTTGGCCTCAAGGAAAACCTGCGTTGGAGGGTAGAATTGAAGAAGCCAAGAACATACGAGGATGCATTGGAGGCGGCAAGGAACAAAGAGTGGAAGTTGAATAGACTAACTCAATTGGGAGTGAGCTCACTACCTATGGTGTCAGAGATGAAGCAAATGGATTCCATGCAAAGTCGGGTTCCAGAGGAGGTTCATCCGGCAGATGCGGTTTCAGTAGCTACTCAAGTTGTGCCAGCAATAGTCACTACTGCAGCACAAGATGATGAACTGAGGCAGGACTTGAGGCAAGTGGTTGATTTGATGAAGAATCTTAGCCTAAATATGTTAAGCAATGTGGGAAATAATCGAGGTCGTGTGAGACTTGCAAATCAGCCAGGAGGTGAAGGACAACCAAAGAATGGTTTTGGTGGACAGAATAACGGCAGGGGTTGGAGGCAGTTGCCCACATGCTATAACTGTGGAGAGCTTGGCCACATCAGCCCACAATGTGATAAACCACCAAGAATGGGTGGAGATATGTATCCATTGCCTGCACAGTTGCCGAACCGGTCAAATGATTATGGCATAGAGATTAAGGGTGAGGCAGGACCTAGTGGATTGACCAAGGAGGACAAGGGAAAGACAAAAGTGTTAAGTGTGGTCACCTTGGAGAAGGCAGCAATGTTGGAAGATACATTAGTAATGCCTATTGGGAAGAGAACCACAGAGGATAAAGAAGGAAGAAATGAAGCAGGTCCCAGTAGGAAGAAAGGGAAGAGTCATGAGGGTGAAGATGTGAAAGCTAAAAGGAAAAGGAGAGCCCGCCGAAAATTTCACGTCTCAGATTTTCCACTAGGGGAAGGGCAGGATAGCTATGACTTGAAACAGGACCTAAGCAGTAGAAAGGCAGACGTGACCTTTGGACAACTAGTGGAAATGATACCGAAATTGAAGCGCCAATGGAAGAAACTAGTCAGCCCGCTGGGGAAGGAACCCAACAGAGGGTCAGTGAGAGTGTTGGCCATTGATGAGTCTTCAGACATTTGTCCCATAGTAGATGTTTGGCACAAGAGGAAGAATCTTGGGCAGGGATACGTGGATGGTGGTGCACAAATTTGTGTAATCACTCAAACATGTGTAGAAAAGATGGGCCTGACAGTAGAAGGAGTCTCAGAATTCCGCATACGACTGGCAAACCATCAAAAGATCAAGTGTCTAGGGAAAGTGAAGAGCTTGGAAATCGAAGCCTATGCAGTCAAAACGGTAGTAGATTTTCATGTAATGCCAGCAGGATTAGGGGCTTATCCTATCATCCTTGGAAGACCATGGCTACGCGCAGTGCGGGCCATTCAAGATTGGAGACACGGTACAATCAGCTTATATGGGGACACAGGGGGCAAAAGATTATTTGACATGAGTAGCAGGAAGCCACTAGATGAAGGTTATGAAGAAGGGGAGAGTTCAAGTAGTGAAGAATCTTCCACTGTGTCAGATGGGGACAGTGGCACCACCACTAGTAGTGAGGGAGAGGTAAATGTGGCATTTCTGATGGTGGACAGGGTCTTTGAACAGACCAGCATAGTCGCATCCATGAAGGGAATTGAAGATGAGTCTAAGGGCCCATATGAGGTGATTGAAGAGCTAATGCAACCCCAGGTGAAGCCACACGAGAAACACGAATTAATGGCCAGGATGATTAGCACAGATCTCTCGGTCGTGGAGAAGGAGAAGTATTTAAAGATGTTGTCAACATATCCAGATTTATTCATCACATCGTATGAAGAAGTTCGGGGCTTCAAAGGGGAAGATTTGCACATAGAGCTAAAGGAAGGAGCCAAGCCAGTACATCAAAGATTAAGGAGAATGGGTCCAGAACAGATGAAGGCTTTGCGAGAAGAGGTGGACAAACTACTAAAGGCTGGTTTTATATGCCCTGTGGAGACAACAGAGTGGGTGAGCCTAGTCGTGGTCACTCCAAAAAAGGACGGAAAATGGAGGGTTTGTGTGGATTTCAAACCTTTGAATGCAGCTACAAAGAAGGATCCATACCCACTACCTTTCATTGATCAAATCCTGGATTCAGTGGCGGGTCATGAAAGATACAGTGTGTGTGATGGGTTTTCAGGCTATTTCCAGTTGAAGATTGCTCCAGAGGATCAGAAGAAAACTACTTTCATTACGCCATGGGGCTGCTTTTGCTATACAGTACTACCATTTGGGCTAACAAATGGTCCAGCTCACTATCAAAAGAGAGCAAATTGGGTGCTTCTGCCATTCATTGGAAAATGTGTACAGGATTTCATTGATGATTTTTGTGTCTGCAGCACACGCATGGATCACTGTGAGAAGCTGGAGATGGTGCTGGAACGATATAATGATTGTGGTGGCCAACTCAATCCCAAGAAGTGTTTCTTTGCAAAACCAAGGGTAAAATTGTTGGGTCATATGGTGTCAGAAAATGGCATTGAGGCTGATCCAGACAAGGTCAAGGCAATCATGCTTCTTCCTTCTCCAGAGTCTACAAAACAGTTGGCAACATTTATTCAGAAGGTAAAGTACATGTCAAGATTCATTTCATTGTCCTCACAGCTTTTATATCCATTACAACAGGTGGCAAAGCACGATCCTTTGCAATGGGATGACAAGTGTGAAGAAGAGTTTCAGAGAGTCAAAGAAGTCTTAGGGGAGATGACAGCGGTGCAGGCTCCAGATTGGGAACAGGTTTTTTATGTGAATCCTTCAGTAGGAGAGGATGCTATTGGTGCTATGTTGCTGCAAAAAGGGAAGGGGAGCCAATATATGCACCCTGTCTATTGTGCTAGTAGGGTAAAGTCAGTAGCAGAGAGGGGACTGTCAGAAATAGAGCTGGTGATGGTAAGTGTGGTGTTTGCTTGCCGACGATTTCGCCAATATCTTTTGACAAAGCCATTTGTATTCCTAACTAGTTACACATTCTTGCCTCAGCTCATCAATGGTGTAAACATGTCTAAGGCAGTGAAAAAGTGGGTGATTGAATTACAAGAGTTCGAGTTCTCTTTCTTGGTGGAAGAAAGCAACAGAGCTACTTTGGCAGACTTGTTAACTTATAAGGAAAACCCTCTGCTTGTCAAAGAGGAAAGTGTTAGAAAGGTAGAAAATGTGGCAGAAGTAAGCAATGCTCATGTTTTGTTCTTTGATGGTTCATACAGGAAGAGCCATGATGCAGCTTCTGGTGGTATAGCTCTTTATGACCAGCAAGGTAAGCTGATTTGTAAAAAGGGATTCAAAGTTGATGCTCATACTAACAATGAAGCAGAGTATTCTACATTGGAAGCAGGGCTAAACATTTGCATTAAGCATGGTGTAAAGAGACTATGCATAAGAGGTGATTCTCTACTGGTGGTAAAACAAATACTAGGAGTATGGAAGAGCAAGAACCCTGCATTGAGGAACAAGTGTTTCAAGATCAAGAGCTTGTTGAAGGAGTTTGAAGCATGGGGCATTCGGCATGTGGAGCGTTCTCTTAATACAGAAGCACATGAAGCAGCACAGGGAATGATTGGCGAGCTATATGTGTTAAAAGCTGATCTGCCACTTTATCGGGGTCGTGAAAGTCTGACACTGGAAGAAGAGTTTTTGTTGACAGGAGTCATTCCCAAGGACATTGAGAAGGCAAAAAAATGTGGGTTTGTACGCAGAGCTTGCAAATACAAGCTCATTGGTGACACCTTATACATGCAAGGGGCTGACTTGGTGTTAAGGCGTGTACCATGGAAGGAAGAGCTGTACAGAGTGCTTGAGGAGAATCATGAAGGAGCATGCGGTGGCCACTTTGCATTTAAAATCACATTGCACAAAATCTTACAGGAGGGTTACATATGGCCAAGTATACAAAAAGATGTGCATCACTGGTGTAGCTCATGCAAAAGGTGTCAGGCATTTGGGAAACGAATTTTAAAACCAGAGTTGCGCAAGACAATCTTGGCCTTTGACATTTTTGAGAAGTGGGGAATTGACGCAGTAGGACCCTTACCCATTACCAGCAGGGGAAAGAGTTATATTTTGACAGCTGTGGATTATCTTTCCAGGTGGGCAGAAGCTAGAGCAGTGAAGCAAATTACTGCAAGAGATGTTGCAAAGTTTGTTTATGAAGACATCTGCTGTAAATTTGGGGTACCCTTGGAGCTTCTTTCTGATCAAGGGCCTGGTTTTAGAGCCGACTTGCTAGAATACTTGTGTGCCAAAATGCGGATTAAGCATAATTTTACTACTCCTTATTACCCGCAGTGCAACGGTTTGAATGAAAGATTCAATGGTGAACTTGTACACATTCTTGCAAAGGTGACAGAACATCAGGGCAAGAATTGGGATCTGGAGCTGTTCAGTGCTTTATGGGCTTATCGTACATCGGTGAAGACAAGCACAGGTTTTACACCTTTTCACTTAGTGTATGGCAAAGAAGCTTTGTTACCTGTGGAAGTTGAGTTGCCTGCAGTTAAAATGTTAGAAAAGCTGCTAGGGTCATCTAGCAACACATTTAAAGAGAGACTCTTACAGTTACAAGAGGTTCAGCTGGACAGGATGAGTGCCTTGGAACATTATGAGAAGATGCAAAATAGGGCATTGACAAAGATAAATGAGAAGATTAAGAAGAAGGGTATTGAGGAAGGTGATTTGGTGCTACGCTATAATAGTAAGCTGGATAAAATCTTTCAAAAGAAGTTCCAAGTGAAGTGGGAGGGGCCCTTCAGAGTAATGAATTGCTTTGCTAATGGCACATATCAATTGGCTGACCTTGATGGGACCCCACATGTATCAAGGGTGAATGGTTTACGTCTCAAGTTATATCATGCACGACTGATGATGGTAGACAAGGATGAAAGAATTGAAGAAGTGAAAAATAGTGTCTTTGAGAACATGGCAATATCAGATACATTGAGTCTCACGACACTGTTTTCTGCTGACCATGAATGATCTAGCAGGCTAGGGGATGGGCAAACTATGTTAGGTATTTTTTGGTAACATTTTCTTGGCATATTGTTAACCCATGGCGGACATGGCGACGTACTATATTTTACGTCATTAATTTAAATATTCTGAGCCATGGGCCGGGCTTGTCGGCACCATATGTTAAGGATGAAGGGATTGGGTGATCGCCGATGAGAGGCGCACCTTGGATATCAGTAGGATAAGGGTTAGGGTCGGCCGGCCATATATGGGCGCCCAAGTGTGAACGGCCAAGTCACCTATATGAGTCAAATGTAACCCTAAAATCCTCATTCTCATGTGTTGTGAATACAAGAGTGCTCTTGCCTTATCTCTTTGGTTTCCTTCTCCTGCGCGTGTGAGAGAGAGAGAGAGAGAGTGAGAGAGCGACCGAGCACTGTGTAGCGGCACGGCGGCGGAGAGGCAGTAGAGCGGCGACGGCGGCTCCTCCTTCACGGCTGCGACGCGGGAATCCTTCAAGGCGGCGGTTGAGCGGTGAGTGACACACCCTTTGGCATTCTGTTTGAGCTTCCTTCCCTGGTTGTATGCTTGCAGCCATTCGTGGCTCGCATACGGTGTCCGGCAAGTCCCCAGCTACGACCTGTGCGGCAAAAGCGCACATTTTTGGCGCCGCTGCCGGGGAGTTGCCCTGCACCAAGCTCCAGTTTGCAGCTCTGCTGCTGTTGCGTGAAGTTTAATCTACACTGTAGGAAAGCGACTGTGTGTTTGCTGTTGAGGTGTTTCTGTGGTTTGCAATCTCTGTTTCTGCAATTTGTCTTCTACATTTCTGTTTCTTTTGTTATTTTTCCGCTCCGCGTGTGGGCGTGCGTTATGTTATCTGGTTTCTGCGTGCAGTGGCCTCCTGCAGTTCATCCAAAAGTGAAGATCGACCAAGTGAGTCCGAATCTAATAGAAACACAAATCAAAAACTTGGTAAGAAGAAAATGAGACATAAGCGCCAACGCTATCGAGCTAATGTACGAACTGCAATAAATAAGGAGAGATCCACTGCAGAATGGCTTAGTTATGTAGGAGCCAGATAGCGGATAATTGGGGACAATACCTCCAAAGTGTCATGTGGTGTATTCCGCAACCTCATGACGTCGCCCAATTAGAAATCGAAGAGAAGCCGAAACTAAGTCGTACTGCAAGAAGGCGGTAAAACCAAGAGTTGGCTCAACAACAAAAGGAAGCGGAATTGAAAGAAAAAAGCCTGGCACAACAAGAACCAGTAGACTTACACCCCGCACCCGAGCATTTCAAATCATTCACCACAGGGGAACGTAAAGTAGTCTACACAAAAGCCCAACGAACGCCTACCAATGGGAGTAGCGGTGTCTACGATGGCCCTGCGGTAGTTAAGGAGATAGACTTAGCAGATCCGGGTGAGGAGTCTAAACCAGTTTTTATTGCTCAAGACCTCACCAAGGCGGAAGAAGCTGCACTTACGAAGATTCTTAAAGAATTCAAGGACATATTTGCTTGGACATATCATGATATGAAGGGTGTTCCACCTTCGGTGGTGCAACACACGATTCCAATGATTAGCACTGCTAAACCAGTCCAGCAACGTCCCTACCCAATGAATCCTAAGTACGCAAAGATTGTACAAGAGGAAATTGAAAAGCTGGTAAAATGTGGATTCATATACCCAATTGAGCACTCAGAATGGGTTTCTCCGATAGTCATCGTGCCAAAGAAGAATGGGAAACTCAGAGTGTGCGTTGATCTCAAAAAGGTTAATGCAGCCACCAGAAGGGATCATTACCCCTTGCCATATTCTGAACATGTGCTTGAAAGAGTGGCAGGCAAGGAGGCATATAGCTTTTTAGATGGGTACTCGGGTTACAATCAGATCACAATTGCAGACGAGGACCAAGCTAAAACAGCATTTATCACGGAGTTTGGAGTGTTTGCCTTTCGCGTCATGGCTTTTGGCTTGACCAATGCACCTGCAACATTCCAACGATTGATAAACACGGCCTTTAAGGAATATCTAAGGGACTTCTGTGAAGCTTTCTTAGATGATCTTTGTGTTCATTCCTCTTGGGACGAGCACTTGATGTGTTTACGAAAAATATTTGAAAGGTGTAGATTATATCGCATCTCATTGAATCCTTTCAAATGCCAATTCTGGGTTAAACACGGAGTTATCTTAGGGCATATAGTGTCCAAAAATGGGATTTCCACAGACGAGAGTAAAATCAAGGTCATTCTGGAACTGCCACCACCCACCAACTACAAGGGAGTCCAACGCTTTATGGGCCACGTTGGTTATTATCGAAAGTTTATTCTCTTCTTCGTCGAGATAGCTCGACCATTGTATAAACTTCTCATCGAGTTTATTTGGACCGAAGAATGTGACCGTGCCTATGAGCTATTAAAGAAGGCCTTGGCGAGTGCTCCAATCTTGAGAATGCCTAACTGGGATTTACTCTTCCATGTGCATATTGATGCATCAAACTTTGCTATTGGGTGTGTGTTAACTCAACCTGGAGAACACAAGCTAGACTACCCCATTAGCTTTGCCAGTCGTCGCCAGTTGAACGATGCTGAGATGAACTACACCACTACGGAGCGAGAAGGGTTGGCAATGATATATGTAGTAAGGAAATTTCGTTATTACCTCCTTGCCACCAAGTTTGTTTTCTATGTAGATCATCAAGTATTGTTGTATCTGGTAAACAAACCATGCTCCACAGGAAGAATCACACGATGGCTATTGATTCTTCTTGAGTTTGATTTCACTGTTGTTGTGAGACCTGGCAAAAAACATGTTATGGCTGATCATTTGTCTCGCATACCTAATGGTGAGGCTCCTACAGGGGTTGATGATGACTTACCGGACACTTCCCTGTTCATGGTGGAGACAATGCCTGAATGGAGTGAGAAGATTGTTAACTTTTTGGTTAATGGCTTTCCACCCAAGGAGCTTCGTAAAGATCTAGCTCGAAAGCTGATCAAAGAATGCGAACCCTATTGTCTGATAGCAAGGACTCTTTATAAAAGAGGAAAGGATGACGTTCTTAGGCGTTGTGCCCGAGAGGATGAGTATCTATACATTTTGCAAGAGGCACATATGGGCGTAGCCGGTGGTCACTTCTCAGGAGACTTAACTACGCGAAAGATCTTACAATCAGGGTATTGGTGGCCCACTATGTTCCAAGATGCATCACTCTTTGTGAAGGGTTGCAATGAATGCCAACGATATAGGAAACCCCAAAGGAAAGATCAGATGCCCCTACATCTAATCAAAGTAAACCAACCATTTGAAAAGTGGGGTTTAGACTTTGTAGGTCCAATTAGCCCAACGGCCCAAAACACACAATCTCGCTATATTATTGTGGCCACTGACTATATGACCAAATGGGCTGAAGCGAAAGCAACACGTAAGGCAGATGTGAGGACAACAGCCAAGTTCCTCTTTGAAAATATAATCACATGCTTCGGTTGTCCTTTTGAACTTGTGAGCGACAATGGTACGCATTTTATAAATGAAGTGATTAAGGAGCTCACAACAAATTTCATGATATCCCATCATAAATCTACTCCTTATTATCCGCAAGCGAATGGCCAAGTCGAGAGTACAAACAAGACATTAATCTCTGTTTTGACAAAGACAGTTGAAGCTCATCGCACGGATTGGGATCTAAAGCTCACGACAGCTTTATGGGCCTATCGTACTGCGTACAAAGTGGCTATTAATTGCACACCATTCAAAATGGTATATGGCCAAGAAGCACTCATGCCGTGGGAATTTGTCATTCCTAGTCTTCGTGTTGCTACTCAAGAGGGTTGGGATGGTAATCCCTTAGTAGAGCGTCTATATATCCTTGAGCGGCTAAACGAAGAAAGACAATTGGCTGTATACAATGCCCTTGTGGAGAAGGATAGAAGGAAAAAATGGTTTGATCGCCATCTAAAGGACAAGGACATCAAGGTTGGGGATAAAGTCCTGATGTATGGAGTGCGAAATGAAAAGAAGAAGCTCAAATATGCTGGTAAGGGACCGTATAGAGTATGTGAAATTACACCACAAGGTACCATCAGAGTGGAGACTCTCGACGGAGTTGAAACCATTGGATTCCTTAATGGGAGTAAATTCAAAAGATACTATGACCCCCTGAGCCAGGAGGAGTTACACGCAATCCATCAAAAGAAGGCAGCTAAAGAACAGGCTTAGCTTAAAAAGATACAAGCAAGAGTCGAAGCCAAGGAACGTCAACAGCATGCTAGGAGACAACGAGAAGCCAACTTGGGAATTACGCAAGTATTTTTCGAGGAAGCAGAGGAGGATGCACTGGAATCTGACCCACCACTAAGATACCCAATTGAGTTACAGAGTCCTTACGGGGAGGTGCTGTATAATGCATTATTGGATACAGGAGCTCAACACAATTTGCTATCATATGGCGTGTGGTGTCAACTGGGAAAACCACCTTTATCCAAGAGCTCTATCCAAGTTCAAGGAATCAACAAGAAGAAAACCCCTGTCTCAGGAATTCTGCACACTCCGGTTGCTTATGACAAGGGAACCATAATTCAAAGCTTTTTGGTTATGCCTGCTGGTACCATGGAAGGGACTGTAATCTTAGGGCGCAAATGGATGATGGCCACCAAGTGCAATATCGATTGGGCAACCAGACAAGTCACAACGCAAGAACCAACACTAGGTCTGACTGCTCAAAATCCCGCATCTAAGTCATCCACTCAAATATTAGATAACGAAAAATCACAAAGTCCAGTGGCAAAACCATCTTCGATTGTTGGCCACCCCTCTAACGCTTCAACGCCAAGAGTGGAAACAAGCAAGGTGGTCCCTAAAGCTTCGCTTACTATGCCAAAGAGTACATACAAATGGGTCCCCAAAGCTTTGTTAACAGCTACTTCCCCTGCTCAATCTCGTTCAGCCACCAAGAAGCCCCGTAAAAGGAAAGCAGCTACCCACCCGAAAAAGGGCAAGGTAACATCACGATGGATCCCTAAAAAATTATTAGTAGCCCAAGGGTACTACGAGGGAAATGACCAGATTTGGGTCCCTAAACATAAGGTGAACCCCTCTACATCACCTGTAAAACCTTGCAAACCAATTGTTGCCACCCCAATGACAATTCAAGACCGTGGTAAGGGAAAGGTAACAGAGTGCTCCGCACCACTTCTTCCAGAGTTAGTTTGGATTCCCAAACGATATCGATCATTACCACCTAGCTCAGGAAGGGGGGAGCCACATGAAGCTTCTAGCTCCTCATGCCAGGCACACACTCATATAGAAGTTTCTACATGCTCTACACCTACTCTTGTCAACACCCAACAAAAAACCGATAAGTCTACGTCTCCCCTTGTAATAGTATCGTCGGAAACCATTTCCTCCATTCGTCAATGGGAGCGTACACTACCATCTCTACAATTGGATGTGGCCACAAGGGTCATAAAAAGCTATCTGCCCACATCACAACCTATGACCCGCTGGACAAATTGGTTCCAAGAGGCTGCAACATCATTGCAAATAATATGATCTGCCCAAGGAAAGGGGGAGCATGTACTCACGCTTGACATTCTAATGCTTCCTCCTTAACCTTCTCCCCTGACCATGTAATTGCCAAATTCAAGGGGATGTATATATATAGCTTTATACATTTTAAAAAAAAAACAAAGAAAAGAAAAATAAAAAATAGTAAAAAGAGCAAGAGCACAAAAACAAGAGAAATATCCGTATACAATCAAGAACTAGATTGTCCTGTCATAAACCTACTGATGCTATATCTGTGTTTGCAGATATGGCAGATGCCCGATCATCATACACTTCATCCACTCCTACCTTTGGTGAGAGGTATCATCTGTACCTTTCTCAGATATTCCACATGTGCTATCCTGTAATTGAAACTGAATGGGATCATATAGATGTACTAGCCAGAGAGGAAAATATTGAGGAATTAGAATGGCTAATTCGCCTATTGACCATGACTGACCCCTACTCCGTAGAGGACATATCCCCGACAGCCCAATACTTTCCTTTTCCACAAGATGACTATCCTCGCATGGTTACATTTTTGATGAGTTTATGTGGATGGGAAAATGAAAAGGAAATATCTGACAATGATGAATGGACGGATGAAACTCATGGCACTACTGAGGTTGACTTTATTTGTTTGGATGATGCGGATAGAGGCTTAGCCTTAGGGCTAGAGCCAGGACTCTACAACATCCTCTTACCGTATTCTCAGTAGTAGTGTGGTGACTGGTAGGTAGGTTAGTGTTTTCAAGTTTTTTCTAGTTTAGATTCCTTAAACGAGTCTTGAAATTTTCACACTGATGTGCCTCTCGAGGTATAGTGCTTGTTAGTTGATTGTACAGGTTAAAAAGTTTAAGGTGGGTTCGCTTCCATATCTTGAGACTGCCGCAACGTTCATCAAAATATATCTACATCACATTGCAAGCTGTCTCATCAAATCAAGGAGATCTCCAATTTCAGGTGTAATTCTTCCATACCCACTCTCTTTCGTTTTTTCTGTTCAATTAATTTCATAAACTATACGGCATGACCACATGGAAATTGTCAATGTACTACTTAGTTTTTGAAGTTCCTTGCATGCTAGTGTAAATCATTAATGAGCTTAACTTTATTGGAAATATTCCTAGGCAGCATGACATCTTTAGTTAACCTTGGAATACGATTGTCTTAGGTCTAGGGTCAAACCATCTTAATGTTTGACACCTGGCCATGTGTGTGTTGACCTCTAGGACATAGCTATTACCCCTTTGTCGAAAGGATGCAAGACAAATAATAGTTCAGGAGCAAAGATCAAAAGAAATAGATTTAAAAAAAAGCCTACAATAAATGGCAATACAAGTCTTAATGTGCTTTAATGTTGGCCTATCGCCTTATTGATACTTGGTAGGCGAGGAGTATTCTACTCCAGACCGATGCCTTGGTTGGTAGGGGGTAGCCTTGCCTAAAGTGAGCTAATAGATTCCTGGATAATGCCTTGTGTTAAACATGGTACCAGGATCGATGTTAGTTTTGCCTTAGGAAGGTCGCCATTGTGTGTAAAAATTGTCATGTGCATTAAAAAAAAAGAGAGGCAAAAGGCTCCTGTAACTCTGATGTTTCTTGTGTCCCTAGATGCGTGGTATTAACTTGTTCTTAGAGTAGACACAGTGTGGTCATCTGTTTATTTATTAAGCTTGGTTATTTTCCTTGACTTAGACCAGTTATAAACCTTGATTAACCTTTAACACCTTGCTAACTCTTGAATTCCTTTCAATAATTTTAAACTCCTATTAATTTGCTACACTAGCTCACTCATGTGACCCTTAAACTAAGTTCTCCTAGCAACATCCATTGTGGTCTAACATGCTTGAATTTATACACTTTATATCTTTTGAATTCCAGCATACCTTCACTCTACTTCCCTGTTTTGTAGACGGTCTACCACAACACCCTCTCGAGCTTACCATACCATAGCTTCCGAGGACAGAATCTACATCAGGAAGGGGGGCATGTTAACCCATGGCGGACATGGCGACGTACTATATTTTACGTCATTAATTTAAATATTCTGAGCCATGGGCCAGGCTTGTCGGCACCATATGTTAAGGATGAAGGGATTGGGTGATCGCCGATGAGAGGCGCACCTTGGATATCAGTAGGATAAGGGTTAGGGTCGGCCGGCCATGTATGGGCGCCCAAGTGTGAACGGCCAAGTCACCTATATGAGTCAAATGTAACCCTAAAATCCTCATTCTCATGTGTTGTGAATACAAGAGTGCTCTTGCCTTATCTCTTTGGTTTCCTTCTCCTGCGTGTGTGAGAGAGAGAGAGAGAGAGTGAGAGAGCGATCGAGCACTGTGTAGCGGCACGGCGGCGGAGAGGCGGTAGAGCGGCGACGGCGGCTCCTCCTTCACGGCTGCGACGCGGGAATCCTTCAAGGCGGCGGTTGAGCGGTGAGTGACACACCCTTTGGCATTCTGTTTGAGCTTCCTTCCCTGGTTGTATGCTTGCAGCCATTCGTGGCTCGCATACGGTGTCCGGCAAGTCCCCAGCTACGACCTGTGCGACAAAAGCGCACACATATGTACACACTCATGCATGGCATTTACAAATAAAGGGTGTCCATCTCCAAGGGCCAAAGGGGGTATAAGGCCACATGTGAACGGATCTGACAAAAATATGCAATGTGTACAGTTAGTTATTGGTTTACCTTGATAAATAATAAATGGAAGGAGTGTGAGATGAGAATCAGTTTCACAAGGCAGGTTTTAGCACTATCATGTATGGACAAGGTTGTTGACAAATAATGTGAGCATGCAAAGCATTATTTTTTTAAAGCTGGATAGGGACCCGTTAGAGGAGGTCAGCTACAGTACCGGTCCTTGGCATTTCATGGGAAACAAAAGTATGTGTGGTGCAAAGTCTTCCTTGAATGAAAGAGTCACCTTGGGATTTAATACAAGGCTTGCTAAAAATAGAAGGTGGCCTTGGATTGCCTTAAAAAATTCTTCAATTTGCCTCAATTTCAAAAGGGCGCCGCGTGGAGGTGGGGGAGCTCTCTGACATGCCTTGGAGTATTATGAATAATGTAATGTTCTTTGGTTGAACGGGCAGCGCACGCTGGTGTATAAGAAGAGGAGGGGAGCAAGCTCATGGGTGTAGAGAGAGGGTACCCGTAGTTCTAATGCTCTCAATGAGCTACGTGGCCCATGTGTGGCAGAGAAAGCGTGGTTCTGTAGCTCTCAGAGAGCTGCATGGCTATAGTGTTTATAGAGTGTGTGGGAGGGCTCAGCTCTAAGGTTCTCAGGAAAGTGCGCAATACACAGAGGATGAGCATTGCTTTAATGATTCTCAGAGAGCTGCGCAATACACATGCGCAGTCCATGTATGTAGAGAGGAGGGAATGAGCCTTGTGTAGTTTTCAGAGTTGTAAATGAGAGCTCGCCTCTTCAAGATTCTCAGGAAAGTGCGCAGCCCATTGTGTAGAAAAGAGAAAGCGTGGCTGTAGCGCAGAGTGTGTGTGGGGAGATTTCGTTACTCTAAAGCTCAGAGAACCTACGCAGCTGATGTAGGGGAGCTGTAGTTTTCATGTTTTTCAGAAAGTTGCGCAGCCAAAGTGTGTGTGAGAGGGAGAGCTGCAGCCCACGAGTGTAAATGAGAGCTGCGTAGTTATGAGGCTCTCAGAGAGCTGCGCAATCCAGGATTATAAGAGTGTGAGAGAGCTCGTAGTTTCCAGTGTGTGAAGAGGAGCTGTAGTTCTAATGTTCTCAGAGAGCTGCAGCCCATGTGAGTAAGGGGAGAAGCGTAGCCTTTGTGTGAGAAGGCGCCGTCTTCAAGGTGTGAAAGCCGTGTGTTTTTTTCCTTATGAGTAAGAAGCTGCTCTCTGTGTTTGAGAGAGAAAGGAGACGAGCTCGTTTTCTTTGAAGAGAAGTACCCTCAGAACAGCCCACGGCACTCCAGTTTGGGAGGAGAGGAGAAGCTGCAACGCTACTTGTATGAATGAAGAGAAGGTGCCACGCCTTAAGAGTGTGGCTCTCTGTCATGATGACAGCCCATGCAATGTAAGTGACGGCTGGCCAGCCTTTTTTTTTTTGTTCTCTTTTTTGTGAAATAACTCATATATATATGAGGAATCACCAGTTTGTGGCATTGGAAAACCCATGTATATGATAACCAAGTCTCTGATTTTGTGGAAAGCTCATGTGTATGAGAAAGACAGCCCTCTATTTTTGTTTGAGAGAACATGTATGTATGGTGGTGTGCTTCTTCAACAGACAGACTGAAGACCATAAAGTGATTGTGCCTCCTATTCACACACTGCTTGCCAGGTTGGGAGAATTGAAGTTCCTTACTGATGTTGTCTTTTCTTGGGAAACTGAAGTTTTGCAGAAAGCTCATACTTGATGGAATGTAACCTTGTTATGTCAAGTGGTTCTCTCACCATTTCTCTGTGGTGATCATTTTGCTTATGGCTGTGAGCCTATTTTATAATAAGGGTGCACCCCTATATGCATATGTATCAATTGAGTAAAGGGTGGCAGATGTTGATGTGCCCATCTCCCCTTGCATGTCTTGATCAAATGTATGTAGGCTCCCTCCAGCTACTTAGAAAATTGAATGAGGGTAGAGACAAGGTTTCATGCTTAAGATGTTAAATGTTGTGTCAGCTCACTAAGTAGCTGACTGGTGCCCCTTTTTCTTGATGTTGGTGTGTACTCCGAACTGTGGAAAGGCATTGCTATAGAGGTGTTCCGTGTTTCTCTGCCTCCCTTCACAACGTGTGTCGGGAAAGATTTTGGATCAAGGAGTAAGAGTTGTTTTATGAATTTGGGCATGGATCTGGTTGATTGACCTTACTGGTCCTCAACGGATGCGTCCATGGCTCTTTTATATGGATCTGTTGGTTGATCTTGCTGATCTTCAACAGAGATTCCATTTTGATTTTTATAAGTGAATATATTGCTGGGTACTATGAGCTAGGAACTATCGAAAAGGCCCTTGAGTGGACAGGTGGTTGAGCGTTCTGGTTGCAAATGATGCCATAGGTACACCGATGAAGGAAACATTTGAAATTAGGATTCAACCGAATATTATGGAGGATTATGATCAGTGATACTATAGTTTATTAAAATATTGTTTTAAAGATAGCTAAATATAATTTCATATTGGGTGTGTAAGTGGTGTGACTAGTTTTAAGTTTGCATGAATATCCGGCTAGGGGGCCTGGGAACTCTTTTCCTTGGTACCCGTCGGGACAAAACCTAACCAAATTCTTAAATGTATCCCATCACCACAATGGTTGGGCGGTTGGCTAACCCACGGGACTGGATGGGGTTAGGCTAGACTAATGGATCCCTAAAATGAGACTCAATTCTATTATGGTACGATAGATGAAGTAAATCCTGGTTAAAAATTGTTCTATGGAAAAGAATCAACGGTTGTGCCTCTCAATGAGGAAAAAAGCGTTGGTCTCTACGATCCAAGTGTAAGTCTTTTCCTTGATCTAACTATGGGACTTACGGGCTCGGTAAGATCCGTTCAGTTAGTTAAGGCTCATGACTATGTTAGAGTAAAAATATCCTGGTGGAATCGCCCATGCTTTCCGGGCGAGAGAAGTTTTTCCAGGCTCGATTTTGGAAGAACCAAGGGATTAGTCTCTTGTCCAGATATACATGGGCGAGCCCCCGAGTGAGCGACCCTACCTCACGCAAGAAGTTCTACTTTCATTGCTAGCACCCCTGAATTCGTTGCGCGGTGGAGACAGGGATCTTTCAGCTAGTATCAGAGTGAATTGGCTAAAGTGGATCAACCGAGAAGCCAAAAATGTCAAAAATTTATGAAGTAACAGTAAAAAGTTAGAAATGTGTGATGAAATTGATACAAAATGATATTGAGACTGAAATTCATTAATTAGTAATTGGGTCTTCAAATGGAAGTACCGCAATTGTATGGAATCCCTATCTTGCTTGAGGCCTAGACATGATGGTATTTACCTTATAATTCCAAGAACCGTGACAACCTGTATATACCGAAGAGGGTATAACTGCAGCTCTTTACTGGTAGTATATACGAGTAAATCTAAGACCTTGAAATTATAAGCAAAAATGCTATCCAGATGACGAATTCAAATGTGGTTGATATGATTTTAAAACTCTGGTTGAGAAGAACTGATGAGTTGATTTGGATTTTGATTAAAAAATGATGATTCATGAATTTTGGTTGAAAAGCGATAAGCTAAGCAAAAACACAATGAGGATGAATGGGACGAGTCCCTGTGATGATGTTCGTAGCTGGTATGACGATAATGACTTCAGCAAATTACTATGAGATTAGTGGATTGTGCTGAGGACAGATTGCTACTGTTAACACTTGATCCAGTGGATCAAGTTAAGGGATGACAAATTAAAAACTTGTATAATTGAAATTCCCATGGAGGACTGTTCAGATGAAAATTTTGGTCTAATGGACCATTATTGTGTTAAAGATATGAATGATATGATTTGAATGAATTGTTATCCCATGAACTGGGATAACAATTCATTCAAATCACATGGCCGAATCAAAGGAGGAACTTGCACTTGGTTCATAGAGATCAACACTTTTTTTCCCCTTAAGTGAGGCACAATCGTTGATTCTTTCACATAGAACAAGAATTATCCCGTGACTTACTTCAACTATCATAACTTTGAATAGAATTAAACTTTATTGTAGGAATCCACCGATCCAGCCTAACCCCAACCGGCCCATGGGTAAGCCAACCACCCACCAACCACTGTATTGGTGGGATCCCTCTTTATAAAAATTTGGTTGTGTTTTGTCTCGGGTACCAGGGAAAAGAGTTCCCAGGCCCTTAGCCGGCACTCATGTGAAAATATTAAATAGACACACCACTTATATGAAATTGCCTTCTTCTCAGATTCAACTATTTTCAAGACATAATTGCAATAAAACCACAGTGTTTCCATCATAATCCTCAGTATTCCAGTTCTTGGGTCCAAGTTCCAACTTTTCTAATTTCCAACCATAAAATCCAAACTCCATTCATACCTTTCTCAGCGTACCTATGGCATCATCGACAACTAAAACGTTCACCACCTGGTCAATCCCTCTAGGTTCACCTAGTACTTCACTCAGGGGCCATTTCATGGTTCCTAACTCATAGTACCTAGGAGTATGATCTCTTTTATCCATAAAATCTATAAGGACTATCCGTTGAAGATCAGCTAGATCAACCAACGAGATCCAGTTTACCAAAAATGAGCCATGGACTCATCCGTTGAAGACTAGCAAGGTCAACCAACTAGATCCAGGCCCGTGTTTAGAAAACAACTCCAACTCAATGTTCCATTTCTTCCTCGATGCACGCGCGGGTATCCTAGGTGACCCAGAGCCCGATCACCGTATGGTCAGCACCCTCTAGGATCCTTCACAGGAGGTGACCTAGCGCTTCACTCATAGGCCGCTTCCTTGACCCCTCATCCATCGTACCGAAAGCTCACCATTTTAACCGAACCGAGGTTGGTCAACCTCGACCGACCTTGCCACGCGAGACATCCTTCTTTGACTCTCCGTCTGGTTGTGCAACATTCTCAACCTAGGTCCACAACCTCTTTCCAAAAAATAGTCATAATGCTTCCTCCAGCATTCTTGACATAAAACAATCTTTAAAAATAGGTTTCACACATGCAAATACATTTTTCAAGTACGATTCCAATTTTTACCCATCATTTTTCATCATTCCACATCATTTCTCATCATTCCACATCATTTCTCATCATTCCATATCATTTCACACATTATTCCACATTATTCCACATCATTTCTCATCATTCCACATCATTCCACATTATTTCCATCATTTCTCATCATTCCACATTATTCCACATTAGTTCCACATTATTCCACATCATTCCACATTATTTCACATCATTCCACATTATTTCACATCATTCAACATCATTCCACATTATTTCACATCATTTCACATCATTTCACATCATTCCATGTCATTTCACATCATCCCACATCTTATTCGGATTTCCACAAACAAGATGGTCTCTTTTCGCTCAGATTTGGCTATCAACTTTCCTTGATCTAGTTATTAGAATTTTTATTCCACAATCAACCAGGTTATAAGAGTACAATTACTCTACTTTTCATACTGACAGAACTTTCTAAGTCTCGGCCATTACTTGGCTTAGTTAAAGACAACTTTATTCTCGACTTAATTCAATTAATTTTGAATTTCCATTCACTTCTCGATCCTTTTGAGAATTCCAGAATCCTTTCCCAGGGAATCTTGGAATAAGTTAATCTCGAGTATTTACATTCATCCAGCTAAGCATGTTTCTGGCCTTTTTCTGGGAAATCCTTTTCTCATCAAACCTAACCAAGAGACGAAATACGGGTTGGATTAGATTCTTTATCAGGTTATTTCAGTCAGTCTAACCAATTCTTTAATCGTCGTAGAAAGCCTTTATGTAATTCCCTTGTCTATAAATCATTAATTCTGATTATGGTGGAATACCTTACTTAACCAATAATTTTGGTAAGAGTTTCCACTCACCTTTTTCCCATTCAGAACGTACTTAAGATTCTATTTTTTGAGAATCTAGACGCATACTTCATAATTCCAAAAGTTAAATATGTTCATGATTCCTCTTTCTGATTAAAACTTTATCCATGTTTTCTCGATGCATTCCTATGAATATTTTCACATTCTTTTCTCAAAATTCCCAAAATAAAATATGCTCAATATTCCTCTTTTTGAATAAAAGATTTATGCATACATCCTTATGGGATTTACAAAATCAATTATACCCATAATTCCTCTTTCAGCATAAAATATTTATGCACACATACTAATTCATTTTTATCTAAATGAATTATATTCATAATCCCATTTGAAAATTAGAGAAAAATTATACATAACCTTCTCGTAATTTCTAAGATATAATATACTCAAAAGTTCACTTTTGATGAAAGGAAAAATTTATGTGAATCTTTCCATAATTCCCATAAATTGAATGAATCTAGAAACATGTGTGCATAACCTTCTTTATTTTTCTCGCAAATGAAAAATGCTCAAAACTCCACTTTTAGCATAAAATTTATTATGCATAAATTTAAATTCATTTTCTAATGATAAATTTTTTTACCATAGCTTCCCCGCATTTTCTATGAAATGAGAATGCTCAAAATTCCACTTTTAGCATAAAAATTTATTATGTATAAAATTCAACTTCTAAAAATTTTGCCATAGCTTCCCCGCATTATCCAAGTATCTAATACGGTAAAAATTCCACTTTTACTAATATGAGAATTTATGTATAAACTTCTCACATTTTCTAAACATCGAATATGATAAGAATTATTCTTCTAGTGTAAAATAATTTACGCATAAGTTTCCCTCTTTTTCAAAATATCAAATATGATAAAAATTACATTTTTAGTGTAATAAAATTTTGACATAACTTTCTCGCATTTCCTATGCATGGGAGATGCTCAAAATAATACTTTCCATATAATAAAATTTTATTTATGCATAGATTCTCAATCTATTTAATTAACCATGTTTAGAGCATCACTAATCCTTCTAATCAAGAAAGAGATTAAGAACATTTAAATCCATCATAAAAGAGATTAATCTAATCCATTTATGATTCTAATAAGATTAGCATGGTTTAGAATAGAGAGAAGATAGGGAAAGCCTTTTCAGGAGGCATAACCTTGAGAATCCTATTAATTTGTTCCCTTACACATGCTTAAAGCCTGAAATCAAGATTCATCAATCAAAGACAAGCATTCCTATTGCTTAGAATAGAATTAAGCAAGATTATGAAAGAAAAACTCATTAAGATAACGAATTTATAAAAATTGGGAGTAAACCTTTCAAGATTAGGCTTACTTCTTGATTTTCGAGGTCCTTTGCTTGAGGAGAGAGCTTCCTTCCACTTCTAAGAGAAACTTTGTCAAGATTAGAAGAGGTTAAAATAAGAGAACAATCAATTTATGGTAAAAATCAATGTCCAATGCTGTCAAAAAATTATGAGGGTAATGGTGTATTCACACTGTTAAATTTTCTAAAGGGGGAGCCCTCTATTTATAGGAAAAAGTGAGCATCTAACCAAGCAAGCTGATTTCTAAGATTTCTCCCTCCAAATTTTGAGGTAAGCAGGTATAAGAACCTCCCCTTCTGATCTTATAATTATTCCCCTCTCTGAAATAAAAGAAAGATCTTGTTTTACCTTGTTTTGGCTTGGAGAGAGAAAATGTCTAGAGGGAGGTAATTCAAAATTGAGGATATAAAAATCCTCCTAGTGTCTAAAATGGTTTCCCTTGAAATAGAAATTCAAAAAGAACTTTCCAATGTGCAATTAGAATTAATTGAAAATAGGTAAAAAGGACCTTAGCCTAAGGGTCCAGATTTTCAAAAATTTTTGGATTATGGTCCAATTAAGGTTCCTATGGACCGATAAGATGAATCCAAATGTAAGGAGGACATAAATTTAAGAATAAAAGAAAACCCCCCAAAAATGAGTAAATGCTCACATAAGATGAAGAGTTGACTGAGTATAAGGTTTATTAGTTAAAAATTAAGAGATATTTAGAAAAAATGATGCATTTTTGACACCTCAGTGTGGGGATCTCCCCTCATGAAGGAGGCACCTATTTCACATGTGTGGAGGAGTTTTAAACTAAAAAATAATGAGTTATTTTCATCTCTCCTCTCTCCTGTTTCAACTAGATCCAAAAAGTAAGCTAAACTGACCCAAAAATGGTCAAAAATTGACCAAATTGATCTAGAAAATTTTAGAATCAGTTTTCTTGGTTAGAGACTCACTTTTTTCCATAAATAGAAGCCTCCCCCTTTGTAAAAGCTTAATGGTGTTTATGCACTATTACTCTACTCTTGTCTTGAGCCATTTACATTGAATTTTTTAATAATTCAATTATTTTTGGCCTAATCCTCTCCAAAGTAAATTGGTGGCCACTCTTGCTTCAAACAAGAGTAGAACCCTCAATACCTCAAGAGAAAGGAGAGCTTACAAGCTCTATGTAAGTTAATTTTCTTACTTGTTTAATTTTAAATCTATGGTTTTCTTGATTTTTATGTTTTGTAGTAAATTGAATTAAATTCAAATGCTATGCCTTGATGAAAAGGCCACCCGCTTCTCTTCTTTACATTCCAGCCTTTCTTAATCCTAGAAAGATTAACTAAAAGATTAATTAAACTTTTCTTATTATTTACTCTCTTGAATTTAGAAAATTATGTAGATTAGAGTTCTATGAATCTAATTTGGGTTAATTTAAGTCAATTAAAAAATGATAAAAATGAAAAATGGTCAGCCATTCAAAGGAGGTTATGGCAAAATTTTCTAGAATTTTGTGGAAAAGAAAGTTTATTTTTATGTTATATGTTATTCCAAAAGAGTAATTCCCACCATTTTTGCATCTAAAAGAAATATTCTAATTACTCCATGTATATATTCACCTATGAATATGCATGGATATCACTGATATTAATTATTAAAATTGATTTTTATGCATAGAAAGATGCATAAAGGAATTATTTTTATTTCAAAAGTGTTATTCTCATTAAAATTGATTTTTATGCATAGAAAGATGCATAAAGGAATTGTTTTTATTTCAAAAGTGTTATTCACATTAAAATTGATTTTTATGCATAGAATTAGAATTCTCTTAAATTTTATGTTTAAATTCTATGAATAGATGTGAATGAATGGATGGATGGATGTGATGTGAATAGAGGTGATGAGATGCTAGGTGAATAGATGTGATGAGATGTGATGTGAATCAGATAGATGTGAATGAATGGATGGATGGATGTGATGTGAATCAGATAGATGTGAATGAATGGATGGATGGATGTGATGTGAATAGAGGTGATGAGATGCGAGGTGAATAGATGTGATGAGATGTGAATCAGATAGATGTGAATGAATGGATGGATGGATGTGATGTGGATAGAGGTGATGAGATGTGAGGTGAATAGATGTGATGTGAATCAGATAGATGTGAATGAATGGATGGAGTGATGTGAATAGAGGTGATGAGATGTGAGGTGAATATATGTGATGAGATGTGATGTGAATCAGATAGATGTGAATGAATGAATGAGATGTAATGTCATGTGAATCGGGATGTAAATGAAAGATATGGGATGTGAGTGGATGTATGTGAAAGAATGGACGTGAATGTGTATGTGATGAAAATGGATGTGAATGAGTATGTGAAAAAGTGGATGTGAATGTGCATGTGAAGAATGGATATGGATGTGTATGTGAAGAATGGATGTGAATGTGTATTTGAAGAATGGATGTGAATGAGTATGTGAAAGAATGAATGTGGATGTATGTGAAAGAATGGATATAGATGTATATGTGAACGAATATGATGTGAGGAGATGTGGATATGGGTAGATGTGAGTGGATGAGATCTGATGCGGATAAATGAGAAAAGATGTGATGAGATGGAAAATGATGTGATGAGAATGGGAATACATATGAAATAAATGAGAATTGATGTGTATTTGAAGAATGGATGTGAATGAGTGATGTGAATGTGTATTTGAAGAATGGATGTGAATGAGTATGTGAAAGAATGGATGTGGATGTATGTGAAAGAATGGATATAGATGTATATGTGAATGAATATGATGTGAGGAGATGTGGATATAGGTAGATGCGAGTGGATGAGATCTGATGCGGATAAATGAGAAAAGATGTGATGAGATGAAAAATGATGTGATGAGAATGGGAATACATATGAAATAAATAAGAATTAATGTGGAACAATATGGAAAGACAAGAGTTCGTTATAGAAATTGTATTTATGACATGTTTTTAAATAACTGTTTCATGTCAAGAATGCTGGGGAAGAATTTTGATCGTCTTGTGAATGAGGTCGTGGAGACCTAATCTGATAAAGTTGTAATAGCTGACGGAGAGTCAATGGAGGACGTCTCGCGTAGCAAGGTCAGCCGAGGTCTTGACCAGCCTCCGTTTGATTTAAATTGTGAGCTTCCAGTATGGTGGATGAGGGACCAAGGAAGCGGCCTATGAGTGAAGCGCTAGGTAACCTGCGAAGGATCCTAGAGTGTGCTGACCATACGGTGCTCGAGCTCTGGGTCGCCGAAGATACCCACACGTGCATTGTGGAAGATTTTGGAACAAGGAGTAAGAGTTGTTTTCTGAATTCGGGCATGGATCTGGTTGATTGACCTTGCTGGTCCTCAACGGATGAGTCTATGGCTCTTTTATATAGATCTATTGGTTGATCTTGCTAATCTTCAACGGAGATTCCATTTTGATTTTTATAAGTGAAAATATTGCTAGTTACTATGAGCTAGGAATTATCGAAAAGGCCCCTGAGTGGACAGGTGGTGAGCGTTCTGGTTGCCAATGATGCCATAGGTACACCGATGAGAAGGGAAAATTGAAAATTAGGATTCAACGCGGATATTTTGAAAGTTTATGATTAGTGATACTATATTTTCATTAAAAGATTGTTTTAAATATAGCTGAATCTGTGAAAAAGGTAATTTCATATTGGGCGTGTAAGTGGTGTGACTATAAGTTTGTATGAATATCCCGCTAGGGGGCTTGGGAACTTTTTCCCTGGTACTCAGGACAAAACCTAACCAAAATCTTAATTGGATCCCATCACTACAGTGGTTGGGCGGTTGGCTAACCCACGGGACTGTAGACTGGATTGATGGGTCCCTAAAATGAGACTCAATTCTGTTATGGTATGATAGATGAAGTAAATCCCAGATAAAAATTGTTCTATGGAAAAGAATCAACGGCTGTGCCTCTCAATGAGAAAAAAAGTGTTGGTATCTATGATCCAAGTGCAAGTCTTTTCCTTGATCTGACTATGGGACTTAGGGGTTTGGTCAGATGAGTTCAATTAGTTAAGGCTTTTGACAACGTTAGAGTAAAATTATCCTGGAGGAATCGCCCGTGCTTTTCGGACGAGGGAAGTTTTTTTGGGTTCGGTTTTGGAAGAACCAAGGGATTAGTCTCTTGTCTGGATATCCGTGGGGGGGCGAGGCCCCGAGTGAGGGACCCTGCCCCATGCAAGAAGTGCTACTTCCGCTTTTAGCACCCGTGAATTCGTTGCGCGGTGGGGATAGGAATCTTTCATGATTCTAGAATTTTCTGGCTCTGTTTGGACCATTTTTTTGTTTAGTTTTGATCCAATTCAATTTACTTTGCTAAGGTGTCACCACACGCTTGAAAATGCTGAAAACAAGGAGGGAAAGACTTTTTTACTAGGCACCTACATAAAGGCAAGTCCTTGGCTCCTTGGAGTGTCCCCCAAGCTGGGTAAGGTGTCAAAATTCACATTTTTCAAGACTAAGTACCAGTACTAGTCAACTCTTCATCTTATGTAAAAATTTACTCGTTTTTGGTGGATTTTCTTTTCTTCTTGCATTTTTCTTATCCGAACACTTGGATTAATCCCATAGGCCCATTAGAACACTCTTTGGACCTTAATCCAAATTTTTTTGAAAACAGGTATCCCTAGGTTAAGGTGTCCAGTGTACATATTCAATTAATTTCTAATGCACATTGAAAAACTCTTTTTAAACTTCTATTTTAGGGGAATTCATCTTAAAATTAAAGGGTAATTTTGTATCCAAAAATATCTCAAAATTGTATTATCTCTCTCTAGAATATTTTCTCTCTCTAAGTCTATTTAAGAGAAAATGAACTATTTCAAAGATTAAAGTCAAGGGAAAGGTGTATAGTGATGTCTTAACCTTCTAGATACAGAAGAGGAGGAATCTTACATGACTTTTCTATGAGGCTAGTATAGAGATACAACTACATGGGTACACAAATGCTGATTGGGTTGGTAGTGTTGTAGATAGGAGATCTATTAGTGGTTTTATGTTCTCATTTGTGAGTGCTACTATGAGTTGGAGAAGTAAGAAGTAGCCACAACAGTTGCCTTGTTGAGGTACAGAGGCATAGTATAGGGATGCTGCTATGGTAGCTTGTGAGGCAGCTTAGTTTTAGCTACTTGGTGATATGGGTGAGCCCGTGGATAGGGTAATTTTTATTTATTGTGACAACATGAGTAGCATACAATTGGCCAGTAACCTAGTATACTATGCTAGAACTAAGCACATTGAGGTGCACTATCACTTTGTGAGGGAGAAGGTTCTAGCAGGTGATGTAGATTTGGTATATGTCAACATAGAGGATCAGGTGGCTGACATCTTCATGAAGGCATTGGGCATAGAGAAGCTCCATAGGTTTAGGAGCTTAATTAGAGTGCAATGTGTGGAGTTGAGATCAAGGGGGAGTGTTGAGATATCAAACTCAACTAGTGCTACGAGACGGACATTGATGATCCACCTGGGTGACAGCTTCTACACCTATGCCCCACTGGCATGGTTGGTGAGATTATGGTTGATATGCTGCCAGTGGATGATAGGCTATGTAACAGTCACTTTGGAGTACTAGAGTTATGGTATAGTTATAGTGCTAGCTCATATAGTTCGGTTCACACTATAGAACAACACTTTGTATGTTGTTATAGGAGACTACTTGCCCTTTATGCATGTACTCTTATTTTTTAGTTATATGATTATAAAGAAGAGAAGAAGATAAAAGAAAATTTAGTCATCCATCTCTCTTGTGTCTTGCACTCTCTTGTGTGTGTGTGTGTGTTTGCTTTCAAAGGAACTCAAGCTCTCTCTCTCTCTCCCCCCACATGTTGAAATTTGAGCATAATGATGAGCTATGGTGGATCAAACACTAGAATCAACATCATTAACGAAGTGATTTAAGACGTAGAAGATCAAGTTAAGGTGAGTGCCTTTCACCTCACCCTGGATGAGATAAATCAGGCCTATGGTTTAGGTCCTTGAAAGCTAAGGATAAGACCACCTTTCAATCCTTGAAAGAAGCCTTCAAGGTAGGATATTCTTGCCAAGGTACCGGATGGAGTCTGGTGGAGCAGCTGCACAATGTTAAATAAAGGGATGGTGAAACCATCCCAGACTATATCAATAGAGTAAGATATCTCCATTTTTGCTGTAGTGCTAGAGAGATAAGCTTTCTGATGAAAGACTAATAGGGAGATTCCTAGAAGGTCTGGATGATGTACCCTTTCACAATTCATTATATGCCTTGTGGCTCATACCTCCTTCAAGAAATGTTATAGGAGTGCTATGGACTTTGAAAACTTCAAGGGAACACGTTCCCAAGAACTTCATGAGGGTACATCAGAAGCCTCTTTCAAGACCACTAGTACGAAATTTGATGGAAAGAGAAAAGAGTCCATGCATTAATGTAGCAAATGACCCAACATTGGAGAACCGACCATCGCGGGTCGGCCAACCCCATCTTTATCCAAATAGGAATCTTGTATGGTGCCTGATTTGTCGAGCTAACCATACTAGTATGAAGTGTCCAAATATGTGACCCTGTCCTAACCTCTATTGCACATATTGCCAAAGATGGGGCAATCACAAAGTTACAAAGAGGCCAGCTCAAGCCAACCCAAGGCAGCTGCTGGCTTTGCCAGCAACTGCTCTCCATAATGCACCTTAACCAAGCCAAGAAGTGGCCCAAGGAGCTCTTTAAGGATTCTGCACTCCTTGTCAAATTTTGTATGATGAGTGCCAACACTTTGCCAAACCGCAAAGGAAGGACACGATGCCCTTGGATCCTATTTGAGAGTAGACCAACCTTTTGAAAAATGGGATCTAGATTATGTTGGACCAATTAGTCCTACTACACAACAAACACAAGCAATACATATCATTGTTGCAACAGATTACATTACCAAATGGGCTAAAGCAAGAGATTCAAGAAAGGCAGATGCTTGTGCAGCCAAATTTCTTTATGAGAATATCATAACACACTTTGGAGAGATAGTGAGTGATCAAGGGGGTCATTTTATCAACGATGTGATCAAATATCTCACTAGCACTCTCATGATCTCACATCTCTATTACCCATAGGCCAATGGTCAATCAAAGAGCACAAATAAGGTCTTAATATCTATACACACTAAGATAGTAGAAGCTTGACGTAACGACTGGGAACTTAAACTCACAACTGCTTCAAGGGCCTATCATACTACATACAAGGTTGCGATTGGGTGCACACCCTTTAAGATGATTTATGTACTCCTTGGGAGTTCATGGTACCCAAATTAAGAGTGGTTGTAACTAAAAAGCTTTGGGGTAATGAGTTAGATGAATGTGTACTCACTTTGGAATGACTTGATGAGGAGAGACAACTAGCAGTGCAAACCATGCTAGTTGAGAAAACAAAAGGAAAAAGTGGTTTGAAAACATGTCAAAGATAAGGAACTTAATGTTGGAGATCTTGTACTTATGTACGGGGTCCGAAATGAAAAGAAAAATCTTAAATATGACTCTTTAGGGTATGTGAGATTATGCCCCAAGGGACAATATGTGTGAAAACTCTAGATGGAGTTGAAACTGTTGGCTTCTTAAATGGGAGTAAACTTAAAAAATATACTATGGTCCTCTCATTGATGAAGCATTACATGATGCCCATGATAAGAAAGCTACAAAAGAACAGGCTGATAAAAAGAAAATTCAAGCTCAAACTAGACAAATCAAACTTTGATAGTGACATGAAGAAAGCTTGAAAACTACACAAGCTTATGTAGGAGAGGTTGTTGGAGAAACAGAAGATCACATTGCACTTCTCAAAATCCAAATTGAATTATCGAGACCCTATCATAAAGTTCTCTACAATGCATTGCTTGATACTAGAGAAAGTCACAATTTACTCTCTTTTAATGTATGGAACCAATTGAGAAATCCTCAATTGCTAACTTCTCCTTTGAGAGCAAAAGGCATCAATAACAAGAATACCAAAGTGCTATAGGTATTCTAAAAATTATCATCTATGGTGTAAACAGAACCTGGGTTAGCAATTTTGTTGGTCATGCCAACCGAGATAATGCAGGAACAAGACATTCTTGGGCTGAGTATGAATGAAAGCTACCCAATGCACTATATATCAGGCCACAAGGAGTGTCTCCACTAGCTCTACACCCTTACACTCCACAAATATTACAACTGCGCTATAACACTTAGCACTAGAATGTTGTAAGGATGAAGCCTCAACATCAGCTCAAACCAAGGCTACATAACAACTAGGTCTTCAGCTTCCAACTTTGCATCCACATCTTTCCCAAAGAGGGACCAATGCCCAACAAGTAAACAAGCCAAGAAGCCTTAGCCTACCTTCAAATAGGTTCCCAATGCTACTCAACCTACTCCAAATCGACAACAAATGGCCCAAAAGCCTAGGAAATTTCATCTCTCAAAGAAAGCCAGCCCTAATGTTACTTCAAGATGGGTTCTGTTTGGCAACCAACCAGCCTGTTTGGTCTCGCCACCACACCTAGATTGCTGCTAGACTGACCGTTGTGCAACAACCGGGTCTTCTTGTTTTGTAATAAACTTGTAATAGCTTCTTGATGAATGGGTAGTACTTGTAGTTATAATTGGAAGAGGAGTGAGCGTGAGTCTAGTCGAATAAGGCAATAGAGGAGTGAGAGTGAGTCTCATCTACCGAGTTGAGACTGTAGAACGTGTGCATCATTGTCAAGATAGAGAGACATGTTGAGTCTACTCAGGCTCTAAGGAGAGAAAAAATATTGAATAGGACACTAGAGAGTTGAGAGGGGAGTTCATGGGCAGGACGAGTTCCTCCAAGGCATTGTACTGTAATATTCAAGAATGGATTATGTCTTGTCTCCCTATTGCTCTCTATTTACTCATCTCTATCTGTGTTGTATTCAATCTTGTGTTAAGTTATTATTTTCTAGATGTGACAGGTTATTTGGAATCTGGATAACCATAAGAACTCCTACGTGCATTATGCTCAATCTCCCCACACTTAGGCAGGTGGTAGCTGACAAATTGCATGTTGTTTTATCTCATTGGGTGTAGCTACATTAGTCGTGTCTCCTTCGGAGCCAACTAGGTGGTCTGGAACTATAGGCAAGTGCCGCGGTTCTTGACTAGACACCGACACTTTTGGTGGTTCTGTGGGGAACTAGTATGCCAAGTAGGGGAGTGAGAAAATAGAGGCCAGTCCTACGTAGTTGGACTGGCCTCTATTTGGTTAGAAAGTAGTTGGTTAGAAAGTGAAGCTAGTTGGGATGATGTACCAGGAAAAGGGAGTGTGCACATACTGGGGTTAGGAATGTTCAAGATAGAGTCATAAGAGCACAATGGAGTAGGCATGGAGAATGAAGGTAGCTCAATAAGAGCAATGTAGTGCCGTCATATAGATAGGCTGAGGCTGTAGAGCACAAAGGACAATTGCAACGTCCAAGAAGACAATAGAAGGGATTACACGGTAGCTGGAAAGATAGATTCAGGACCATTGAGGAATCAGGAAGATCACCCAAGAGCCACCAAACAAAAGGTAGGAGGCTCAAGAAGGAGAAGAATTGGTAGTTGTGGTGGGTAGGATGTCCCTCAAGTATCCTAAATTCAAGGGCAAGAGTGAGGAGGATCCATACGCCCACATCTTCACCTTTGAAACCATGTTCCTAGCCATCAGAGCTCCATTGCCCGCAAAAGAAAGAGTATTTTGCAAAAAAAGGGTGGAAAAGACACTAACTAGTATGCCCAATATGGTTTGGAGCACTTCCAGACATTTGAAGAACTGAAAAAGGCTTTCCTGAAAAGATTCAGGAAAGACAAGACCATAACGGAGGTGCTAGAAAAGGTGCAGAGGATAACATAGAAAAAGAGGCCAATAGAAGAATATGCAGGCTGAATTTTGAGCAATGCTGATGTGCCTGGATCAGCCCAACCCTCTTGCTCCAACCACTCTGAGCCAGTGATTCATGAGAGGATTGAGGAAAAATCTCCAGACAGTATTGGGTGAAAGCATGATAAGGTGGTACACTTTCTACCAGTTGCATTGGTTGCTACCACACTTGAAGACAACAAATATTAGTGGATTTAATATCATCATAAGATGTATTTAGAAATTTATCTAGTGCCTTTTATATATAATAAATGTGAAACAAGATTAAACAACTATGTTTTAATTCTCTAACTCTACGTAAAAGTGTTTGACAAACCAGTTGCAAATGATTTTCTAGGATAGGTTTTCAATCCACCTTATCATGCTTTCACCCCACAAGCCTCTTACGACTTGGATGCCCTTACGTTCGAACAACTCGTGCAGGAGCTACTAGGGCTGAAGGGATCCTGATGAAAAAACCAAGGAAAATCCAAGAAGAAGAAGAAGGAAAAAAGGAAGAACAAAGAGGAAGAGACCTCAGAATCGGATTCCAAAGAAGACACCTCAGAGTCAGAGTCTAGTCAGGAGTTGGATGCCAAAGAGCGGAAGCCCCAGAAAAAGAAAGGTAGGAAGCAGGCAGTTTAAGAAGAACTAAAGGCTACCCTAGCCAAGATTATCGGATGACATGTAGGTTCCTTCATGAAAACATTGTACAAGCTGTTATCTGTACACTATGTGTGCTATGTTATATACACATTATGTGTGCATATACTAGGAGGCATACCCACATTAGGCTTGTGAGCATGGGAGCATGGGAACAAGCTCTAGTGGAGCATGGGTTAGGACTAACCTTAAGGTTTAAGGTTAGGGTCAGGCATCCAAGGGTCACACATGAGGAATGGAAAGTCAAGAGTCACTTGAGGGCCCTCCTATATAATAGGGGCATGGGGCACACTCAAAGGGGCTTGGAATCTTGGAGGCTTGGAGGCTTATGCTATGGTCTCTTGTGTAGAGGTCCATATCTACTCACCTACCATTTCACACTATAGCTATATGCTATTGGATTGTGTTATACCTCTTGATGGTATAGGACATCAAGGTAGAGGTATGATGTATTTCATTTATGATTCATGTGTGCATCCCTTGGGCTCGGGGGTGGTTGGGTGGTTGCGTTTATGCATAACAATTATCTAGAGAGATCTTAGGGTTTTAACAGTGGTATCAGAGCAATCTCTATTTAATTGTTGATTTTTTTAAGTCAATTTTAATATTTACTAATAAAATGTTATCTTTTGTTGATTTGTGTTGATGAATTGCACGTGGATCATCGATATGGTGATTGGAACGTGTGTAACTACAATTCAATGGACGAATCGACGTTGCGGGGGAATACCGTGAGTTAATGCTATTTTTCTCTATTTTTTATGATTAAAATCGAGCATTAATGGAATTTTTTACAAAAATACCATAAAGTTTATGGTGGATATTTTTGTAGAATGGATTCCCTGAATTTCTAGAATTTTTAGAAATTTTTTCCTATTTTTTTAGGAATTTTTTGAGCATTTTTATGATTAAAAATGTATTTTTATACATTTTTGCGGGTTTTTTCCGCGGGAATGCGATCAAATTTCTGTCAATTTCTACTGAAATTCAGTAGGGGACAGCGTGTTGATGCATGAGATGCTCTCCCGTGTGCGTGGGGTTCTCTCCGTCTCTCAAATCTGATTTTTCTTTCTCTTTTCCGGGTGAAAAATCTCTGTAAAATGATATTTTTAAGCATAAATCATAATTAATCATAATTATGATTAAGTTTAATTAAAATCTTTAATCAAAGATTAAACTAATCTCTCTCTGATTAAGAGAGAGAGAGAGAAGAGATTGGATGAGAGATAGAAATGGAGAGGAAAGGGAGGAGAGAGGGGAGAAGAGAGAATCAATGTCTCTCTCTCTCTCTTAGGCGCAGGCGACGACGGGAGGGGGGGCTGCGCTGCAGCCGGGCGGAAAAAAACGCCCCCCCTTAAAAAAATCAAATTGGCATAAGCCAAAATAAAGGTTTTTTTAAAAAAAAATTTCCATTTTTTTAAAAAAAATGAGTTTTTTATTTCCAAAAAAAAGGTTTTTTGATATTTTTCGAGAAAAAAGCTTGGAAAAAGCCTAGAAATTTCTGAAAATTACTGGATTTGAGTAAAAAAAACTCTGAAAATTCTCTGGAAATTTCTTATTGAAAATTTTTGGCTTTTCATCTTCCGAAAAACCTTTGGCTTTCCGTTTTCCCGAAACCTTTTGGCTTTCCGAATTCCGGAAAAACTTTTGACCTTCCGTATTCCGGAAACCTTTGACCTTTCACATTCCGAATTTTTTTTGTCTTTTCATTTTCCCAAAACTTTTGGCTTTCCGTATTCCGGGAAAACCGTTGGAATTCCGAAATTTTTTGACCGTTTGTATTCTAAATGCGTTCGGGGTTGATTAAAAATTTCAAAAAATTCTTGAAAATTAGAGGAAAATTAGACAAAGGTTATTTTAAATTTTGGAAAAATGTGGGGTTGGTGTTTGGCATGTGGTGTGTCCATTCGGGCGCTCATGACCATTCAAATTCCTTTAAAAATATATTTTTTGAACCAAAAAATTAGAAAAATCCATTAAAATTAAAAATTTTCATTGGATTTTAGAATTGTCGGGCGGAATTGGAAATTTCGTGAACGATGAAATTCTCAGGGAAAATTAGGAATATTCTAGATATTATATTTAGAAATCCTAAAAATTGGTATTTTTTAAATATCAATGGTGTTTTGGTAAATTTAATTGCTAAAAATTTTCTGGAAAAATATAGGTTTGAAATGCCATGGGATAGGTTTGGTGGAATTCAAAATTATTATATTTTGAGACCCTATAAATTAGGAAAAATTAGAAAAAAATCATGATAATTCTTTTTCTCGAGAATTTAATATTTTTGAGGGTTATTTAATGTTGAGGTACGTTTTCTCGTGCTGACATTAGATAGATGCAGGTTATTCGCATATTTTATTAATACGATTATATCTCGTATCAATGGATATTTATGTTTGGATTAATTCTAAACGATGTATTCATGATTTTTTACCATTGTTTAGCCATTCTTTTTGGACATATTCCTTAATTTCTTTTGATGGCTATAATTTACGTTCAAAGTGTGTTTCACCTTTGACACTTTTCCATGATCAGCATGTGTTTCACTTTCTTACTTTGGAGTTTTATTTGAACAAACACAATGTTCATATACTCCGGATTGATGAGTTGGGCACCAATTTTAATGCTTCTTTTGGCATGATTAATATCCATTAGATGATATGCATTGATTTTTATGATCAACTATGGTTTTTATGGATTCGAGGAGCTTTATGCTTTTATCCATGGTTTTATAAGGATCTTTTGATCTTTTGGATAATTCCATGTGCTTTGAGGGTAGCATTTGCCTTCGTTTTTAGCACATAATTTTGGAGTATATTTATTGTACTCTTGTGTATATTCCAACTCGGATACCTAGTTACTTATATATCTAGGTGAGTTATTTTTCTACCCTAACTTTATTGTGTTTTGGGTAGTTATCATTAGAAAGGCGCCAATAATTCAATTTCTTTTCTAATGATGTACTCATAAGGATTTATTCCTTGATGTAGTCTCAAGTATATAGAGACAGGTTTAGTATGTGAAAGTCTGGATAAGGCCATCTTATTCCTTTTATACAGGATTTTATTCATATTTTCCTAGACAGCATACTAGGGAGTTTCAAATTGTTAAGGTATGTATGGGTGGTATCATGGTGGTATGGGACGCTAGGGATCCCTCACATATATTATCTTATGGGATAATTTGGACTCAAGATTGTTGCTTTGCTTACATCACTTAGCATGTTGACCTCAACATTCATAGACAATCTTATTTTCTAAATTCACTAGAAGTTATATTGTGGGCATTCTCTAGATAAATTTCTTTTATCTATAGCCTGCATGTTTTGATGAGGGTAATCTCATCGGCATTTTCACTTGTTGAAATATCTTTCTTTAGAGTTCAAACAAGTTTATCTTGTTGTGTTCGGATAAGGAAATTTGGATTCTTCCTTTGTTGGCATTTCTTTCTCTAGTTCCGTACTTTAGGTGATTTACACAATCAACCTGATAGGTTTACGGATGGGCATATGTGACTCATCGAGACGTTGATGACTCTATGTTGATATGGGTAACTCGAGACGTCGATTATTCCATATACAGATGTGGGTATGTCGGGGCGCCGATGAATCCCTGGTTTTTGCTGTTATAATGCCATGCTTTCCTACTTTATTCCGAAAGGTTTACAACGAAAAAGTTACTTTGAATGTGAATTACTCTGATCATCCGCAGTCTGATGGGCAAACAGAGTGTATGAATCAGATTATAGTATATATGCTTTGTGCATATGTCTCTAGAAAATCATCATATTGGGAAATATCTTCCAATGATGGAATTTGCCTATAACAGTTTTAAATATACGGCTATTGGTTTTTAGTCCGTGCATACTTATGTATGGGTATCAACCCAGGGCACCTATTGATGTCGGTCTTAAGGACATCGAGCTTGATGCATCGAGGGATTTCTTGCGTGATATGTAGGAAATTCTGACCGAAGCTCGGGATTCTATCAGGAGTGCTCATGATAGGGCACGGTTTTATGCTGATAGGGGACGCTCATCTCGGTCTTTTGAACCAGGAGCGTTGATTTATTTTAATGTTCTTAAAGATTCTCAGACTTTGTCAATGGAAAAATGCTCGAATTTATCTCCTAGATATTGTGGTCCATTTCGAGTTATATATCGGATTGGCACGGTTGCGTATGAACTAAGACTACCTCCAATTGTTAGGGTTCATCCAGTCTTTCATATCGATAGATTGAAAGGGAAACTGGGAGGTGAGGATGACACAGTTACTCCTCAAGAACTCGTTGAAGTCGATGAATTATCCTATGTTCCACATGAACCTGACAAGGTACTTGAATTCAGGGAAAGGAAACTTTGTAGTTGACTAATCCCTGAGGTTAAAATAAGGTGGAAAGATAGGGAAATTAAGAATTCGACTTGGGAGTCGGTTGAGATTGTTCAACGTAGTTCTTCTTCTTTTCATTGCAAGAGTGCAATGTTTTGAGAGAGGGGAAGTATGTTATATGTACACTATGTGTGCTATGTTATATACACATTATGTGTGCATATACTAGGAGGCTAACCCACATTAGGCTTGTGAGCATGGGAGCATGGGAACAAGCTCTAGTGGAGCATGGGTTAGGACTAACCTTAAGGTTTAAGGTTAGGGTCAGGCATCCAAGGGTCACACATGAGGAATGGAAAGTCAAGAGTCACTTGAGGGCCCTCCTATATAATAGGGGCATGGGGCACACTCAAAGGGGCTTGGAAGCTTGGAGGCTTGGAGGCTTATGCTATGGTCTCTTGTGTAGAGGTCCATATCTACTCACCTACCATTTCACACTATAGCTATATGCTATTGGATTGTGTTATACCTCTTGATGGTATGGGACATCAAGGTAGAGGTATGATGTATTTCATTTATGATTCATGTGTGCATCCCTTGGGCTCGGGGGTGGTTGGGTGGTTGAGTTTATGCCTGATTTATGCATGTTTATGCATAACAATTATCTAGAGAGATCTTAGGGTTTTAACACAAGCTCAATTATGTATTATATAAAGGCATTGCACTTACTTTTGCTCGCTAACAAACGTAGGGTACTTAGCCTTCGATCATTCTATCGCTAGGTGTCTAGTGCACGAGGTGCAATAATCAAGGGCACATGAAAAAGGAGTGCTAGTTAAGAAACACTCAACAAGTATGCACTATATTTGGGAGGGATAATAACTCTACAGAGACGTGTTACTATAATACCCGAAATAGAAAACCAAGGGTGGTGAAAAGGCAATAGCAAGCTTGAGTCATCAACCAAGTCGTAGTACCTCAAGTCAACTGACATTATGGAGGAAGGGGTCACAGATTTGGACCAACAAGAGTGTGCTTTTAGTGTAATGGTCTACGGCATATACAAAATGAATGTACCATCATTAGGAACTCAATGGAGTCTTTTTGGGCCCTTTAATTTTCCATGAGGTTATGGAAACGTTTAACTTTTTGACAAATAGGAGCCTGCCATGTAAGCAAAAACCATGGGTTTGTAAGAGAGGTGTAAGAGTGGTCAAAGGGTGCACTTTTTTCCCCAAAAGGGGGGGGGGGGGGGGGGGGCAATTTTACAATTTTCGGACCTCCATAACTTCTTCATACAAGCTCCGATTTGAGCGGAGACTATAGATCCGTGATCTATGCATCAAGAGCTTTCCATAGATATGTTACATGATATGGTTTTATCCGCTAGATTTTAAATTCCATTTCCCCTCCAAAATTCAAATTCGAATAAAGTAGCCGTTTTGAAGCTTCAAATTAGAAAATGTTTCTTCTTAACAGAAAAGGTTTGACTCCCTTAAACTGCCAAATAAAAGGGCCCAAGAAGACTCCATTGAGTTCCTAATGCTTTCAGCACACCAGATGTAAGGCTGCAAAGGGAGGAAAAGCCAGCAGGAGCTGATGCTACGAGTAAACATTGTAAAGGTAGACCATGGGTCAGGAAAAGAACAAGAGAAACCACTAGAGCCAATGGGGATATGACAAGATCACAAGGACTTGTCAAGACGCTAATAGGCAAGAATGCTGAGATAGAACAGAAAAAGAAGCCAAAATAGTGGTAGGGCAACAAAGGGTCTGAGAACAAATCACCAAGTTAGGGCAATGCACAGAAGGTATGGTGAGGACAATGTAGGAAAGCCCGCCCCCAGGAGAGCATCTTCAAGAAATCTAGACAAGAAAAACCTGGTCAAGAGAAGAGAGGATATTGGTGCAGGAAAGAAACCAATGCTAAACTGCCAACTGGAGCCAATTACAGCCCAAAGGAGTAGAAGTGTCTCAAGCAGAGAAAATCAAGAAAACTTGAAAGGAATCCAAACTGGAAAACTGATAAGAGGAAGTCAGGAATAGGAAAGGGAAGTAAAAGAGAAAGAATGAAGGCTGCACAAAAACCAAGGCATGCCAAAACTGATAGTAGCAAGGAATACAACCTATGGGAGGACCTCATCAAGATGAAATTGAACATCATGCTGGATCAAATGTTGAATCAGGTAAAAGTTGCTTCAAGCCATAGTGCCAAATGAGAATTTGGTGTGGATGCCCTTGTAGGAACTGAAAAACCTGACAACAGCAACTGAATACAAGAATGTGGAAATAGTCTAGGACTGATACATCTGTTCCAGACGTGACATCAAGATCAGAGGAGAGACAATGATAAGGGTCATTTTGGATGGAGGATCAGGGGTAAATATAATACCAGATAGTTTGGCTAAAAATCTAGGAATTACTGGCATGTAGCCAACCCCATTCCAGATTCACATGGATGACCAGAGAAGGGTCTGACCTATTGGGATAATCAGAGGAGAACAAATAGAAGTGGCAGGATGCCTATCCACTACCGTGTTCATAGTTCTCAAGGTGACTGAAATAGTAGGTGCATATCCCATGCTCCTGGGAAGACCGTGGCTCACGAGTGGGATATGGATAAGATCACAATCAGGAAAGGAAAAAAGAAATTCTGGATTTCAATGCAAGAAAGGACATGTTAAACCCGACAAGTCGACCAATGCATGTAGAGGGTCTAAACTACCTAAAGGGGTAGAAGATGACGCACAAGAGCAGATCATAAAGGCGAATCTAGATCTGCTATCGCTATTTGATGCAAACATAGAGAGGATTGTACAAAGGTACGATCCAAAAGTCTTGGTGGCTCATACAGAAGTGCTGATAAATGAAGAAAGTACACAGGAAGAGGAGAAGGACACACATGACAATGTGGCAAAGTTATTGGCCAAGCAGGAAAGAGTAATGTTGGCCCTCAAGTAAGAGGAAGCCCAACTCAAGAAGCAGAACATCAGAGTCCAAGAAGAAGCAAACTTGGGGGGCGACCAAGAGCCAAAGATGGTGAGAATCAATGCTTAACTGAATTAGGAATTCAAGGAAAGGCTCCTGAAACTGTTGAAGTCCTACAAAGATGTGTTCACCTAGAATTACTCAAATACAAAAGGGATTGATCCTAACTTCTACCAACACAAGATTAACTTGAAGGAGGATGCAATCCCTATCTGGAAGAGCAGATACAGAATGAACCCCAACTACGCAAAACAAGTAAAGGAGGAAATTGACAAGTTGTTGTTGAGAGTTGGTTTCATTTATCCAATGGACAGGGTAGAATGGCTTTCACCAATAGTTATTATCCCAAAGAAAATTGGGAAGCTGAGGATCTTCATCAACCTACCGCAAGCTGAATGCCTTGGATCCATTCCCACCCACTGCCATGCATAGATTCCTTTGCTGGATGCGATGGCATGAGATATACTCCTTTCTAAATGGGTTCAGCGCGTACAACCAAGTACAGATTGCCCCGAAAGATAAAGAGAAAATATCCTTTGTAATAGAATGGGGGGCATTTGCCTCCAATGTGATGACGTTCGGGCTGAAAAATGCTCCTGCTACATTCCAAAGGATGGTTCAAGAAATATCTATGAATATCTAACCACCTTCAAGAGGGTGTTCGTGGTGGATGATTTCAGTGTGTTTAGAAAGAAAGAAGAACACATAACACACCTCACAATGTGCTTAGAGAAGTGCAAGAAGGCCAAACTAAGCCTGTCGAATACAACCAAATGTGGCTTTGTTGGATCCATCTTAGGGCATATAGTGTCTACAAAAGGGCTAGCTATGGATCAAGCCAAGGTCACGATCATTGTGAAGCTTCGCACCACCCAGGAATGCCAAAGAACTTGCAAGATTCTTGGGACTAATCAAGTGGCATAGTAGATTCATGAGGTTCATGGCAAATGTGGCAGTGCCACTTTACAGTCTGACAGTGAAAGATGCAGAATATGTCTGGTCTGGATCCTATCAAGAGGCATTTGATAATCTCAAGAGAATAATGCCAGCAGCTCCCATCCTCCAACACAGCCATGTGTTTGTCGATGCCTCTGATGTTGCCACCCATTAGTAGTGCCCTGATGTAGGAAGCACAAGAGGGCTGGTACAAACCAATCTATTGTGCAAGCAAGAGGCTGTCTAGGCTAGAGAAGAACTACTCCACTATGGAAGAGGAATCACTGAGAACAATCTACTCAATCAAGAAGTTCAGACACTACTTGTTGAGTAAGATGTTTGTGAGGTCCCTCTCCCCACCGCACAACGAATTCAGGGGTTCTAGTAGCGGAAGCAGCACTTCTTGCGTGGGGCAGGGTCTCACACTTGGGGCCTCGCCCACAGATATCCGGACAAGAGACTAATCCATCGGTTCTTCCATCGATCCCGAAAAAACTTCCCTTGCCCGAAAAGCACGGGCGATTCCTCTAGGATAACTTTCTATAACGTAGTCAAAAGCCTTAACAAACTGAACTAATCTGACCAAACCCGTAAGTCCCAAGTCAGATCAAGGAAAAGATTGCACTTGGATCATAGAGACCAACTCTTTTTTCCTCATTGAGAGGCACAGCCGTTGATTCTTTTCCATAGAACAATTTTTATCCAGGATTTACTTCATCTATCGTACCATAATAGAATTCAGTCTCAATTTAAGGATCCATCAGTCCAGCCTAACCCCATCCAGTCCCGTGGGTTAGCCAACCGCCCAACCACTGTAGTGATGGGATCCAATTAAGAATTTGATTAGGATTTGTCCCAGGTACCAGGGAAAAGAGTTCCTAGGTCCCCTAGCCGGATATTCATGCAAACTTAAAACTAGTCACACCACTTACACACCCACCAATATGAATTTGCCTTTTTCTCAGCATCAGCTAACTTTAAAACAATCATTTAATGAAACCATTGTGTCACTGATCACAATCCTCAAAATCTCCGGTTGAATCCTTATTTCCAATCATTCCTTCATTGGTGTACCTATGACATCATTGGTGGCAACGAGAACGCTCACCACCTGTTCACTCAGGAGCCTTTTCGATAGTTCTTAGCTCATAGTAGTAACCGCCGGCAATATATTCACATATTAAAATGGAATCTCCGTCGAAGAGATCAGCAAGATCAACCAACGGATCCATAAAAGAGACATGGACTCATCCATTGAGGACCAGCAATGTCAACCAACCAGATCCATGCCCGAATTCAGAAAACAACTCTTACTCCCTGTTCCAATATCTTCCCCGACGTACGTGTGGGTATCTTCGATGACCCAGAGCCCGAGCACCGTATGGTCAGCACCCTCTAGGATCCTTCGCAGGTCACCTAGCGCTTCACTCATAGGCCGATTCCTTGGTCCCTCATCCACTGTACCAGAAGCTCACCATTTAAATCAAACCGAGGCTGGTTATTAAGACCTCGGCCGAGACCTTGCTACGCGAGACGTCCTCCGTTGACTCTCCGCCGTCAACTGTTGCAACTTTAACAGATAGGTCTCCACGACCTTATTCACAAGACGGTCAAAATGCTTCCCCAGCATTCTTGACATAAAACAGTCTTTAAAAAATAGATTTCACATACAAATACAGTTCCAACAATATTTCCATTTTTTTATCACTCCACATCCTTTCACATTAGTCTCCATCTTTTCTCATCTTCCCATAATTTTTTTTTCATCGATCCCTATCACATCATATCATTCCCACATCAAATCACATCCAATTGCATTATCCACACATCAATCCACATCATCTATACATCTATCCACATCATCCATACATCCATCCACATCAATCCATATTATCCACACATCCATCCACATCATCCATACATCCATTCACGTCAATCCACATTACCCACACATCAATCCATATCATGCATACAACCATCCACATCAATCCACATTATCCACTCATCCATCCACATCAATCCACATCATCCACTCATCCATCCACATCAATCCACATTACCCACACATCAATCCACATCATCCATACATCCATCCACACATTCACATCAATCCACATTATCCACTCATCCATCCACATCAATTCACACGTCAACCCACATTACCCACACATCAATCCACATTATCCACTCATCCATTCACATCAATCCACATTACCCACACATCAATCCACATCATCTATACATCCATCCACATTATCCACACATCAATCCATATCATCCATACATCCATCCACATCATCCATACATCCATCCACATTACCCACACATCAATCCATATCATCCATACATCCATCCACATCAATCCACATCAATCCACATGGCCCACACATCAATCCACAATCATTTCATAAGTATTCCCATTCTCATCTAATCACATCTTTTTCTAACTCATCACTTATTTCCTTATTTATCCTCATCAGATCACATCTACTTGCATTGACCCATACATCTCATCACTTCACATACATTAACATCTATCCAGTTTACATCGCATCTTATCACATCCATTTCACATCACATCTCATTCATTCACATCCCGATTCACATGCTAACATATTCATTCACGTCCCTTATCATTCATTCACATCCCGATTCACATGTTATCACATTCTTTCACGTTCCTTATCATTCATTCACATCCCGATTCACATGTTATCACATTCATTCACATCCTATATCATTCATTTACATCCTGATTCACATGACATCACATCTCATCTATTCATTCACATTTATCTAATTCGCATCTCATATCATCACATCTATTTACCTTTCATTCTGATCACTTCTATTCTCATCACATCCATCCATCCATTCATTCCCATCTATTTGATTCGCATCCCATCTCATCACATCTATTTACCTCTCATTCTCATCACATCCATCCATCCATTCTTTCCCATCTATCTGATTCGCATCCCATCTCATCACTTCTATTCTCATCACATCCATCCATCCATTCATTCCCATCTATCTGATTCATATCACATATCATCACATCTATTTATCTCTCATTATCATCACTTCTATTCATCACATCCATCCATCCATTCATTCCCATCTATCTGATTCATATCACATCTATTTATAGAATGTAAGAGAATTCTTATTTTTGATATAAACATTCTTTACGCATCTATTTATGCATAAGAACAACTTCATTGGGAAATAACACTTTTATAAAATCCGTTTATGCATCTATTTATGCATAAATTCAATTTTAAGGAGAATAACACTTTCGAAATAAAAATAAATCTTTTATACATCTTTCTATGCATAAATTCAATTTTAATGAGAATAACTCTTTTAAAATAAAAATAAATTTCTTTATGCATCTTTCTATGCATAAAATCAAAATTGATGAGAATAACTCTTTTGAATTAAAAATGAATTTCTTTATGCATCTTTCTATGCATAAAATTAAAATTGATGAGAATAACTCTTTTGAATTAAAAATAAATTTCTTTATGTATCTTTCTATGCATAAAATCAAAATTGATGAGAGTAACTCTTTTGAAATAAGAATAAATTTCTTTTTGCATCTTTCTATGCATAAAATCAAAATTGACGAGAATAACTCTTTTGAATTAAAAATAAAATTTTTTATGCATCTTTCTTTACATAAAATCAAAATTTGATGAAAGTAATGCTTTTATAAAAAAATTCTTTTATGCATAAATTTAATTTTAATGAAAGTAACACTTTTATATTTAAAAAAATAGTCTTTTATGCATAAAAATCAATTTTAATGAGAATAACTCTTTTGAAATAAAATAAATTTCTTTATGCATCTTTCTATGCATAAAATCAAAATTAATGAGAATAACTCTTTTGAAATAATAATAAATTTCTTTATGCATCTTTCTATGCATAAAATCAAAATTGATGAGAATAACTCTTTTGAATTAAAAATAAATTTCTTCATGCATCTTTCTATGCATAAAATCAAAATTAATGAGAATAACTCTTTTGAATTAAAAATAAATTTCTTTATACATCTTTTTATGCATAAAATCAAAATTTGATGAAAGGAACGCTTTTATTTAAAAAAATTCTTTTATGCATCTATTTATGCATAAATTTAATTTTAATGAAAGTAACATTTTTATAATTAAAAAATCTTTTATGCATAAAAATCAATTTTGATGAAAGTAACACTTTTATAATTAAAAAAATCTTTTATGCATCCATTTATGCATAAAAATCAATTTTTAAGAAAGTAACACTTTTATAATCAAAATATTCCCAATATGCATCTTTCTATGCATAGAAATTAATTCTAATGAAAATAACTTTTTTATTATAAAAATATTTCTAATATGCATAGAATAAAAATAACACTTTTAGAATACACAAGCGGTGGGGATTACTCTTTTTGAATAATAAAAGATAAAACTTATTTTACAAAATTTAAGAAAATTTTGCCATAACCTCCTTTGTATAGCTGACCATTTTTCCATTTTTTTCATTCTCAAGTTACTTAGAAATTATCCCAAATGGTTTAAAGCATTCTAAACTATTCAACTTCCACTTTTTAAAGATAAATAATATGAAAAGTTTAATTCTAACAATTTGACTACACATCTAGGATAAAGAAAGGCTGAATTCAAGAATGAAGAGAGTGGGAAAACCTTTTCAAAAAGACATAGCATCATTTTTAATTTTAAAGAAAATAAAAATTAGAAAACCATTAAATGGAATAAAGAAAAAGTAGGATTTCTAGCTTACATGAATTTTTGTGAGCTTTCCTTTGGCTTGATGGTTTTAGGGATCTACTCTTGTTTGCAACAAGAGTGGCCATCAATTCTTTTGAAGAGGAAATGGTAAAAAACTAATGAATTATCAATAAATTCACTGTTTTTTCACTCTGGGGAGGAGTAGAGTAAGAGTGCATAAAACACTATTAACCATTTACAAAGGGGGAGGCTTCATCTATAGGAAAAAGTGAGCCTCTAACCAAGCAAACTTATTCTAGATTTTAGGATGCAATTTGCTCTTGAACATGCTGTACAAGGCAGACTTAGTTTGAGATTGAAAAGGATTGATACTTTTGTAGAAAAATTAATCTTGGAAAACACGTACTAGAGAGTAGCCAAGATGAGAGTATCTGTCCGGTACGACTTCCTCTAGGAAAGAGCTTTTATACAGTCTCTAGTGAGCCTGAACTCCTGTAGGGTGAGAAGGCCTGTCCTACACCACCTGAATCCGACACCCCAATAGTCACATACTTGCCTCACAAGTCTCTAGAAAGGAGCCATGGGCATTGCGAAGCCTATAGCCTTTGTGCCTTCTTGATCTCCCTGAGGAAATTTGCTCCCTGATTGATTCTCTTCTTCTGGCATATCTGGAGCATGTGCATGGGCTTGCCCTTCTTGGAGGACTTTGACCTCCCCTTTGGAATTTGACCTCCAGCCACCACTGCCAGGTTAGGCCCACTTCCCTTTCTCCTTGCAGTTTCCTTGTTCTTGCCATCAGAACTGAAAGAGTAATAAGCAAAATATTTAATTAACTTTAAAGATGACAACATAAGGTAAGCTTCCACTCAAGACAGCATGTCAAAGGAAGAGTTTTGCCAAAAAACGCGATTTCGAAACATTTGATGGAAAATAGGTTTACAAATTATTCCATTTTATTTCATGCTGATGTATTATGAAAGAACGGAATAGCATGAGACAAATATTTGTAGTAAAAAGCGATTTTCAAGGTTCTCGAAGAATAGACCAATGGAAATCACGTTTCTTGACAAAAATAGAAAAAACAACGATATCTATATGCACTTCATTTTCTGAAAGAATTTTTTAAGGATTGTCTATTCATCGAATATATTTAAGGAATAAAATAACAGGGTTTCAGTTTTGTAGGAGATTACCCTCTGAGAATGCTTTGTACTTGACCTCGGTTGAGATGGGGATATGATGATGGTATCTTTCAGTCGGAGAAGGATATGCTGAATGCTATCCTTCATTCGGAGATGCCTTTTTTGTGGAGAAGATGTTGTATTGAACAGACATGTGAGGAGGGCAAGTAGACTAGCACATGTGAGGAGGGCAAGTAGACTAGCACATTGTATACTTTATGCCTCGAAAATCACGCCCGCGTGGCACGTGCCACAATAAATATCACACGTGTAGTCAACGGTACTTGCCACGTGCGTCATGATGATGTGTCCTCGATTTTTGTGCAGATTCTTTTATCATGTCCTTTTTTTTCTCCTCCACACCAACCATCTACTGAACACTTTCACCATCCCCTTCACTCAAGCACCCACCATCAGGCGTTAGCCTAAACCCTAAACCACAGTTTGTCTTCTACAACCCTAAACCACACCTATCAAGGTCATCCTGCACAGATTATCTTCTACAACACTAAACCATGCCTATTCAAGGTCATCTTGCATAAACATTTGTTAGGAGGGCATGGACAGAGGAAAAAGAGGTACTGATCTAATGTTTTATTCTATAATGTAAGCATCTCAACCTATCGTCTGTGTTGATGTCACCCGACTTGTTGTAGTTCCAATATCAAAAGGTTGTTTTGATGAAAAGCTTTAAGGGGACATAATATCGCGTTTTCTAGCAGAAACCCCAGTACATTCTTTTATGTCCTCTCCTTTAACTACATTCTTTTCACAAATGAAACGCGATTTCAATGTTCTGGCTACAAAGACATGTCAAAATCGCGTTTCCTGACCAAAAGGATAATGAATCGTTTTCTCTCTTCTCTCCGTTTATCTTTATGTGCATGTACAATGTTGGATAATGCTCCCCAAGAGAACACTGGACTTGTCAAAATACTCTATCAAAGATGAGGAAAGTCTAAGTGAACATTATTTGAATTTACTCCTCTTTATTTGAGAAAATATGAATTATTTTTTATTTCTGCTATTGTATTTTGCATTACAGCTAAGAGGCAGAGTACCAGTAGCAAAGGAGTAATCAAATCGGGTGAGCTAAGGAACATTTTGGAAGAGCAAAAGTCACCAGACCTACAACTTTTTGAATTTCTCCAAAAGTCCAATGCCCAGAAGGAGTATCCAACATTTCACCAGATGTTCAACACTCCTTTGAAATTGACTGACATTGTGTCTCACATTAGTAAAAATCGGACCTCATTTTGGGGCATTTTAGGATTTAGGAAAATAGCCCTCGACCAATCAATGGAGAGCCAACATAATGTTGGAAGAAATAATAAATATAGGAGGAAAAAAGAATAAAAGTCATATTCAGATAGAGAACGGCGAGTTTGCATTGAATGAAGATGTCTTTATCATTTATTATAATTGATATTGTCATCTTTGGTGTAGGATTTGCAATGCAAAATTTGGTGATTCTGACATCGTCGGCACGTTCGGAGCGGTCCAAAATCCCCAAAACGACACCGGAAGCGCTGAAAACAGGCATCCGGAGGCCCGGAAAAGGCCGAAAAGAGCCGGCCAGGAAAATTCGCTAGGAAAAGCAATTTGGTGTCAGTCTGGCAGCACACTGACACCAAATTGCTTTTCCCAGCGATTTTTCCTGGCCGGCTCTTTTCGGCCTTTTCCGGGCAGCAGACTGACACCAAATCGCTTTTCCCAGCGAATTTTCCTGGTCGGCCCTTTTCGGCCTTTTCCGGGCCTCCAGATGCCCGTTTTCAGCGCTTTCGTCGGTGTCGTTTTGAGGGTTTTGGACCGCTCCGGACACGCCGACAATGTCCGAATCACCTGCTGCTAGACTGACACCAAATCGCGTTTTTCGGCGAATCTCTGTAGTTGCATGTACTTGCTTTAATATTTTTGCTGATTTTGGGTGAAGAAAAAACAAAAAATCGTGAATTTCTTACAGGGCCCCAAAATGAGTTCCCTTTTTTTCTAATGGCACAAGCACTTTTTGGAGGACCAGTTTGAGGTGTTTAGACACATGACAGCTGATGGAAGGATTGTGAGTAAGGATGAAGGTTTTGTGCATATCAAGGACATATGCCAAAAGGATAAGCGGAGGTATCAATTGAATAGGAGATTTGATGTTCTTCCTTGCTGCTTCAAGGGTATCTGCAATCTCCACAAGAGGGGCTGTAGGATATTGGAGGAGAGCTTTGCATTTGCCATTTATTTACATTATGTTGAGCTTGATGTTTCTGAAAAGTCTACTCAAGATCATGACTTGGAAGAATATGAGGAAAAGGAGGAGGAGTTGGCAAGTATTTTATTCCACACACTGTATTTTATTATGGATACATATTGTGATTGTCTACCCCCCTTTCTTGTTGTATTTTGTGGACGTGATAAAAACCTTCGGGCCTTTACTCCACCAATGGATGGCTTGATAGGTACCTCTTTACCATTTGTAGATTTCTTAAGATCTTTTGTTATATGAACATCTCCACCATGTAGACCAATTTTTGATAATACCGCTTCCAATGATTGTATTGCCTCTTTTCTTTTCACCTCAGTCAAAGTTTCCAGGCAAATCCAATATATAGAAAAACAAGTTTCTCAATAATTCTACACAATGCGTGCAATGTGCAAATGTGAACATTGCATAATGGAATATCAAGAACTGCTTTAAAATTTGGATCTTCCTTGTCCCTATTAGGTGCTCTTCTCCACCATTTGAAATCCAAGACATGGGCTGGTTGTTTACAATACAAGCAAGGAGATTTGGAGTTACCCCCTTTACTGATATTGTACATACACTTCCATGTCTTAAGATCACCTGCCATATGCCATTCTACTTGAAAATCACCTTTGCCTAGAACATAAAGATGACCCCCTAAAATTTGACTCCTTATAGTTGAGGGTATATCTGTCTGTTGAAAAACCCAGTTAAGTGTTTCATGGTCCTCTGTATTCACCTGCCATTACAGTAGAATGATATATGGTAGAAGTTTATTAAAAAATAGTCTTTGTGATGGATCAAGTGCCCGATTCATCAAGGTACTAGTCACTGTTTCTATCTTCTTTTCCTTTACAATTTCACATTCATCAAGCTTAACAACAAACTTTAAAACTCCTTTACATTCCTCAAGTGTGATGTTATAAAACTCCACCATTCTTCTCTATAATTGTTGCAGATCCACAAAAATATTATTCAAAGAATCATATACAATCCTTCCTTTGGCCCCTTCATACACATTTTCGATATGTAAATATTGTCCAATGAAGTCATCTATTTCCTGATTTAGAAGACCTCTTTGGCACCACACTGCTGCTGGGGTGGGTAACAATACACGTTTTATCCGATGATCTTTGAGAGTAGAAGAAACGATGTTAAAGATTGAAGCATATCCTTTTCTACTCACCCCAGTCATATCTAGGGCTTCTTGAATTTTTTTGACATCAACTCTACTTTCTGATATAAACTTTTTGACAGCATCACGTTTCACCCTTTTGAACTTTTTTTCATCTATCAAGCTCTGCACGACAACTTTAGAGACTAAACCTTTTATTTGCTTCACTGGAACAAGATTGGAATTTTCATTTACTTCACCAAGCCTTAAAATTTTCCTACAACAAGAAAGAAACACATCTACAATTATACAATGAGACAATTATAACTCACCTTTAAAAGTTCATTGATTTACATTGAAAATTTTTGAAACTTCTTCATTCGTTTAAATAATTTGGATGCTCATTAATCGAAGTTAACAATGAGATATCGTCATACCTTGCTTTTTGAATTATGCGCTTACATCCTCCAGAGCCAGCCTTCAACTCTGCAATGTTCCGAATTTTTCTATTCCGTAGTCTCTCTCCTAATACAGTGCCTTTTCTCCTCGCTTTCAGTAGCATTGCCTTTGTCTTTTTATGTTCTTCCTTCTCATTTTCTAGAAGTTTCTTCAATGCCACACACTCTATCTTATCTTGCCTTTTGTTTGCCTCCTCTTGTAGATATAAATTCTTGTACATATTTGCATTAGCACATTGAGCTGAGACGTATCCATACAATCCATTTACTCCATTGCCTACATACTTCAATAACGGTTGTTGGATTAGAGAATGGAGGTGTTGAATTTCTAATGATGCATGTTGGATAGATGCTTTCGTCACACCACAAGTCTATATGCTACAAACCTCCTTTCCGTAGCATGTCTCTTTGCTCAGTGCGTAGATGCAAACTCTTTTGGCGCTTCAATATCGGTGCATACTGTTGTTCCAAGTCGACATGGAAATGATGAAGTCGTTTCCTACTGGTTTCTCCTTCTGCCATGTTTTGCAACAATGCGATGTATTCTTTCTTACTATATATTATTTTGTTTGAGAGTTGAAGAAGGCACTAAACATTTTTAAATTCGAAATGAGAGAGTTTAGTTATGTAATACTGACAGAAGAATCATTCATACGTGTGAGCCAAACATATGAAAAAGGTATCTTCTCAAAGCTTTTAATGATAAGACCTCATTGTTTGTGAGCAACAATATATTTATTTTCTCAAACTGACGATTTTGAACCTATTGTGACTATTTTACGTAGTTTAAGAGCAAGATAAATAAGAAAATAGTGAATTTCTTACGGGGCCCCAAAATGAGCTCCGAATTATTCTAATGCCTAGCCGCGATTCATGCAAAAATCAAATAGGCATACCACATACACACCCAATATTAAATTGCCATTTATAACAGATTCGACTGGCTTTAAGACAATCCTTGAATAAAATCATAATATTTTCGATCATCATTTTCCAAACTTCCAAGTCCATTGTATTACAAAAATGCATCCTCTCTGAACTCTCCGTTGAAGACCAGCTGGCCAACCAACGAGATCCAGTATCAAATTTTCATTCCCAAAAACCTTTTCTTTTTGTCCATCAGATATCTTCCTCGATGTACGCTTGGGTGTCCTAGCAACTGTGAGCCCGTGCATCGCCTGGTCAGAATCCTCTACTAGGATCCTCCTTAGGTGTCCTAGCACTTCACTCATGGACTACTTCGTCGGTCCTCGCCAATCGTACCGGAAGCGCACCATTTTAACCATACCGAGGCTGCTCAAGACCTCAGCAGGCTTTGCCGCGGGCAACATCCCTTGACAACTCCCCGCCAGCTGTTCCAACATTGAACCTCCTTTTAGGAAAACATAAGCCAAATGCTTCCTCTAGCATTCTAGCATAAAACAGTCCTTTGAATGAAAAACAGAGTTTCCAATGCAAGTGAGATTCCAGTTTGAGATCGGTTCCAAAGATCGATTCCAGTTTGAGATCGGTTCCAAAGACCCTTTTTCCAATAATTCCCAGTTCCATAATGAGGATCCTTGATCTCTCATGAGGGTAATCTACCCGTCATTTTATCCATTTATCCAACTAGATTCTTAGTGAGATTGGTCAGGGAAAAACTAGATTAGTTCTGGTAGTCTATTCTTTGGATTTAGTAACTAGAATTGGTCACAAAGTTTTTGTCAGATTCAGTTCGAGAGAAGGACAATTAGGTTTACTGTCCGACCTCACGTAGTCTAACTAAATTCATTTAGTTTAGTTTTACCAAGATTCCTTTCAACTAAACATCTAGTTTTTGGGTAAATATCCATTTAGTGATTCTACCAATTCAAATATCCAAGATATTCTTTTTCCCACATAAATTCTCAACCTTAATTCATTAGGTAGAATTATGATGGAAATTCATCTTTTGACATTAGAATTTAATTCAAATCCATCTTTTCTCAAATATCATGAAAATTCATCTTTTAACTAAAATATCAATACCTTTTTTTTAAAATAAACTTGAAATCCTTCTTTTTCTCATTTCAATGAGTGCAATGGGCATTCCTCTTTTCCATAAATTAAATCTATTAAAATGGGCATTCCTCTTTTCTCATTTCAATGAGTGCAATGGGCATTCCTCTTTTCTCATTTCAATGAGTGCAATGGGCATTCCTCTTTTCAATGAGTGCAATGGGCATTCCTCTTTTCCATAAATTAAATCTATTAAAATTCTTCATAAAAATAACCATTAATTCCTTTAAGCTAAAATTCAACTTTTCTCATCTAAACATTTGAATTCCAATATAGTGGGAATTCCTCTTTTATCATTTAAACTTATCTTTGCGAAAATATAAATTTAACTAGATTTTTCTCTTAAAATGTAAATAAAAATCTCCATTAATTCCTTTGCACTAGGAATTACACTTTCTTCATTTAATTAATTGGATTCCAATATGGTGGAAATTCCTCTTTCATCATAAAAATTTATCTATATAAAAAGATAAATTTAACTATATTTTCTCTTAAAAATTAAATAAAAATCTTCATTAATTTCTTTGCACTAGGAATTATACTTTTCTTATTTAAATATTTGAATTTCAATATGGTGGGAATTGCTCTTTCATCATAAAAATTTATCTATACAAAAAGTCAAATTTAACTAAAATCTTTCATAAAATATACATTATTTTTGCATTCCAATTTTTTTTTTCTCTAAATCATTGGAATACATGGATTTCCAATGTCATGGGGATTACTCTTTTAATATAAAAATAAATTACTAGAAATTTCTCTTTTTCTTAATTTACTAATTATGCATAAACATAAAAATCAATTTCTCTATGATTACAATGAGAATCATTCAATTAGTCTAGGATGATAATTCCTAGAATATGGTAGGAAGTCCTCTTTTCATATTATGAATGAAAATATTTTATGTGTTTTTTTTTAACAAAATTTTTGCCATAGCTCCGTTTTGCTATTACTGATAATTCTCAATTTAATTGAAAGAATGAAGTTTAATATTATTGATATGATTAGAATAATCACTAATTGGATCATTATCAAATTATGGATTGATTCATAATTTCTCTATGAAATAAATATCATAAAAGCATTAAAAAGCCATTATTTTGGCCTCCAATTAGACAAGCATAGAAATTACTTTTGGATTAGAGAAATGCTTCATGAGAAGCTTCATTTGGATTGAGAATAGGTACCTTTCTTTGGGGGGAGAGAGAAAAATGCTTAAAAACCATTAAAATTAAGCATAAATAGAAATTTATGTGTTTCTTTATTACAATTCATAAAAGAACTTCAATAGTAATGAAAAGAAATTCAAATTAAAGCTTCTCAAGCTTGAGAGGGGTTGAGAAGAGAAGCATTTGGAGTTTTAATAAGAAAAAGATAATAATCCACACTTTACTTTCTAATTTACTTGATTCTTTGATCAACAGTAGAGGCCCCCAACCAATCAATTGGTTTGGTATATTGTAGGAGTCACCAAGGAAGATTGAAGAGAGAGAGAATCTCCAATCTCTTCAATTTTGTAGAGGTTTTTAGAGGATAATAGAAATTAAGCTTAGTTTAGAGTAATACCGACATAGTTTAGTTCACAGATAATAATACAAAGGAAGGAGGGTCTATTTATAGGGGAGAGGGAGGCCACTAACTGAGTCCAATTGAGTTCTAGAATTGTCCAGCTTCAGTTTGGCTGAATTCGGACAAGATTTGGACCAGTTTGGCTCCCTTTTTGATTTGGTTTAATCCGGGAGAGAGGAGAGATAAAAATATCCTATTATTTTTTAGTTTTAAACTCATCCAAGCATGTGAAGTAGGCACCTCCTTGAAGGTCTCCCTTTTCCTTACACGTGTCAAAAATGAATGATTACTCTAAAATATCTTATTTTTTTATTAATACTTCATAATTTTTAACTAATAAACCTAGTACTTGGTCAACTCTTCATCTTATGTTGGCATTTACTCATTTTTTGATATTTTCTTTTATTCATTGGATTTATCTTGTCCCAACACTTGGATTAATCTTATTGGTCCATAGGAACCTTAATTGGACCATAATTTAAAAAAAATCAAAAATCTGGACCCTTAGGCTTAGGTCTTCTGAATCAATTTTAATTAATTCCAATTGCACCTTGGAAAATCTATTTTGATTTTTTGTTTCAAGAAAATATTTTTTTGATATTTGTAGAATTTATTTATCCAAAAATATCCCAATATTGATTTACCACTCTCTAGAAATTTTTATCTCACTAGGCAAAATAAGAAAAAAATGATATTTTCTTGTATTCAGAAACATAGAATGATTACAAGGGATTGAAGTAGAGGCTTATTTGATATATTCAGGCTGAGGAGGAATCTTACATTAATCTAGATAACCTAATAGGCAGGCGCCCTGAGGCCTTCCAATTGGGAGGAGATTGTGAAATTCATGAACCAGTTGGAAGGACAACTCACAGGAAGGTGTTGCAAGACAAGGAAGAAGCCCCTCCCCAGATCCAGAGCGGTACGCTAAAGTAGCGATATCTTATGACTTGCAAATCTGAGTGAGGTGACAACAATGTATTGTGTCTCGTCTCACTGTTGCTCTCGATCTACTCATCTTTATATGTGTTGTATTCAATCTTGTGTTAAGTTATTCTTGTTTGGATTTGATAGGTTGTCTAGAATCTAGATAACCATAGGAACTAACCTACGTGCATTCATGCTCAAACTCCTCGCACTTAGGTAGATGCTAGCTCAACAATTGTGCATTGGCTTATCTCATTGGGTGCAGCTACATTAGCCACGTCTCCTCCAGACTCTGACTATGTGGTCTGGAACCACGCAAGTGCTGGGTCCTGACTAGACACCGACAGTTTCCCACTCAAGACCAAGGCTTCTACAAAGGTAACAACTAGATTTGGGTTCTAAAGCACACCCTGGTCATCCAAGAGAAGTTAATACACAAGCCTTACTAGCAGCTCGTAAATCCATCCACCTAGCAAATAAGGGAAAGAAGGTCATGATTGAACCCTTACCATCCCTCCCTCAAAAAATTTGAATTCCCACTGTTATGGCTCACCCTAACCCTCCTTGAAACACATCCAAAAAGAGATTACTTGGTGAACCACAATTGTTAGGATCTTTCCAATTGCCAAGCTCGTAACCCTTGAGGTCTCCAAGTCTACAACTCCTTGAGAAGCAATTCCACCGCATCTCCCGTGAGCGTTGTCACACCGCTGCGTTGCACTATGGGTCCTCGTCCCTCCTCTCACCTTCACTTCACTCACACACACTCACTAGTATGCATTAGGGAGAGAGATTAGCAAGAGGATTAGCAAGAGCAAGACTCAATTGCACAATGGGAGAGTATGTTGTATTATGAGAGAAATTCACTTATATACATGGCCATAAGTATTCTTACTCACTTAAACTGTGGCCGGCCGGGTACTTTAGGCTCATAAGAAGCCTAATGCTATTACAATGACTACTCTCATAATATATCCATGAAGTACATCACTTAGGACTTCATAATAACTTGCTACCACACGCTCTTCAAGCGAAAATTGCCATAAATACTCCGTCACACCATTACGGGCGTCCATCCAAGTTGTAGCTTTGGACACTATTGCTTCATATCATGATCATCTTCTAGCATGTTGACATCTACATGTATTGCTTCTTTGCAACATTGATCGAATGTTTCCGGATTGGATACAATGATCAAGTTGTGTAAGCTATTATTCTTCGAGCCCATCATGAAACATCTCCTCAATCGAACATCATTTAATTTTTCCCATGACTCACAACGTGAGTCCAAGAGTTTTATCCGAAGAATAAAATCTCTAATGGATTCATTTGGTTGACGCTCAATTGAATAGAGTTCTATTATTTACTGCACTCCATCGATCACCTTGTCTGAAAAAGTCATGTATAAAGGCTGATTTCAAGGTTTTGAAGTTGGTCTTGATCGTCGCTGGCATTAATGCGATAAACCATCGACTAGCTTTTCCTTCTAAGCATAAGTTCAACGCATGTACCTTAGTGGGGCAGTTGGGATTTCCAAAGGCTTCACATCTCTATTCAAACATTTGAATGAATTGAATAGGATCTGTTGTTCCGTCATATTTGCCCATAATTTTGGAAATTTGTACGATCGTATTTCTGTATGAATCATTGAGGCCGTATGTGAGTGCTCTTGTTGGAAGAGACTCAATGAGTCCTTGGGCCACCCCCCTTCCTAGACTAGTCAGTATGTCCAAAGTGTGAGTCCTTGGGCCACCCCCCTTCCTAGACTAGTCAGTATGTCCAAAGTGTGAGCATCTAGGAAAGAGTTAGTACTTGTAGGATTTGCGAAAATGTTAGGCAAGGGACCAAAGCCTGATGGGATCGAAGTCATAGGGGGTGTAAAACCCGAGGACACGCTTGTTATAGGCATGGCTAATGGCATTGGGAGGTGAATTTGTGGCATGGATCTCAATGGCTCGAAGATGTTAGCCATTGGGTTTAGTCCTTGTGTGACCCTTGGCAATCCCTCCATCGTGGCCATGTCGGTGCTCCTTAGTGAGCAATCATAGTTTTTGTTTTTTGCCTCAATTTTCGGGTCAAATTTTGAGGCTGCTGGTTGGAGGCCAAAATGATCGATTTTGACTTCGGATGACCGAGGCCAAAGTCAAAGAACTCGATGTCAGCTTTTCGATGAGCCCTAGAGCGCCTTCATCGGATATACGGTTTAGGAGATATAGACCTCCAAACAGGGGTGTTTTTTAGCGTCCTTTTTTTTGATATTTTTTTTAACCTGCATGAACTGCTGTTTCACGCCGTATACATGTGGACTGGACTTCATGTGGAAATTAAATTTTGATTTTTTTGGCCCATGTGAACTATTGTTTCACGCCGTTTACGCATGAACCAGACTTCACATGGAAATTAAATTTTGATTTATTTACTATTTCATGCCATTCACGCGTGAACCAGACTTCACGTGGAAATTAAATTTTGATTTTTTTTTGCCCGCGTGTGAACTGTTATTTCACTACGTTCACGCGTGAACCGGACTTCACATGAAAATTAAATTTTGATTTTTTTGCTCGCGCAAACTGCTGTTTCATGCCGTTTACATGTGAACCGGACGTCGCGTGGTAATTAAATCTCATTTTTTTTCATATCGAATTTCTGTTCACGTCTTTTTTTTTGCCGCATGAACTGGTGTTTCACACCGTGAAACCGTTTTCACGCGTGAACCAGACTTCACGTGGAAATTAAATTTTGATTTTTTTTGGAGTCATGTGAAATACGAATTTCTCTTTTTTTTGGAGATATTTTTGGAATTTAAAATGAAAGAGGTAAGTGAAATCAAAAAAGTCAACCTTTTAATGACACACCTTACACCCTTTCATAAATGACTCCCAAAATAGACAAATTAACAACTCATGAGCATCTTCTCATTGAATGCTCATTAGTCTTAATGAGTTATGTAAAAAATGATTAAAAATTAATCCAAGATTAATTCTTTCACTAACTAATCAAGGACTCTAATTAACCATTAATCCTTAATTAACTCACACAATTAAGTATACCATTGGATAGAACAAGGAAAAACTAATCTTTACGCATCAACAATTGTGTGTATATTAATCTAAATTAGGAGATTAATTAGAATCTTGATTATAGTCTCCTCTTTAAGGCAAAATTAAGCAAAGAGAGTCAAATTTCTCCAGTTAATCAAAAGATTATTGTAATTAGGTGTTTTGATGCATCTAGATGCTCTCAAAACACTCAAAAATCCTAATTTCTACTACTCATATGATCGATTTAGACTCCAATTAACATATTTTCTAAATTTTTTGGCCTCTTGATTAAGATTAATCACTCTTAATGATAAAAACCAGTCCATTAAGAGAAATTAGTCAAATTCAAGGATTTTTTGATGCTTTAAGATTTTTTTTGAAAGATTAAGCGATTCTTAATGCTTGCTAACACTCTAATCCACATAATTTTAACAAAAACACATAATTAGACTAAAATTAATGATATTAGATCTATGTTTAAACTAAAGAGAGCTAACATTCACTAAAAAATGCATTCTCTTGCATTGTTTGATGCAATGGATGCAAACTAAGCCTAGTACAAACTATTTGCAAGCCTTAAGAACATGAAAAACCATAAAACAACAACAAAAACAATAAATTAATCTAAAAAGTAAGCAAAAAGCATTCTTTTTTAAAACAAAAAAAGAGCTATTCTACACCAAATCTCGCACAAATCACCATCAAATCCATATCTTTTTCATAGGAAACCACTAGTCAAGATAATAGGCAATGGGTTATGCATAGATTAGGGACAAAACAATGGAAAAAGCCAAGGGATGGCTCCCCGGTAGAGGCAACAAAAATGTTATGGCTCACCCTAGCCCTCCTTAAAACATATCCAAAAAGAGATTACCTGGTGAACTGCAACTGTCATGAGGATCTTTCCAATGGCCAAGCTCATAACCCTTGAGGTCTCCAAGCTCTACAACTCCTTGAGAAGCAATTCCACGGTGTCTCCCCCGAAAACGTTGTCACACCACCGCATTGCACTACGGGTCCTTGTCCCTCCTCGCACCTCACTTCACTCACACACACTCACTAGCATGCATTAGGGAGAGAGATTAGCAAGAGCAAGACTCAATTGCACAATGGGAGAGTATGTTGTATTATGATAGAAATTCACTTATATACATAGCCATAAGTTTCACACTCACTTAAACTGTGGCCAGCCGGGCACTTTAGGCTCATAAGAGGCCTAATGCTATTACAATGACTACTCTCATAATATATCCATGAGTTACATAACTTAGGACTTCATCCTAACTTGCCTACCACATGCTCTTGAAGTGGGAATTACCATAAATACTCCGTGTCACACCATTACGGGCGCCTATCCAAGTTGTAGCTTTGGACACTATTGCTTCATATCATGAATGTATGACCCTTTGGTGTATCTACCGTGACTCCTTGATGTAAGATAATGGCAGTAGCTCTTGTTAATCCTAGAATTGGATTAACACTCACGCATTCAAACATTAGAACCTACCTTGGGAAGCAGAGAAACAAAGAATTCTTGCACTTCAACAACTTGTGCTTCACTAAGAGAGGCTTCACATGTATCTTCTTCATCGAGCTCACCCTTATCTCCACAGGTTCTGTGCAATGAATCTACTATAATGGAGATGCTTGATGTACCATATGAACTTCAACTTCCCACATCTCCTCTGAAAGAAGAACCCATATACCTTATTAGGTCTTATGAGAGTCCTTTGCCACCATTACAACTAGATATCAACAATGCTATGGTACTAAAGTGTTCTTCATTAGACCTACATCATCCTCAAGGAAGATGGACAAATTGGCTTCAAAAGGCTTACATCACTCTTCGAGAAGTTCACGGATGATGAGAACGCAGGAAGGGGGGCATACAACCAACTTCTATATTTGTACCCCCAAATAAAATTGTGCTCCCTAATAACTTATATTGACGCACGCAAAGCGGGAGTTTATTGGAAAAACATAACTCCCACAAGTATAGTAAATATTGAAACCATACAGCACATACTACATATTTCATATTTTAAAAAAAATCCTAAAAAAGACAAAGAGCTAAGCACACAGCAACACGAAGAGAATGCCTAAAAGCACAAGGTTTTCATAACTCCTTTGGCTAATGTATAGGCCTTGTGCAATGGATTTCACTTGGTGTGACACCAATGCACTAATTTTGGATCCAGATTGTGAAGAATGGTATTACAAGGAATGTATCATACCACCTTTCCAAACACACTCACGTTACTTTTATACACCTTTGGAGAAACTTTTTGTGGAGGTAATTTCATAGATTTATTTTTATTACAATTCTGTCCCATGGCTCCATGCCATACATGTAAACAACATATGCTTCTTACCATGTCCCACCTTTGTTGGCAATGTAGAACGTATTTTTGACGTTATGGGACCGTGTTACTCTAGTAGGAATAACACTGCAAAGGCATGATGACCTGAGTGTTCTTTACCTGATTAGTGGACCTAACCATGTCAGAACAACCCGAGAGAAGGCAATAGAGTAATAGACAGTAGAAGAGTTTATAGATGATTTTAAGGGCATGAGATGCTTGACCAACTTACCTGTAGTACCTATGCTCTTTCATAGTCAGGATACACAAAGACCATTGACTTCCCATCCAGCCAAAGGTTATGTTTTAGGAAACCCAAGTGAGGGATAAAATCAACCAAACGTCAAATCGGAGCATGCTTACAAGCTATGGTTATCTGATGATGAGCTTGCTAGATGAGTTTGATTTACAAGTTATTGAGGTGCAATTGTGCGGACCGGATCCAAATTTACAACTTATAGTGGACATGCAACCTCGCTATGGACCAGATTTTTCTACTTTCTCAGGTGTATCCTAACTCACTCTCAACTTTGAAACTGCTCTTGCACATCATTACATGCATTCATAGAACTAAAAAGACCTTATGATTGGGTAAAATTTTCTTTCTAATTGTCACTTCTTAGAGGAACTTTAAGGCCATATTCTTTCTTAGACTTAGTAATGTCCCTACCTATCCAAGACTGACCTTAAAATATGCTGATGAAGTATGCCAAGTAATCCCACTCAACCTTTAGTGAAATTTAACTCAGTTGTAGGTGAGAACATAAACAATTTATAAAAAATAAAAAATAAAAAATAGAAGAAGAAGAAGAAAAAGACCAAGAAGATAACTATTGCCATATAGGATCCTGGCACAACTTGAAGTTTACCCAGTCACATAACAAAAAAAAGAAGGAAGATCAATGCATGCATAACCATGTTTCATCTTATTGTTACCTGGGTGAGACCCTATGCAGTGCTTCCTTAATGTTATTATCTAATACTTTGTGTCATAATTCCAACACATGGGGAGACACTATGGAGTGCTTCCTTAATGTTATTATCTAATACTTTGTGTCATAATTCCAACACATGGGGAGACACTATGGAGTGCTTCCTTAATGTTATTGACCAATACTTTGTGTAATACTTGCATTAGAGGTGTAAAGTTATGAGCTTGATGACCACCACCACCTCTCATGGTATGAGCTTGACGACCACCACGTGTCATGGTTTCTCTCTAAAAGAAAAAACTCTCGTATCCAAATTTACGATGATCAAGTAAATTTTTTTCAAAGATAAGGAAACACTTCTTTTATTTTTTCAAAGTTTGTTACATTACGAGGGGAAATCTCAACCCCTTGATCCAAAAAGTTGAAAATGTTGGTACTAGCCTACTATTACAAATTTTCTACATGGAAGATACAGACTAAGATGGTTAAGTTTGGCCAGGTACTCATCTAAGGTAAAGAGACTTCTACCACAAATCATATATTATTTTACAAGATTTAAGTTTTCCATAACCATGGCTAGACTCAAGTTTGAAGTATAATATGGGAACTAGTCTATATCTATTTCCACAATAAACTTCTCTTCATCTTCATCCCACTCGTGTCACCATATGTATAGAGGTTGGGAGGGTTGGCCAAAATAATATTCCTTACAGTTGATGAGGTAATACGTTATGCGACCATTCATTGGACATATGCTGGAACGTAACCTAAGTGGTGGCTTATTGTTCTTCAGTGGGAAAGCAAGTTCTGGGTCATTCTTAATTTTTAGTTTTACATTATTACTTATGATAATGTAGCCATATTTGGTAGTGATGTTTGTGGACACACTAGGAGGTGGAAATTTGTCTATGTAGTCTCGGGCCACAATACAAGGCGTTCAAGACGTCTATTCAGACTCGAAAAAACATTCCCAATTTCACAGATTTGGTGTCTATGTTGATTATAGAAGAGAAGAGCTTGGGTGAAGACCAACAATCTTCACAAAACAAAAACAGTTCAGAGCAACAGGCCTTCTACACAAGTTCAGGAAGAGGACGAGGTAGAGGAGGCCGTGGACACGGCCAAGGAGGTGGCCGAACAGGTAATCAGAATTATGGCCAGCAGCAACAACAGTCCCAAAATTCACAACAACAACAACACACGGGTGGAAGAGGCCAATTCAGAGGCACCAGGGGGAGTCAAAGAGGTCGTGGAAATCGGCAAAGGTAGTATAATGATACACGTGGATGCTTTTATTGTGGTAAGCCTAGACATGTGCAGGCAGATTGTTATAAAAAGCAGGCTGACATGCAAAATGAAAAATTGCAGCAAAACAACTATGCATCCTCGAGCAGAAACAATGAGGATAATGAAAGGTTGTTTGTTATGCAGCATGTCGTTAATGCCATGTCTGAAAATGTTGAAGCAACACATAAAGATGATGTATGGTACGTTGATTCAGGTGCTTTGAACCACATGACAAGTCATGGGGAGTGGTTCAAGGAGATGAAAAACCTTAAAAGAATAGGTTTTGTGGAAACAGGGGATGTCACTGCTCATCCAATTGCTCATGTTGGAGATGTGCCATTGTCATGCCGCCAGGATGGCAAAGTGAAGTACCTTGCAGATGTACTTCATGTTCCGAGCATAACAAAGAATCTGGTTTCAGTTGGCCAGATGATTAAGCAAGGTTTGCAGGTTCGGTTTAACCTTGATGGTTGTTATGTTGAAGACTTTAAAGACAAGTGCAAGTTGGTTGCAAAAGGCAACATAGTTGGCAAAATGTTTACATTGAATGTAAACATGCCTGAAGTGAGTGCTGCGATGTTTGCAAATGGTTCAGGAATTGTTGCAAACACAGACATTTGGCATAAAAGAATTGGACATGTGAATGTGCAGAGAATGAAGTCTATGCAGACTAAAGGAATTATGACAAGACTGCCAAAGTTTAAAGTTAAAGGTATGCAAAAAATATGTGAAGCATGCCAATTCGGAAAGCAAACAAAGCATGTATTTCCACGTGATAGAAATGTGAGCAGAAACGCACTAGATGTTGTGCATTCAGATGTATGGGGTCCTATGAAGACCATGTCTATGGGAGGCTGCAGGTATTATGTGACATCTATTGATGACCACACAAGGAAAGTGTGGGTATACTTCATGAAGGAGAAGGGTGAGGTGTTCACTCATTTTCAGAATTTCAGAATTATGGTTGAAAAGCAAACAGGGAAACATGTAAAGTGCCTAAGGTCAAATGGAGGGGGAGAGTACTTCTCCAATGAGTTCTCTGAATTTTTGAAGAAGAATGGTATTCAGAGACAGTTTACATGCAGATACACTCCGTAGCAAAATGGAGTTGCTGAGTGAAAAAACAGGCACATTGCTGAGATTGCGCGAGCATTGATGGGAGAGAAGAATATGCCGCATAGCTATTGGGCTGAGGATGTTTCTACAGTAGTTTACATCATGAACAGGACACCAACTGCAGCCATACATAATGTAACTCTAGAGGAGAGGTTTATTGGCAAAAAACCTAATTCGTCTCATTTGAAAGTCTTTGGATGCATTGCATATGTGCATGTGCCAGATGAATCGAGAACTAAGCTGGATCCAAAAGCTGAAAAATGTGTGTTTTTGGGTATTCCCTTGAGCAAAAGCAATACAGGTGTTATAACCCTACTACACATGAGTTGAGGGTAAGCAGGGATGTTTTTTATGAGATGAGCAACTGGTATGCTGCTGGTATATTGCTGAAAAAGAAGCTGGTATGCTGTTGAAAAAGAAGCTGTTGGGGGGCTGATGTGAGTGGAAATGTGGTTGCACAGAATGCAAGTCAACAATCACAGTCTTTGAGTGGACCAGGAGAGTCCTCATCTAGTGGTTCAGTTGATAGACCATGGAGTGGCAGGCTGCGTCATAATACCAGTCCTGTAAATGTGATTAGTACATCACATGAAGGCAAAGAGAAAATGATTGAGCCCCTTAGTATGCCTGACATTTTTGCAGAGCATTCTCATGTTGATGGAGAGTCTAGTGGCTCAAAGATGAGCCTTGATGGGAGGATCTTGGGATACCAACTATGAGAACACATGGTGTAAAGAAGGCTATGAAAGCCATGAATGCAAAGTTGCGAAGATTTGGGAGAGTGAAGAATCCTATGCAGAGGTTTACCTATGATGGTTATGTGGCACACCACTATGCATACATGGCAAAAGTTGTACAGGTTGTAGAGCCCACATACATTGATGAGGCTATTGGAAATGTGTGTTGGGAGAAAGCTATGGATAAGGAGATGGATACACTATATGGAAATGAGACTTGGGATTTAGTGCAATTGCTTGAAGGCAAGAAAGCCATTGGATGCAAGTGGGTGTACAAAATAAAACATAACAATGATGGAAGCATAAGCAGGTACAAGGCTAGATTGGTAGCCAAAGGATATGCGCAGACATATGGCATTGATTATGAGGAAACTTTCAGGCTAGTTACCAAGATGGCAACAGTGAGAGTTGTGATAGCAGTGGCTGTGTCAAAGCAATGGTCTTCACATCAAATGGATGTAAAGAATGCATTCTTGCATGGCGATTTGCAGGAAGAGGTGTATATGTTGCAACCACTTGATTATGAGGATGTGAGTCACCCCCCTGGGCATGTTTGCAGATTGAAGAAAGCCTTGTATAGCTTAAAACAAGCACCAAGAGCATGGTCTGACAAGATTTTTGAATATGTTGTCACTATTGGCTTTCATGTAGCTAATGCAGAGTGAGACACAGTGATAGAGGGGTTGTGCTTGGTGTCATCTATGTAGATGACCTAATCATTACGGGGGACCATGATGCAGAGATCTTTGATGTAAAGATCTTGCTTAGACAGAAGTTTGAGATGAAGGATCTGGGGGAGCTCAGATATTTCTTGGGCATTGAGGTGATTAGGTCACCACATGGTATTGGATTATTGTAGAGACAGTATGGCTTGGACATGTTGTCCAAGTATGGTATGACAGGCTGTAAGCCTATCTCAGTGCCATTGGATCAGAATGGCAAGTTGAGTGCAAATTCAGGAGAGATTTTGGAGGATCCTACTTTGTATAGGTGCATAGTAGGAAGCTTGATCTACTGTAGCAAGAAGTCAAAATCATCTTTGCATACACTTCCTTGTGAACACATTGCTTTGTGCAAAACTAAAATCATATCTTAGTGAGTGGCATTAGTGAGATTAAGAGAGGGGATTTAATGCTTAGGGACACACATTGTAGGTGTGATCAAATCTTTGTGAGAGAGAGTATCACGCACTTGTGTGAAGAGTGAAAGGGGGAGCAGCTCAAAGAACCACTCTCAAGGCACTGGAAAGTAAAGAAGATCTTCATCAAATTCAGCTCAAACAACTACATCAAAAGGTGTAAGTAGTCTATTTACTGAGTGCAAAATAGTGCAGAAAAATTCAACTTTGTGAGTGCAGAAAATGAGTCCATTTTGAGGCTCAAATTGAAGGTAATTCATTCTGAATACACCTCGGATATGTTAGGGCAATAATAGCCCAACTCACAGCGCGTAAGCGTATGAAATTACTTGTGTGTAATCTGCAGTATGGGTGTACAAATTGTGTCTTCCAACCCATTAATCAGCAGGCAATGGTATTGAGCAGAGTAGCAAGGTGATCTTGGTGGCTTTCATTAGCCTTCACTACAGAGCATTCTGCGGAACCCCTTAGGGCCTTTGTGGTCCTACATGTGGCGCCTTGGCTTAGCACAGAAGGCAGCCAAAATATGTGCATCTTGAGCGTAGGCATCAAATCTTCTCCAAGATGGTTCTGTAGAAACCCGTGCAGTAGATTGAGTGCTAATTGCAGCACAAATTCATCTCTAATCAAGAGGTAAACGGCGGGCCCTTCAGGTATGGCAATTTCATCCAGCACAAAACTTGCCCAAATCAGCCACGATTCAAGCTGAATCTGGCCTCCCCCATTTCCACAACTTTCCTCCTCAATTCTAGGAGGCAAAGTTTAAACATTTAAAAATTATTCTTCTTGGTGATTAAGGTTTACAAAACCTAAGGTGTAAAAAGGGCATTCACACTAGGCTCTGTGTGAGCATTCTTCACACATTTTCATCTAGGCTAATTACACCATCCTTGGCATTTCACATCTTTGTGATAATCATGTTGTATCATTCTCACATTATAAAGAGCATAGTTCATTTTTCTGAGTGAAAAACCCATCATGCCTAGGTATCTCAATACTCCAACCAAGGAACAATTAAAAGCATCGAAAATTTCTTATAAAATCAGAAAAAGGAAAGAACTCTGCCACACTACTACTACTTCGCCTAATCCCTCAACCTCTCAGAAGTTATGTGTGTTCACATGCATCTATTTGGCAAAGGACAGTTTTGATTTTGTAGTGTGTAATTGTATTCGGATTGGGTCTATCGTGTTGCACCTCTCTGTGTGAGAGAACATAATCTTGTAAAAAGGATCTTGTTTTACTGTGATAAAGGATTCCTCTTATCACTCACTCAGTGTTGTGTGAGTTGTGCTAGTTATCACTCAGTTTGGAGTATTAAAATGCAAATGGGATTGGTAGAAGTGGAACTCCGGGCTATAGTGAATGGCTCAGAAAAGAAACCTTCTAGAGATCCTGTCAGTATCAGCAAGTGGTAAAGCAATGATTCTAAAGCTTTATCCTTCATTATATATGGATTAGCAGATAATCAGATCCATCAAGTGAGCTCCTCCAAGAGCTCTTATGAGGCATGGTCACGTCTCAAATCTATATTTGGTTAGGTTAATGCAGCAACATAAATGTTCCTCTGCCAAAAACTTTACTTCCTTGAGATGGATGAGAACGAAATTATAGCTAACCACATGAATAATGTCAGGAGCTTGATCAGCTCAGTGGAACTGGTGTGAAAATTGATGAAGAGGAAGCAATGTTTATTTTACTTGCCATCATGCCCGATGTATATGAGCAGTGTGTCTCTGCTCTAGCCAACCAAACAAACCTAGCATCCATAGCTTCTTCCTTAATCCTTGAGGAAACTAGAATGGCAGCAAAAAAGACTTCCAAAGAGTCCACATCATCAATTCATGTGGAATCGGCTCTCATCATGGATGAGAAGAAGAAGAAGAAGAAGAAGTTCCTCCGAACTTGCTATTACTACAAGAAGAAGGGACATGAAGCCAAAGTGTGTTTTAAAAAGAAGCGAGACAAGGAGAATAAGCAAAAAGAGCCAAGCAATCTAGAAGCAATCATCATGAGGCCAATGTGGCCTTTGTGCTTATTCCATTGTTACAAGTCTGTGTGGCATTCATTTTCTCTTAGTGATATCTTAGCGAATTATGTTTTCCTTAGTGGTAGATCTGATCCAAGCACACCCTGCGTGGTATGGATGCTTCATCAAGAGAGGGTGTTGAGATTTGTGTGATCTAGCATCCATTAGCTTAGCCCTTAGTGGATAGATATTGTGTGCACCTTAGGGGTAGACATCCTAAGGTCATTTGGTCTCTTATTACCATGGTTTACAAGTGTAGGCATGGTAGGTGGTTCCCTTGATGTAGGAGTCACTTTATGGTGAGACTGGTGAGATAATTAGGGGATGGTGGAGCCAATCTAGGAAGCTCCCGTGTTTTTCCCTTTGTTCTCTATATAATCAAGGTCCTACACTCCTTGGATATGTAGTGAGGATCCTTTGTAAGTGCTTTGTGCAAGCTACCATATGTTGGTAATATAACTTGGTGGATCCTTTGTGGCCATGAGCTTATCTCCTCATAGAATTAAGGTAATCTTTGTGGTATTCATGTTTATCATTTAATTTATGGTCTTTTTATTTGTTAACCCATCACATGCTAAGTGAATTCAAACCTAAACTATTAATCCCAATCCTAAGGTCAGATCAATTCAACTTTGTCTAACCCTAGCTTAGGTTCAAATGAAGTGTAGACATTAGAATTGATGCTAATTACTCTCTCTCCTCCTCTTGAAAATTTTGTGTATTTCTAGAGGGGCTAGGGGGCTTTTATAGTTGAAAATGATGGTTGGGCACTCCACATACTCCTCTAGTCAACTCATGGTGGTTGGTAGGCCACCATATTTCTAGAGGGGCTAGGGGGCTTTTATAGTTGAAAATGATGGTTGGGCACTCCACATACTCCTCTAGTCAACTCATGGTGGTTGGTAGGCCACCATATCTCATGTAACTAAAGCTAGCTATGCATATACAACCGTTCAATTCTCATGCAACTACCTCTACCTCATGCCACTAACTCTTACTCTTAGTGAAATAGCCTTTCTCATACACGGTTCACTTCAACTAATAGTCCTCGCCCTTATATCTTTGTTTCTTTAATTTCCTTGGCCTCAAAATTAAACCTTGGCTTATTGACCTTACCCATTTAACCATAGGCAATTTATTATACACGTTCTTATTTTTCAATTACCAAGACTAATATTTCACACTTACACATGTAGGTTTAATTTTTAATGTGCAAAGGGAATAATTTTGTTTGTCATTTTTTATTTTTAATATAAAAATAGCTCTAGAAAATATTATGAATTTTTAATAGGTCCTCTTTAACCCAATTATTGTCATAGAGGGTGCATAGAGGGTCTTGATTGAAATTGTGCACTCACCACCCTAATTTAATTTACTTAAAATTAACCCTAATCATTATTCTAATTTTATTTTCTCAGGGTCTTGATCTTTTCTCATTAATTGGGCGCTTCTCTCTCTCCCCCTATATAAATATATTAATAATCTCTCCCTAGAAGATACACCATAAAAAAAGTAATACCTCATGTTAATTTATCACGTGGTAAGAGATATCTTGCAACTTTGGAGTTTTTTGCTTTGTCTCCGAAAGATTTTGTTTCAAGAGTTTCCCAAACATCATGGGAAGTAGTTTTTGTAGAAATATGATGTATGAATGAATCCCCCAATCCAAGTGCAAAATAAGAGATAATGCTTACTGCCCATTTACTACTCTCTTCTTGCTTTGTCGGTGGATTCTTCTCTCTTTCAGCCATAATTTCCCTATAATCCTTCTCTTATGATAATATACTTTCCTTTTACTTACCAAGTGCGAAATGCTTTAGCATATGAATATTTCAATTGTAGAGATACTTGTCCAATGTACTTTGAAGTCCCCTTATAAAAAGTAAACAATCACGACAAGGTGGTAGTCATAAGATCAAAAGATTCTTGTAGGATATAATAAAGTGATTCCTTATCATAATGTGCACTTCTTAAGGATGTTAAATGGAATGTGAGTTTAAAAAGCCCATCTTAAAAGTATTCTTTTCAATTAAGGCTTGTTACGATATACGTACCACCAAGGTTTCTTGGAGCTTAGCTTCCCAAGAGGTCCACGTGGCCAGGTGACATCATTTGGTGAAAAAAGATTTTTTACCAAAATATAAATGACTCCTCTATTTTCAACTAGCTACAACATATAATTTGCCACATAACTAAGTTAAACCCCTTCTAATCCTCAAGGGGTTCACCTCTAAGAAATTTTAAGGTTATCTAAAAAAACCCTTACACTTATATACTTTTATGAATAAAATGACCCCTTTTTCCTCATAAACTTACAATTTTTTTCAAAATTGGTTTAAAAACCCCCTCCTGTAAATGTAATTCTATAACGTTTTGGAATTAATATACCCCTCTTGATTAACTCACGTGCTACACTTACATATTTTTAGGTGAAACCCTCGAGTTCTAGTCACATCGTGGAATGGTGTTATACCAAACTTCTAATCGCATGGATTTTGATGCATGCCTGTTAATCAACTTAAGGCTTTTAGGCTTATCGCACATGATTTCTTTTAATCAAGGCCAACTAAGCACCTCTAAAGATGGCCACCAAATCAACTCGGATCATAGCCATTATATGCTTCTAGGCATAGGTAATCATATGCTTCTAAAATTAGGGCCGTCAAGGCTACTATTCAATAGCCTTTTATCACTTCTAAGCAATAGCATTTATGTTTGCTAATCCTAGGCATTCAAGCCTTCTATTCATCATGACTATGTCTTCTAATGGCTTAATTAGTTACTAAATAGTGCTAGTTAGGCCTTATAGTCATAAGATCCCAAGATTCTAGCAGGATACAATCAACTTATCATGTGCACTTCTTCTTAAGAATGATAAAATTATGGAGTATGAGTTTAAAAAGTATGCCTTTTCTTGAGAAAATCATGCTTTTAACTAAGGGCTTATTATGAGAGGCAGCACTACCAAGGTTTTTTGGGGACTGGCTTCTCAAGAGGTACACATGGCCAAGTGGCATCATTTGGCAAAAAAGGTAAATTATTTTTTCCAAATTATGTGTCGCTCCTTGTTTTCGATCAGTTTACGTCAAATAGTTCACCGCATAGAAAATCCCTTCTCATTACAACATGAAATGGGGTGTTGTACCAGCCTTCTAATTGCATGGATTTTGATGCCTCCTCATCATCCTACTTAAGGTTTTTAATCCCATCGCACATCATTTCTTCCAATCAAAACCCACAAAGCACCTCTAAAGCTTGGGGGAATTCACCTCCAAAAAATTTTATGTATCACGTGTGTTCAAGGGGTATTTAAAAACCCCTTATACTTACATACTTTTATGAATAAAATGACCCCTTTTTCTTCATAAGCTTACGGTTTTTTTTCAAAATTGGTTTAAAAAATCCCCTGTAAATATAATTCTGTGACTTTTTTGGATTAATATACCCCTCTTGATGAAATCATGTGCTACACTTACATATTTTTAGGTGAACCCCCCGAGCTCTAAAGATGACCATCAAAAATAGCTTTAATCACAACCATTACATGCTTTTAAAGCACATGCAATTATATGCTTCTAAGAAAGGGCTATTCAATTTGCTATTCAAGGGCCATTTACTTCTTCTAAGTAATGACATATATGCTTACTTATCCTAGGGATTTATGCCTTCTAATCAACATGGGTATGGCTTCTAACGGCTTACTTAGCTACTAACTAGTGCTAATTAGGCCTTGTAATGATAATATCCAAAGATTCTAGTAGGATCCAATCTAGTGATTGTATCGGACTGCTAATGCTACTAACTAGTGTTAATCAACCTAGTGCTAATTAGGCCTTATAATCGTAAGATTCTAGTAGAATACAATCACATGATTCCTTATCATAATGTGCACTTCTTTAACATGATTCCTTATCATAATGTGCACTTCTTAAGGATGTGTAAGTTTAAAAAGTCTATGTTTTCTCGAGAAAACTATGCTTTAGATTAAGGGCCTGTTAACGACAAGTAGCACTACCAAGGTTTTTTATGCTTTACCTCTTCTAAGCCATGGATCCTAGGCATTTATGCCTGCCAATCATCATGTCTATGGCTTCTAACGACTTACTTAGCTGCTAACTACTGCTAATCCTGAATATCATAAGCCTTCTATTTGTCATGACTGGCTTCTAACGGCTTACTTACTAGTCACTAGTGCTAATTCGGCCTTATAATCATGACATCCTAAGATTCTAGTAGGATACAATGAAGATATTGCATATCATAATGTGCACTTCTTGAGGACGTTAAATCTCCTCGCAAGAGGTCCACGTATCAACATGGCATCATTCCAAAGTCTACGCGGCTCCTGTGCTCTCGATCGGTTACAACACACAGTTCACCACGTAACTGATATAAACCCTTCTAATTCCATGGAATGGCCCTATACCAAGCTTCTAATTGCATGGATTTTGACGCCTCACCAGCCCGCTTAAGGCTTTTAATCCCATCGCACATGATTGCTTCTAATCAAGACCCACTAAGCACCTCTAAAGTCGGCCCCACCGATCAGCTCCAATCACAAGCATTGTACACTTCTAAGCATAGGCAATTATATGCTTCCTAGCAAAGGGCATCAAATCTGCTATTCTAGGGACTTTTACCTGCTCTTCTAAGCAACGACATTTATGTTTGCTAATCCTAGGCATTTTATTCCTTCTAATCATCATGAATATGGCTTCTAACGGCTTACTTAGCTACTCACTAGTCTTAATTAGCCTTGTAGCGGCTTACTTAGCTACTCACTAGTGTTAATTAGCCTTGTAATCATTGTCAATCCAGCCTTCTAAGCAATGACATTTATGTTTGCTAATCCTAGGCATTTTATTAATTTATGCTTCCTAGCAAAGGGCATCAAATCTGCTATTCTAGGGACTTTTACCAGCCATTCTAAGCAATGACGTTTATGTTTGCTAATCCTAAGCATTTTATTCCTTCTAACCATCATGAATATGGCTTCTAACGGCTTACTTAGCTACTTCCTAGTGTTAATTAGCCTTGTAACGGCTTACTTAGCTACTCACTAGTGTTAATTAGCCTTCTAACGGCTTACTTAGCCACTCACTAGTGTTAATTAGCCTTGCAATCATTGTCAATCCAGCCTTCTAAGCAATGACATTTATGTTTGCTAATCCTAGGCATTTTATTCATTTATGCTTCCTAGCATAATTAATCATGCATTTTGTCACTCTTAATTGAAGAGATTATGGGTGCTCTGCTCAAGGTAAACTAGCAATCACTTCATAAGAAAGCAGTCCGCGTAATCCTTGTAATTCGACACAATTATCATGATTTGTGAGGAAACAATGAATTTGCATTTTAATGTTTGTTATTAGGCGTAGTTAGATGCAATGAGTGATCTCCTTAATTCTTTCAATTAGACACAATTAGCACGGTTTATGAGGAAGAACTGGATTCTAGTTTTTTTGTCGAGTTTTTTCTTTTTGGGCAAGATCAGGAGAGACAATAGAGTAACGAATGCTTGCTAACAGAAGAGATTATTATCACTTGAAGGCTTACTCTCGCTATTAATTATCGTTCTCATTAGTCTTAAGAATTAAAATGGGCGTTTGCAGGTTAATTATCATGATCGACATGGGGCTCTAATTATATGGAGGGAGAGCAATGGTCGGAGAATGAAATCTTGTCGAGGAGGTACCGGTGGGCTTCTGCACAGCGCCCATGGTCTCGATCTCGTTATAAGGTGAATATTGTATTAATTAAAAAACTACAAAGGAAGTATTTTCTGTGGCCGTTGGTTTGAAGACAAATTAGGTGAAGCTGTTGTAATTGTAGAGATGATATTTTCTGGTTCGTCATAATAATAATATAGGATATATTAAGGTGGGGTAGTGTGTGAGCTCACTAGTTGAACCAGTGGGAGGCAAGGGGGAGGGTGTCGGCGATGGCAAGTTCTGGGAAGAGGGAGGGGTGGACGGGGTCGATGAGGTGGGGGAGGGGTCGAATCTTGGAGTGGGGAGGGGGGAGGAAGAAAGTGGCAATGGACATGCGCAGCTTGGAGGGGTTGGTCACCACTCTGTGGGTCACGCTGCGGTACTTGCCATTCGTCAGCCTCTGCCGCCGCCGCCGTCGTCGTGATCGTAAAGCAAACAAAGAGTAGATCAGCCATGATTCATTCAATTAGCAACAGTAGCAAAACATTAAATTAGCATCTAATTCAATTTAATCACAGGCTTGATAATTAATTACCTCCATCTGCTCCCCCAGTATCACTCCCAGGGAGCCCTTCGCAGGCTTGTGATCCACCCATTGCCCGTTCTTCGTCATCACCTGAAGCCCGCCAACTCCCTCCGTTTCAAGGAGGATGGTGAATGTTGTGATGTCTCGATGCTCTCCCAGGCCCAGGGTGAGGCTCGGCTCAGGGCAAGGTGGGTACACATGCATGCTCACCCCCTTCTTGGAAACATTCACCGCTTCTTGCACATTTGCCTTTGCCCCCCTCACCCCTAGCGTCTCCATCAACGCTTCATGCAGCTTCAACGCTAGAGCCGCCATCTCTTCTTGGTAGAGCTCCACAGGTTCCCTACATGCAGCCCACAAATATTCAGCACTGGCACTAATCACCTTCCTTAATCCGCAAATCGGCACGCTACATGAAAGCCACCCTTAGTCCACAAATCAGTACCCTAATCTCCTTCCTTAATCAAAACACACTAATTAAACGGGAATTATGATTTGCTCCTAATTAGTACTGACCTGCAAAACGTGGGCAAATTCTCTGAGTTGTCCCACACTCCCCGGAACCTAAATGTCTCTCTCCACCCGAGTGTGGCATTTGGCGGCCCCTCGCAATTGCGAGGATCCGCCAAGTAGAACCTGAACCTTTCTTCGGCAGGAAGCTCAAAGAATCTCTGGGCGGCCGCCCACATCCGGTCAATGACAGGTTGCGGCACCCCGTGGTTAATCACCTACAGGATCACAGTTAGCTAAGTGCGCATTAACTCTGAATTAATGCTGAAATCTACATTTCGGAGTACCTGCATGAAGCCCCACTCCTCGCATGCCCGGCCGAGTTCTGCGAGGGAGGTTACCCGGCCTTTGCCGTGCAAATTGGCCAGGTCCACAATGGGCGGGCGGACAGTGTGACAGACGTTGGAGAGGCAAGGTCGGTAAGGGGCTGGCAAAACGTAGCTCGAAGGAACGCTCTTTATGTTGCCCCCGCGGACGACCTCCTGAACCAGCAGCTGCGGTCTGCCAGTTGATGGCTCTTTTGGGAAGAAGGAATGCAGCATCGCCATCTTAGAATGGTGGGCGTGGCTCGTGTTCGTCCCCTCCTCATTGCCATCTCCCTTGGGTGCTTGTGCATGGCGTGCTGTGGCCATTCCTTTCACTAATAGTCAAATATACACTTAATCAAGGTAAGAAGATATAGTCAAAGTAGTGTGTGTGGAGGAGTGTGTCGTATATATATATTTTTTTTGTGTGGCTCTCACTTGTGCCTTGTTTCTATTGAAGGCCACATCTGTGTGTAGAACTTGCCAACCAACCCATCCTTTATATACATGATCTTTCCCTACCTTGGCTTTAAACTTCTTTCCCTAAGCTACCCTACCATACCCCGCCTCCTCTCTATGCATATGTCTATAGAAGAGCTATGTCTCGTAGTAGGAGAACCCCTTCCTAGAGGGAGGGCTATGCTTTTGTACCCTATGGAAGCCATGCACATTTGCAAAAGGACGGAACAGGGACTTAGTTATGCTTTTATTGTGGCTTTTTTAGAATAGATCTATTCACCCTCTTTGTTGTGTCACCTCAAATGCTTGCACATCTTTGCTGCTGTGTATCTTCCTCCCAACACCTTTGCATTTCTGATGGTGGACTAGAAGGATAATTTGACATGCTACTACTTGTTTTACTTGTTAACGTATCAAATTGTGGAGCACAACTTTTTCCCAAATACTCGTACACTTTACTGCAACCATCTTCTTCTATGCTAAAGAAGGATTGTATTACCAAACACAAGCTTTTGGAGGAATCTACCACTCATGCGTACGACTTGAGCCACCAATGCTACCTTTTCAATTTTTAATGCTCAATAGAGCTTTACCACTTATATATTCCATGAACCTTAGTGTAAGCACTCATTATGCCACATAATAACTTGATAGTAGTGATTTTGAATACTTCATCATTCTTCTAAAGCTTCAAATGTGTAAATAGAAGAAGAAATTTTTCCAATGCATATAATTAAGCAAAGGAGCATGTCTATTCTTTGGAAACCACCACATGTGTCATGCTCTTCATAAAAAATAGGAGCTATGGATAATGATTTATGCATGGGGTCCACATCATCAAACAAGTTGGGACATCAAGTGGCACCAATTGGCGACCCTAACGTAACATCAATTATACATATGTTCAAGACCATGCATACCTTGCTGGAGGTGCATTTTAATGCCTATGGCCTTTCATGACAAAATGAGATAAAATGAAATAATTCAAAACAATTCAAAAACATTTGACGAAAACCATGGTGCCATGATGTGACACACTTTCTTTATTCACATGGGCTAAATGAAAATGGCCATATTACGTATCTCACATGTTGGAAAGACCTTTTGTTTATTAGGAAACAAGTGTATGGGTGACATGAATTACATTTGAGAAGAAAGAATCACTTGATTTTGCATTTTCATCTTGGTCACTTTCGTACAAATAAACACCAAACAAGAGAACCATAGAGAAAACACTTTATTGTTTGATTTTTTACTTGTAAGTGATTAAGTTATTTATAACAAGCTTAAATTCATTATATGTGGAGTTTTCCTTTGCATTTACATTTTAAGAAGTACACTAATCTACGAGGACTACATGAAAAGTTTTCTTGCATCTCAACCAACACACTCTATTTGGAGCACTTGCAATGCTTGGATCTAGTGTGACAAGCTTTCTTTCTCTTTAAAATTTGGTGGTTAAAAAAATGTTTTGTATAATTAGAATTTATCATGATACAATCAAAGTATAAATAAACTGAAATGCTTAGTAAAGAAGATAGATCTTCAATTTCAATAGTACTTCCTATTGAAATTGATAGGAGATCTTCAATTTCAATAGTACTTTCAATTCTCTTTCACTTTCTATCTTTCTCTCTATATGATAGGTTATATTCTTATGATTGTATTACTAATGCTTCATGTGCTGACTTCCATTAGGATAAGTCCAAAAAGCTAGAAACATCGTGCTTTATATATTATGCCTTTTTTAGATTTATGCACTTGAAAGCTAAAGTATGAACAAATATGTGAATCTTATACATTTCAAAAAACTAATATTAATTGTCAATTTTTGTGAATATTGAGTAAATAAGTATTAAATTTTAGCCTTGCAAAAAAGAAGTTCAAACGGCCATTTGCAAAGGTGAAATATTTTGAATTGCACATAATGAAATCAAAATAAAGACAATAAATCAATAAATTTTTAGAAAGCTCTTATAAAGAATCTTCATGGTGGATAGTTAAAAGAGTTAGCGAAATTCTTCATTTGAATATCATCAACATTTGTGAAGCTAATTCTAAAATGCATTTGTAAAATTTAGAAAATGTATTAAATTTATTTGATAATGTAACATGTTAATGTGAATCTTGAACTTAACAAAGCTTCCAAGTTGAGGATGACTTAATTTTTCATTATGTTAATAAAGTTACAACATACACTCAAAACAAAGTTCCAATCCTTTTATTAAAAAAATACCATTACCTTAAACGATAATTCTTTTCATTTTTTTTGAAATTATACCAATCATACTACGTTCTCATTGCATAGTTACACCATTCATGAAATCCATTTCTGTATTAAATCCATTTATGTATGTGAAATGGGTGTCTTGCCATGTTGCCTTCAAAATACCTACAGAGGGTCAACAAAGAGTGGTCCTTATTATTATGAAAAGATGCAATTATTTGTTCATGCTCTCTATTGTTCGTTTATAAAGCCTCCCTATTCTAAACACTAAGTCTAAAGTTAGTTTTAAAGGCCCCCTACTCCAAACAAAAGGTTTCTATATTCTTTATGCATACTTGTTAAGGGCTCAAAATATTCCTTGTCTTTTTGTATACATATTATAGCTAGAAAATATTTTTTATTCATCAATGATTGTGCATACATGCTTGCATGAATTTTTAAAAACTTTATATCTAAAAGCTGATACCTTTAAAGAATTTAAAAACCTCTGGATCTTCCCAGGTACTTTTCTCTTCCTATGTTTTAAGGGTAGGCTTTAGCTCAGTGTGTTGTGGACTTGAAGAATTAATTATAAGGTATATTACATGATAATATTTTAAAAGAATTATTTTTTAGTATTTATCAAAGAAATGTACTTATTCATTATTTTCTTATTCAAGTGCACCGATAAGAGTTTGTATATGTTGTTAGGCCTAGTCTTATTTATAAACACTTTAAAAATTGTTATAGGACTACATTTATGTGAGGTTAAATTATACTAATAAAGCATTTTAATGACAATGGTGACCTAGGATTTTTCAAACTTATGTGGTCAAATCTATGTACAACATGTCTTCTCATTATCATTATGGATACTCACATGAGAATTCTAAGATATTGAGTTATATTTATAAGTAAGAATTGTTCATATCACGGAAAGACTACCCTTTAGTACAAATAATAGGTCTCACATGCCTTTGCAATACATACAAAAACAATCAATGCGTTGACGACATGAATATGATTGTTTTATTCTTGATACTATTAAATTTTGAGAACTAGATTGGATATGTAATGCATTTAGGTTAATAGCAAGATTTCTTTTTTGAATTTAAAACTTCATATGAATTTATTTTCGTATTTGTGATATTAATGGAGCGAAAATTCTTTAGTTTCAATACCATCATATTAGTATCAAATATCTTGTAATGCATATGGGAAGAAATGTTTTCAACACATTTATAATAAATTAAAAGCTAAAGTTGAAATTTGAAAATGAATTTATCCTTTGTTAAAGTTTCTTGAAATTTCATCACGATAAATGTGTGGCAAAATGTTTGATTGGACTTTCATTTATAGATACACAAAATTTTCTAAGATATAAAATTACAAACTTGTTTTAAAAAATGTTATAACTTTTGAAGCAGTCATATCAAGAAGATTATTCATATAAGAGTCACTTGCACTCACAATAGCAAATGATATGTGGCTAGCTAGTTACCTACTTTTTGGGGAATTGAAATAAGACCTTTAGACCAATGATTGCCTACACTATGTTTCTTTAAGGCTATGAAAATTTGGGTATCAAAGTACAAAATAATTTAAGCTCAAAAAGATCTTATGAATTACAACAAATAATAGTTTAGTGAGAAAAATCATAGTGAATATTGAAAGCAAATCTTACAACCTATTGAATGGGTCACCTATGATATGATTATACCTAGCAAAAAGTATTATGAAGTGAATCCAATCTAGTATGATAATATTACCACATTTGAGAAACTCATGTAATACAGCTAAAACAAAGAGAGACCAATTTTTTTTACATGGTCTCCATTCATCTTCATCTATTGTAAGATGTTATAAAGAAGGAGGGTAGATAAAGAGTGATTTTCTGTGGATTGGTGAAGTGGCATTGAGAGTGTGTGTGATCAAATGTGGTGTTCAACTTGAAAGCTCACCTATCTTTTTTGAAACATGTGCATTGGGAGCTTTGCTTGAGATCATGAGGCTCTATGCACAAAATTATGAATAAATCTCTCTAGATCTCCACATGCATAAAGCTATGCATAGAGCTTTATGTATAAGGCTCTATGCATAGATCTCTATGCATGAGTATATATGCATGAGCTTATGCATAGAGCTCTATAGATCTTAACATGCATAAATCTCTATTCAAAATGCTCATGAATAGATCTTATACAAAGCCTCTAGGGATTCGCCTAAAAATATGAAAGTATAGCATGTGAGTTCAAATGAAGGGGTTTTTTAATTTAAAGTTTTAAGGTAAATTTACAAAAATACATTTACAGAAGAGGTTTTTAATCAAATTTGAAAAAAAATCCGTAAGTTTATTAAAAAAAGGGTCATTTTATTCATGAAAAATTCACAGGTAAGGGGTTTTTTAAATACTCCTTGAACGCACGTGATACATAGGGTTTCTTAGTAGTGCACCCCCCGAGTACAAAGCTATGTATAAGTGCTATACATAGCTTTGTGCATAATAGCTATGTATATGCATATAATGCATAGAGCTCATGCGCATAAGCTCTATACATATTGCATGGAGCTCTTATATGTATAAGATACCAATACACATAGAGTTCTTATGCATATGGCTTTATACATAGAGCTAGTGCATACAAATAGAAAAATAGGTGTAAATATATAAACTTTCAATTACTAATTTAAAAATGAAATGTATAAAGCTTAGTGGACTTACCTCAAATATTTTTCAAAGTCAAATATATTCGACTTTAAAGGGGGAAAATCTTAATGGGGACTTACCTCAAACATATTTGACCTTGAAGGGAAAAATTCTTAATGGGGACTTATCTCAAACATATTTCAAGGGGGGAAATTATCTCAATGGGGACTTATCTCAAACATATTTCAAGGGGGGGAAGGGCGCTTAGTGGACTTACCTCAATATTTGAAGGGAAAAAATGTTAGTGTACTTACTGTTAAAACCCTAAGATCTCTCTAGATAATTGTTATGCACAAACATGCATAAATCAGGCATAAACTCATCCACCTGACCACCCTCGAGCCCAAGGGATGCACATATGAATTATAATGAAGTACATCATACCTTTACCTTGATGTCCCATACCATCAAGAGGTATAACTCCAATCCAGTAGCATGTAGCTATAGTGTGAAATAGCCTCAAGATAACATCAAGAGACCATAGCCTAAGCCTCCCTTGAGTGTGCCCCATGCCCCTATTATATAGGAGGGCCCTCAAGTGACTCTTGACTCTCCATTTCCTATGTGTGACCCTTGGATGCTGACCCTAACCTTAACCCTTAAGGTTAGTCCTAACCCATGCTCCACTAGAGCTTGTTCCCATGCTCCCATGCTCAAAAGCCTAATGTGGGTTAGCCTCCTAGTATATGCACACATAATGTGCATATAACATACTTCCCCTCTTTCAAAACATCAAAACATTGCACTCTTGCAATGAAAAGAAGGAGAACTACTCTGAACAATCTCAACCGACTCCCAAGTCGAATCCTTTATTTCCCTATCTTTCCACCTAATTTTAACCTCGAGGATTAGTCAACTACAAAGTTTCCTTTCCCTGAATTCAAGTACCTTATCAGGTTCATGTGGAACATAGGATAGTTCTTCGACTTCAATGAGTTCTTGAGGAGTAATTGTGTTATCCCCACCTCCCAATTTTCCTTTCAATCTATTGATATAAAAGATTGGATGAACTCTAACATTTGGAGACAGTTTAACTTCATGCGCAACCGTGCCAATCCTATGTATAAATCGAAATGGACCACAATATCTAGGAGATAAATTCGAGCATTTTCCTTTTGACAAAGTCTGAGAATCCTTAGGAACTTTTAAATAAACCAACGCTCCTAGTTCAAAAGACCAAGTTGAGCGTCCTCTATCAGCATCATAGAATCGTGCCCTATCCTGAGCACTCCTAATAGAATCGCAAGCTTCGGTTAGCATTTCTTGCATATCACGCAAGAAACCCCTCGATGCATCAAGTTCGATGTCCTTAAGACCGACATCAATAAGTGCCCTAGGTTAATACCCATTCATAAGCATGAACGGGCTAAAACCAATAGCCATATGTTCAAAACTATTATAGGCAAATTCCATCATTGGAAGATTATTTTTCCAATTTGATGCTTTTTTAGAGACATATGCACGAAGCATATCCTCTACAATCTGATTCATATGCTCTGTGTGCCCATCAGACTACAAATGATCAGAGCAATTCATACTCAAAGTAGTTTCCTCGTTGTAAAAATATCAACAAAGGAAAATCTTAATTTTCTTAATCCAAACACAACAAGATAAACTCGTTGAACTGTAAAGAAAGAGATTTCAACAAGTGAAATTGCCAACGAGATTACATGCAAGCTATAGATAAAAGAAGTTTATCTATATCATCAATACATGCAAGCTATAGATAAAAGAAGTTTATCTAGAGAATGCCCACACAATAACTTCTAGTGAATTTAGAAAATGAGATTGTCTTTGAATGTTGAGGTCAACATGCTAAGTGATGTAAGCAAAGCAACAATCTTGAGCCCAAATTATCCCATAAGATAATATATGTGAGGGATCGCTAGCATCCCATACCACCATGATACCACCCATACATACCTTACCAATTTGAAACTCCCTAGTATGCCGTCTAGGAAATATGAATAAAATCCTGTATAAAAGGAATAAAATGACCTTATCCCAGAATTTCACATACTAAAACCTGTCTCTATATACCTGAGAGACCACATCACGGAATAACTCTTTTCGAGTATATCATTAGAAAATAATTTGAATTATTGGTGCCTTTCTAATGATAACTACCCAAAACATAATAAAGTTAGGGTAGAAAAATAACTCACCTAGATATATAAGCAACTAGGTATCCAAGTTGGAATATGTACAAAGTACAAGGAACATAGTCCAAAATTACGTGCAAAAAATCGAAGACAAATACTACCTTCAAAGCACATTAAATTATCCCAAAAGATCAAAAGATCCTAATAAAACCATGGATAAAAGCATAGAAGCTCCTCAAATCCATAAAATCATAGTTGATCATAAAATCAATGCATGCCATCTAATGAACATTAATCATGCCAAAAGAAGCATTAAAATTGGTGGCCAACTCATCAATCCGAAGTATATGAACGTGGTGTCGTTCAAGCAAAACTCCAAAGTAAGCAAGTGAAACACATGTGTGTAACACTCATTAAAAAACCCGTAGACACAAGTGATCTAGGCAGAACCTGATGAGTCCATATAAAAGTTGAAAAACATCCAATAAAATCCTAAGCCTAAGACAAATTCTATCATTAAAAAATCCGTAGACACAAGTGATCTAGGCAGAACCTGATGAGTCCATATAAAACTTGAAAAACCTCCAATAAAATGCTAAGCCTAAGACAAATTCTATTATGGAAAAGTGTCAAAGGTGAAACACACTTTGAACGGAGATTCTAGCCATCATTGAAGAAATCAAGGAACATGTCCAAAAAGAATGGCTAAATAATGGTAAAAATTCATGAAAACATCATTTAGAATAAATCCAAATAATAATATAAAAATAACCCGCATCTATCTAATGTCAACACGAGAAAACGTACTTCAACATTAAATAACCCTCAAAAATATTAAATTCTTGAGATAAAGAATTATCATGAATTTTTCCTAATTTAATAGGGCCTCAAAATATGATCATTTTGAATTCCACTCCCTTGAGTGTGCCCCATGCCCCTATTATATAGGAGGGCCCTCAAGTGACTCTTGACTCTCCATTTCCCATGTGTGACCCTTGGATGCCTGACCCTAACCTTAACCCTTAAGGTTAGTCCTAACCCATGCTCCACTAGAGCTTGTTCCCATGCTCCCATGCTCACAAGCCTAATGTGGGTTAGCATCCTAGTATATGCACACATAATGTGCATATAACACTTACCTTAAACATATTTGAAGGAGGAAAAGCTATAAAATAAAAAGATTTTCTTTTTAAAACAACATGAAATTAGTGTTAAGAAAAAATAACACTTAAAAAAAACAATCCTTTGCATAAGAGGATAAATGAGTTTGCTGAAGAGATTCACCCAACTTGCTTGAGAGAATGAAGAATTATTCACCTTGCTTGAGAGAATGAAGAATTATTCACCTTGCTTGAGAGCATTCACCTTACTTGAGAGAGGATGAAGAGTCCAAGAGATAAGGGTGAGATGGAGCGAAAGAGAAAGAGAGGATGAAGAGTCCAAGAGATAAGGGTGAGATGGAGCGAAAGAGAAAGAGAAGGAAAAAGAAAGGGAATGGAAAATAAAAACTTTTCATCCTTATTTTTTTTAACAGTCCACTTAAACCGACATGGCCACCAACACCGATTTGTTTTTCATAGTGCTAATGTGCATGCAACATTGAAATTAGCAACAAAAGTAAAATTTTCCATGTTTGTTTCTAGTTTGTTGCTAGATTTTACTGTTAGAGTAGCTTGTCATTATCCCATTCTAAAAATATGAGGTTTTTGTGTGAGAGGGATGGTTGACAAAGAAATTGGAGGAATATCTCAAAATATAAAAGAATGGATGCACCAAGTTTTAGAACTTGCACTAGTAATAGGATACCTTTATGTTTCTTGGCATCATGATATCTAAGCTACCATCATAAATCACCTCTTTTGTTTAATTTTTAATTTTAGCAAAGCCTTATTTCCATCTCCATTTGATGTGTAAAAAGGTATTTGACATGAATGAAACTTCAAGTTTTATGTTGAATAAAGTGGCAAGGACCATGATTACACTGATTTATGCCTCTATGTTCTATGGGAGGAATAAAAGAAAGTTCTAAACTATGTAATGAACCGAAATTAATAGCTCCCACCCAAGCATGTGTTGATATGGTGGTGGTGAGAGATTTTATCTCCCAAGCTACGACCCTCGTCAGTTTGATATTACTAACCTCCTTTGTAGCCTCCATTGTTAGAAAACTAACCTCCCTCATTCTCTTCAATGATTGGAAAAACCATAAATGAGAAAGAGAATCATTCAATCAATTTTATATAGAAAGATCAAAAGATGTGAAGAGGTTCCTTGGGGATATATAAAAATGTCAAAAAGATGTTTCATGGGGCTATCCAAATTGAGACATTAATGGGGAACTTTCTAGGAAACCAAGGGTCATACATATGTCATCACATATTCCATCATACATCATGAAACATATTTATGCAAAAATAGTGATATTGCATTTTTGTGAATTAGAGTTGATGAGATTGTGTTGGAAACTTAGGTGATGGTTCAAAGATAGGAAGGGTGTGTAGAACCTTAGAGGTGAAAGTAGTTGGGGTCATTCGTTTGGTAGGAGTCTTATGAGTGGCTTGAGGAGAAGATTTTAGATTTGGGTGATTTCTTTAAAGCTATAAATATGTAATCTCTTATGAAGAAATTACACAAGCAAATTGGGTTTACTTGTATCTTTAGACTTGTCTTACTATGAGTTTCTTTAAATGGATTTCAATTAAATTTAAGCACCCTCATAGTTTTATTCTCATTCCTCCATTCACCATAAAATTCATCATGGTATATCCGAGCTTAGGTTAGGTTAGTACTTGCAATTCAGTAAGCCTTTTGTTATCACCTTCTAGTGTAGCTTGTAGGAAAAATACAATTTCTCTTAATCTAGGATAGATCTCTCAAAACTTCTATAGACGGATATTTTCCAAGCTATTGCTAATTGCCCCTAATTAACACTAGTTTGGTAATAGGATAGAAAAGTGTCCACAAACATATTTATGTCCTCTTTACTGACCAACTTTATGGAATTATTTAGAATACATGGATAGTGAAAATCAAAGATTTCATTTTTCATCAATATCATCAGATACATAGGAAAATTGGATCTTTTTGGAATCACATTCGTTACCTCTAGGCTTTTCAATTTCATAAGAAAAAATTATAGTTGTAATGCAGAGTTTTTTAGACTATATTTGGATCAAAGGCTTTAATTAGCCAAATTTCTCATTGCTTTTCAAAGTGTTTCAATATGTACTGCTTCACAAATATATGTATGGTGTAATACAATCCATCTTAGGCCTTAAAAATTTTTTGGAACTCTAAAATTTGGGTCTTAATGAAAATTCTAAGGTATTTAGCTGTCTCAAAAAAAATTTAACTTTGAGGATTTTGATCGCTAAACAAACAATCATAAACTAGGACCAAATCTTGCACACATGTTTTGTATAATGTTATGATTTGTTCATGCATTTTGTGAGAGCCAATCACATATACACCTATCCTTTTAAGCACTTTATTTTAGACAAAAGTTTGTAAATTTTGAACCATGTTTATTACTACAGAATAAGGGTCTACTTCATACATTTTTAAACATCTCATAAGGCTTTAAGTGAAATATTTAGTCATTTTATATTATAATAAACACTATTTTCATAAGTTTATTACTAGATGATCCAAATATAAGCCAGGGTTTATATACGATGTTTTGTTATCAATGCAGTTTGAAAAGTTGAGACCATCACCTTGTCTTCTAACTAAATTGAAATGTTTAGATATGTTCTTGACCGATTACTTCAGTAGAGACATAGGTTTACTAGTATAACTAAAGTAATCACCATATAAGCTTACAATATTGTTGTATTTTGGGTATCAAAGATAACAACTAAAAAGAGATTCTAAGAAGTAAATTTAATTGAATTAATTATTGATGCAATAATTTTTTTGTCATGAAAAAACTCTCTCTCATCTCTTAAATACTATCTGTAAGGTTTGAGAAAATTTATAGTAAGTCGAGAATATTTTTTTCTTGCATGTAGGAACATACTTTGCAAATTTGTAACCTATTTAGATTATAGTGTTGGATGTAACTCTACTTATGGTGATTTATTAGTTATATTTAAGATTATTTTTATCATTTTAATAATTTTCTAAGGTTTGCCACATTTATGAAGACATGCCTTAGAAGAGAAATGCTAAAATACTACTCCCATTCATAAGATATAATTTTTTTAGCACCCCTAAAAAGACATTTTTATATCCTACTGAGCTACCAAACTAGTGTTACAAATTTTATCTCAAAATTCTTCATGGTTAGGGGAATTGAGCTTAACAATGGGGGCCACTGTATTTTTCAAGTAGTAGAAAATATGTCTTCACCAGAAGGGCTTACTGTAGAACAAATTGGTGTAAAACTTTCTTCTACAAATTTATAGAGCACACTATGTTCTATGAACCCATAATTTCCAAGCGCAAACAAAGCTAACATGGAGGCGATATTATCTCTGTAAGAAAGTGTACCTATGTGCAGAATATTCTAGCATGAAGAACCAAATGAACCAAAAGAAAAGGAGGAATTCAATAAATTTGTTGTACTTTTAGCAATCATAATGTATTTTATAATAACATTATGATTTATAATATCATTCTATCTCAAAGGTTTGAGAGCACAACACATTGGGTTTTCTACCCTACTTTAAGCTAAAATTAATTATTGTAATATTGAGCAAAATGGCTACAACAAGTTTATCATTGAAAATTCAATGCTCCATGATTTAACACAACAAGTGAAAGGTAGTTCTATTATCTCATGAGAGAAGAATTATAGGGAAATTGTGGCTAAAAGAGATAAATCCAACGGAGAAAGAAGTGAGCAATAAATGTGAAGCAAGAGGGAAAAAAGCATTATCTCTTATTTATCACTTGAGTTGGGGGATGGATTCATACATCATATTTCTATAAACACTATTTCCCATGATGTTTGGGGAAATCTTAAGAAAAATCTTTTAGAGCCAAAGCAAAGAACTCCAAAGTTAACCTTAAAATCGTAAGTTTTGGATCGCTCATGTTTTTTGAATAAGCATTTGCATCACACTTCAGCAAATTAAAGAGCATAATGCTAGAATTGGTGAGCCTATTACACTAAAAGGAAATGATGGGTTATCGATGCTCATACAAATGCCTAAAGAAGGCATGGTAAATAGCGCAAATGCCAGTATGTGTGCCGGTATAACCTTCGGTACATATGCACCGGTACTGGCGCCGGTATGCACGCCAGTATAAGCGTCGATAATAACACATTTTCATCGTTGATTTTAGTGCTTATATCGGTGCCACCACCAACACATATACCGGTGCTCTATGGAGGAAATGTTTTTGGGAAAAATGGTGTAGCCAGCTTAGATTGCAGCTGGCTACACCATTCTGCCTGTTTGATAAGAGTACTTGTCCAATTGTACTCATAATTTACATGTCCGTGTTGATCCAAGGCATGGATAACAACACTTTGTATGTGCTAGACAATCATAAGTACAAGTCAAAATTGAAACCCAAAATAGGTGTAACAAAATAATATCATTTACATGAAAGTGTTGATCCAAATGGATAACAGCATGCCAAAAAAACATGTCTACAAGCCAAAAATATATGTAGACCTAGCTAGCACTGCACTACTTGTCGCGAGGTGAGGGCTGAGACATATCCTATATCAATGCATGCATAAGAAGAAATTAGTATTCAATGCAAACATGCCAATACAAATGAGTACATGGATGCAAATAGTAGTAGGACACTTATAGCATTTGTTGTTGCTCCCCAATTGATAGGCGTACCCTCAAACTCCAATTGCTCAAGCAACGCCTGTGTGACAAACTTGTAGCCGTATATCTCCCCCTATGGAAATAGAGGATAGCCTACCATACTCTCCTACATCAACCAACCAACACAAGGTTTAGGGCATGCAACCATTGCACATCATAGACAATGAATGAAAGAGATTTACAAAAAAACCTACAAATTACCCACGGAAGGACTTGTAGCCTCCACTACCAAGGTATGACAAGCCTACACTCTCCATCCAAGCCCGTGCGGCTTCCCTTTACTATAGTTCTACCTTTCAAGTGTGTCTCTATACTCGGCATGGATCATCCGCCACTCCTCCTCATTGAGCCAAGTAGGTTTTGGCCTCCCCCCACAACATCCCACACCTTGGATCTACACAGGATCTACACAATGCCATGGTTTTAACCATGACACCGTCGATCCATTGATTTGACACTACATCACTGCGGGAGTTTACTCGCCCCCCCCCTTGATTTGCTCTATGACGAAGTTTTTTTTTGTCTTCATCCAAGGACAATACCTTACGAGATAAGATCAATAAATTTTGCATCTTGAACTCAAATGCCATGGTTAAATGGATTGGAAGATATCAAGAGGTCAAGGCACAATGTATCATATCCCGACAAAAGTTTAGGAGTCAAACAATAAGAACCCTGCCATACCCTCCGGAGCTTACACAACTACCTGCCTTTCCTTCGAGTAGATGGATAGATGTAACACTAACACAAGCAAAGTATAATGGTGAGACTATCACACTCAGGAGAAGGAGGAGCTTGAAAAAGGATGTCATTGGCATGTAAGTAATCATTCTCCTTGACTTAATAATAAAAAGAGTTTATTTATCATGCATCACCTTGCATGCTGATTCTTGTTATGCTTGCAGTAGAGGAGCTTGAAAAAGGATGTCATTGGCATGTAAGTAATCGTTCTCCTTGACTACTTTCTCGTTAATAATAAAAAGAGTTTATTTATCATGCATCACCTTGCATGCTGATTATTGTTGTGCTTGTAGTATCGTAAATATGGTGCACTTTGGTCACATGGGTGTCATTTTTTAGTGGAACAAATAGATTGTAAAAGAACAAATTTTGATAATTGCGTCAAACCTAACTTCATGCAAGAAATCTGGTCAAGTACAAGTGACTTGCATGCAAAAGTTGGCATGCTTGATTATTGTGGAACTATTCAAAACATCATAAAAGTTTCTTTAGATGGTTTAACATGTTTATTTTTTATGTGAAGTGGTTCAAGGTCATAACAAATGGACCAAATGCAACTGTAAGGAAGAACAAGTGTGGGTTTTTCCAAGTTGACTCCACAAAGTTCTTGATTGACTAGAGGGTACATTTGTCCTTATCTAGAACATTGTGAGCAAGTCATCTTTAAAGCAAATCCAAAGGATCCAAGGTGGGTGTTTGTAGTCCAAGTTTCTCCTCATAGCAAACAAAATTTTGAAGGTGAGAAACTAGAAGAAGAACCACAGAGTCGTAATGATGGAGTTGGTGTTATGGAAGCTCAAGAGCCAAAAAATAGAGTTGATGTTGAAATCCAAGATCCAATTGCCTTCAGTATATTAGTTGCTGAACTAACACGGCCTGAGGGATAGATTCAAGAGCATATGGAAGAAAGGTCATCAAGTTTTGATGGAGAGCCAAGTACATCCAATGAGGGAGCACATAGATGACCTTGATCCTATAGAAGAGCAAGCCATTGACCAATTAGTTCAACACTCTTTTGGTGACATTGAAGAGGATATAGAGGCATTTCTTGAAATTGACCTTTTTGGGGCCATGGATGATAGAATAAATGATGATCTATGACTTTGTAACTTTGATTATAAATATGAGCAGTGAACTTTGAATTTATAAATATGAGCAATGAATTTTTCTTGAAGTCTTTTAGACAAATTTAAAAAAATATTTTTTTTAGCATCTATACAAGTGCTTATACCAGCATCTATACAAGTGCTTATACCATCATCTATACAAGCGCTTATACCTGCACTTATACTGATGTCTATACTAGCACCCATGAAATGACATTTTCCTTTGATTTACCGCTGCTTATACCGGTGCCCGTAATAGTCACTACCATCAGTAAACCGATCATTTCCTTGTAGTGTTGACGAAGAGGATGCTATAGCCATTATTTTAAAGAGCATGTCAAAATAACTTATGCATGTGACCACCTTGAAGAATTTTCCAAATTTGATGGTGTTATGATAGCTTCACTCATTACTGAGGAAGAAAAGCACCTCAAGGGTGTTGATGTTTCTCCATTTAGAGGAGGTGCAATGTCTATGCTTAAAATAAAAGTAAAATGCCTTTATTGTGGAAAACTCATCTACAGAGCGTTCAATTGCTAGAAGAAGTAGAAGGATGAAGAAGCTACTAATGTTACAAGTGAGGTTGCTAGTGAGAAGCTCTCCCTTTGTATTGAAGAGAAAGGATAACACATTCTAAGAAATGATGGCTATGTAGAGACATATGGAGGACATATGTTATTTCTCAAGTTTCCTACAATCCTGTTGGCAAGAAGTTCACAAGGTATGATGTCCTGAGGCACTTGACTCTGTACTACGGTAGATTATGTGGCAAGAAGTTCACATGGTATGTCCTAAGGCACTTGACTTTGTACTAAGGGTAGATCAAGTGGCATGAAAGTCCACTTAATAGGACTTAGAGGTACTTCTTCTTTATGTGATGGAGTGTGAGAGTCTCCATATGGTGTGTAGCTTGAGGGAGCCTGCATGTGGGTGACTTCATATAGGTGACGTTAGGTCAAGATTTAAGTGATTTGATCAAGCACAATCTTATAGATGCTTTGATTGAGGGAGGGTGTTAAAGTGTGAGCATTTGTATGATGAACTAGAGCTTTCCGAATCATCTCCACCTTAGACGGGTCCACTGCTATAATACCATCCTTGGGTACAATATGGCCCAACATCATTCCGCGCTCTAAACAGCAAAAGGCATAGTTCTGAGGATTGAGACTCTGCTGCATAGTGCAATACTTTGTCAAACATAGAAATAAATGATACAAATGTTGACACTTCTTCCCAAACACACTGAAGTCATCAATTACATCTCTGGATGGGGGGGCTATGGTGGGTGAAAGCCTGGTCAACGATACAACCCATCACCTGGAATTTTCCTTCAAATTACAAACCTCTCCAAATGATGCCACCATCTTCACAAATCAATGATCTTCAATCCTTAGTGAAGATATCTATATTAGCCTTGCAAGTCGACGTAATTCTTTCAATCCTCACCAAAACAAGTGGCTACTTCAACAAAGAGCAGTTCAATAAGAGCCCATATGACTCAATTCTTGTACTTCATGAAAATCTGCTTCTAAGAGCACTTAATTATGCATAAAAACATAAAAAGCCCATGGGAAGAAGAAGACAGGATTAGGTCCTACTCAACAACATTTGACAAGAATCCTGCCACACAAAGAGACATCATCACAAGCCAATTACTTCAAATGATGAATGTCACTTCAATGAATCAAATGAGGAACTAAGAAGAATCACCATCTTGTTCTGATGATTAAGTCTACGTTCCGCTGGATCCTTCTCTCTCTTCTCTCCCATTATTATAACATCTCTTAGTGTCCCCACTAACAAAAATCACATGTAACTTTGCCGATGATTGCCAAAAACAAAGTGAACTAAAATTTAAAAATTTTAAAAAAGGACTCACACAAATATAAAAATGCAATCATTCGCAAAACCCCCCCACCTCGTTAGGAATTCCCAATACACCACTAACCTCTTCATTTATTAACTATCTTTTCTTATTTCTTCCGGCGGAACAAAGACCATTGAATGTCATTCAATATCAAAGCCATCGACAAAGCTTGTTCATTCTTCCCACACAAAGGTCTTCAACGCGAATACGATCGTCATCAAAAGGGGAAAATGTTAATCCAATTCTAGAATTAACAAGAGCTACCACCATTATCTTACATCAAGGAGTCATGGTAGATACACCAAAGGATCATACATTCTAGATATAAAGCAATAGTGTCCAAAGCTACAACTTGGACGGGCGCCCGTAATGGTGTGACAGAGTATTTATGGTAATTCCCACTTCAAGAGCATGTGGTAGCAAGTTAGGATGAAGTCCTAAGTGATGTACTTCATGGATATATTATGAGAGTAGTCATTGTAATAGCATTACTCCTCTTATGAGCCTAAAGTGCCCGGCCGGCCATGGTTTAAGTGAGTGTGAACACTTATGGCCATGTATATAAGTGAATTTCTCTCATAATACAACATACTCTTCCATTGTGCAATTGAGTCTTGCTCTTGCTAATCTCTCTCCCTAATGCATGCTAGTGAGTGAGTGTGAGTGACGTGAGTTGAGAGGAGTGACGTGAGGTGAGAGAAGGGATGAGGACCATAGTGCAACGCGGTGGTATGACAACGCTCACGGGAGACCCATAGTGTAACACGGTGGTGTGACAACGCTCGCGGGAGACCCATAGTGCAACGCGGTGGTGTAACAACGCTCACGGGAGATGCGGTGGAATTGCTTCTCAAGGAGTTGTAGAGCTTGGAGACCTCGAGGGTTACGATCTCAGCCATTGGAAAGATCCTCACGACAGTTGGCGGTTTACCAGATAATCTCTTTTTGGATGTGTTTCAAGGAGGGTTAGGGTGAGCCATACAACGGTCATTCCATTAAAAGAGACACCCCCATTCTATCACACAGGCAGTCTTCTCTCTATCCTTTGGTGCCATATGGACCTGATTGTACCCGTTGAACCCATCCAAAAAAGAATGCATTTCATGCCCTGTTCTGCATCCAATACAGAATAATCTGTGAACAGGAGAGGGAATGGAGTAGTAAATATATCCCTTTCATGTCCATGTAACTCCATGTAAAGACATTCACAAAGGAGACCAACAAAGCATGTAAATCGTTTCAAAATGCCTCTTTCAGCTTGGCACACTGACTTGCACATTCTTTAGATTATCCACCAATCTAAGATTCAACTCCATCAGATCATCTTCCCTAACATGCCAAGACTTTTGCAGTTCACAGTCAAATGCCTCCTCTATAATCATTGTTGAAGGTCATAGATTTCCAAACCATCCAACGATGACTCTAGATTTTCCTCCTTTGAAGACCCCAAAACTACCAGGCTTTTCAAACTCCCCGAAGGTGCCTAAACTCTTGTGTCTGAACTAGGATGATATTTATACATGATTGACACTACATCCACCTCAAATAGGCTCACCAAGTCAATATTCTAGGTGCCTTTCCTCATTAATATCGAGTCCTTCCAGCATAGATTAACTCCTTCCATATGTGAGAACGATCTAGTATTTCCACCTTCTTCTAGGTGGACACTAAAAGTTTGATCTTCTTTTTGCCTTTTCAAATAGCAATAACATCAACATCCTAGTTCTTCTTAATCTAGGCCTGCTGAAGCTAGGGTCACCCAAGTAACAGTAGGATAAGCACCCTTTGATGTCCTCCATACATAGAACCACCACAGGAACTATGAAGGAAAGGCTAGTCATCTCCATGGCCAAACTTCCCAACTTGTGGAATGTAAAATCTTAGATTCTATTAACACTAGATTCACCATCAAGTAGGACCTCACGGACCTTCTATACTAATAGAGTAACATTAATCATTGGAATGGAATCATCAAACATCGGAGTTTCCTTGTCTTTTTCATCCACCTCTACTACAAGTTTTGCATCCAATAATGTCTCCAAACAGCGGATTGTAGAGTTGGCGCTGGCATTGTAATGCCTCTTAGGGCTAACTATTGTGAGACAAAAACTACTACCAAAAATTGGACTTGTTTCCTTTCTGTTTGAGCCCAAGACTTCCGTCGGCTGCAACGAGGACACAGGCTTCTTAGAATGGGTGACAGCCGTTTTACCGAGGATTCCCCTTCGTCGGGAAACTTGATCTTCAAAGTCCACTTACCCGTTGTCCTGTGCTTCACATCTTCATCCTCCAACTTATCATTGGTTCCCAGTCATCAGAACGCTGATCATCCTCCTCATCCGAGGAGTTCAACGAATGTCTCTTGGACTTCTTTTTACTCTGATGTCATCCTTCTATTGCCCAGCATCCGCTCTGCCCTCTAGTAAAGAATTTGAGAACATGCAAAGCCTAGTTCTAATCACATATTCTTAAGCAGTCTCATAATAATCAAGGCAAGCCATGATGCTTATTGCACGCTAATGAGAGGTAGACAAGATAGGCACACTCAATCAATATCTATTACACGTGTTATCAACCATATGTAATAAAAGGCTTCTAATATAGAGAGCCTCTGAGCATGTGACCACCTTGAAGAACCTTCCAAATCCGATGGTGTTGTGAGAGCTTCACTCTTTATTGAAGATGAAAAGTGCCTCAAACATGATGACCTTTCTCCATTGAAAGGAAGTGCAACATCTATGCTTAAATTCAAAGTAAAATGGATTCATTATGGAAAACTCTTCCACAAAGTGTTCAATTTATTGGAAGAAGAAGTAAGATGAACATGCTAATGTTATAGGTGAGGTTGGTGAGAAGCTCTCACTTTATATTGAAGACAAAGATAAGAGAAAGATAACACATTCTAAGCAATGATACTTGTGTAGGGCCATATATATTTGTTTCAATTGCAAGATGATCATGTGTGTTAACCCTCATTGGGCACCTGTCCAGCGTTGATGCCATCCATTGACAACAACTGTCACTTCATTGGGCCATTCGCATATTAGAAATGCTAATATTGTATATTTTATATGTGCAATCACGCTTGTCTCTGAAAGGATTGATTATTGAGATTGCATGCTTAGATTAAGTGTTTACACAAGCCTAGGCAGCCTTGGATAGCCATGGACGTATGTTTTATGTATGGCCAGCCAAGGTGTGAATGCTTGGGGCCAAGATAAGGGCAATTTGTATTCTCACCATTCGTTCCCTTATACACTGTAATTAACAAAGTGCTCTTCTTCTCTGCTCTCTTGCATCTTGCTTACCTAATTCAATTTGAGTTGTTAACTCATTGTGTATGTGTGAGAGAGAGATTGAGTGAGACGAGAGTTGAGCTATGTTTGGAGTGTGGAGGCGGCAACGGAGTGGAGCTCTTGGGTTCTCCTACTCTGCGATGCTACCTACTACGAGGATCCCAAGCACAAGTATTCACGAGGTGAGTGACACATCCTCCCCGTGCATTTGTGAGCTTGGTCATGGAACATTGGCTTCTTGGTTGAGTTATTTTATGCTCCCGAGTGTGGTTGGGGAAAGCCCCATGACAAATGGTTGTTTCATGCATCGTTTCCTTGGCATAAGGACCTTCTATAAGTAGTGCCACTGCCCGGGAATAGCCCCACCTCATAGCCATAGTTCATCTTGAATGCTTGTATGTGGTTCATTTTTGTGAAAATTCCATTTTTAGTCAAGAAAGCAACATAAGGAAAATCTTAGAAATTTATCTATTTTGCTGCATTATTTATATGTTGCATTTTGTTGTTATATTTGCAAATCTGCCTTTAGTTTTGGTCGATTTCTACAAAAATTGTGTGTTTTTTAATTATGCATTTCATGTTTTAGTTGATTTCTACATTCTTTGGTTTTTGTATTTTTTTAAATTTTAAAAATTAAAAACAATTAATTGGGCATAAAGTTGAATTAATCTAGGTAAACATACCTCAAAATCGGTTTTGAGACATAGAGTTTATCCCGATTTGGCCTCCTTACATGGAAAAATTGGGATTGAAATAGAAATTTGGGGAGGATTTGCAAGGCAGATTAAATTCTACGTTTTGCATGTTTTCTATATTTTTGTATTAGTATAATTAATACAAATTAAGTTAGCTTAATCTCCCTATAATTTGGGCCACTAGGTGTTAGACTAGATTGGTTAGCCGCATTTAATGTGTACAAGCTTTTAGGCCACTAGTCCAAAAGCCTATCCATACCCATTTTTAGGTAAGTTTTGAGGGGGTGACGCATTCGTGCAGGCCCAAGGCAAAGATTCCAGGAATACTCTTTTCTGGTGGCAAGTAAACGTAAACCATAAACCAAAAACCGTAAATTGAAATCGTAAAAAGTTAAAATAATAATAAAAAAGTTTAAATCAATAGTTTTAAAAAAAAGAGAAATTTTAAAAGTTTCAAGGCCAAAAAAATATAGAAAATTTTTGAAAAGTGCACAAGTTTGCCTAATATATGTTTTAGGCCATTGCGAACGCAACTTGCGTACCTCCCCCAAAAAAAAAGACATTTTCCATAGTTAAGGAGGAGACAACAGTAGCACTTGACTGACTTTAAAAAAGTACAATATTTTTGTGCCATATGGGTTAACAAACACCAAAAATGTGTTTTGGGAAAACTTTAGACAATCCAAAAAAAAAATTCCAAATTAAAAAAAAACAAAAAATTTAAAAATTCTCAAACTTGGCAAAGGCTTCCATAGGACCTTCAAACACCCCATATTCACATGCACCTACGATCTAGGCATGTATTAGAAGCCTATTAATGATAGTACATCCATCAAGCTAGGTACGTATCAACCTACATTAGGCTCAAGACCTACGGTCAAAACCTAGTTTAGCATTGTACAAGGACTTGCAATAGGGATCAATGATACTTCATATGATTTTGAGTCAATGAAAGGATCCCCAATCCCAAGAAGTGAGAACCCTAACCAGGCCGCCTCGCCAGTCAAGCCAGCTACCAATCTTTTTGATTGCATAGCTAGCTACCTCTCAGAGATTCAATCTCAACCACTACCTCTGAGATTCAATCTCAACCACTACCTCTGAACCACATCTTACTACATACCAACCACATGATGAAGGAGTTGAGGTAAACTCCAGAGAGACACCTAGGGTAGTCGTTATTACAAGTAGCGAGTGTCCACATTAATATCCTTGTCTATCTTGTTGCACCTGTTGCAACTATGACTATCAAACTGAAAAGATGCAGGGGGGAAGAGAGCTTGAGCTCTTGCAAGCACACACACACACACTCACAAAACCCTTATAAAGAACACACAAGGTGAGAGGCTGAAAAACTTCTTCTTCTCTACTCAACACTCAACACACCATATACAAGAATAAGAGTACACAATAATATGAAAGGTACTCAACCAATACATACACGGGTTCTCTATAGTGTGAACCCGACTAAATGAGCTGGCGCTATAACTATGCCAGTCTCTAGAATGGCTGTCATACAGCCTGTCATCCACTGGCCGCATATCACCCAAGATCTCACCAACCATGCCAGTGGTGTAAGTGTGGGGCCTATCCCCCAGGCGGGTCATCAGTGTCCACTGCCTCACTAGAGCTCGATATCTCAACACAAACCACCCCCTGCACAAGTGCTTATGCCTGATGGTAGAACATTAGAAGAAGTGCAGGCAGTAGAGGCACTAATCCAAGCTGCTAAAGCAAAGGAAGAAGAGACTTTGTAAGTGGCACAACAATCATTAGGTGACCCAAATAGCTCAGTATGCCCAAAACGAGTCCCAAGCTAGGATGACTGTATAAGTACTTCCTGACAGCCTCAATACAAACATTGTGTCTACCTCAAGGAAAGAGCTGGGCTTACAAATCTTGGATCAACATCTTCTCACACAGATGATCGGGAGTATGACGCATCAACAACAGAGACTCTTATGGATTTTGGTACATGCCAATCTTACTAGGTGCTAGTTGGGAATGGATTACCTAATCAATATCTGGGGCCACAACATAGGAGGAATGATTGCAGGGTATCTACGATTGCATATATAGGGTCGTTGAACATGAGAAATTCCAAAGACCTATGGCTGCAAGTCGAGACATCCAAAGCAAGAATACCCACAATGAGCAAAATGGTATAACACCTTTTGTGAGCCCAACGGATCCTACTTTTGTAGTATCACTCGGCTTACAACCCACATCCTCTAACCAACAATGCAGGGACTCAAGAGCATACTAGAATGAACTTCAGCTTCTTAGATCCTAGAGTTGTCCCCACCTAAGACACTTCTAGTACACTGCGTCATCCAATTGTAAGCACCACACCACCAATTATGGCACCTATGGGGCTAACACATTATTACCATTGAGCCACATGCCCATGGCCACCACCATCCCTTCCCTAGAGTGAGTGTGCTACCAGCTTCTGCTATGAGACTGACTACACTTAATGCCCATATGACTCAAGCACCTACTGGGGTGCCAGTATGACACATCTCATTCTAGTGCACCCATGAAACATCACTTCCCTAGAGTGAGTGGGCTACCAACTCCTGCCCGCCGTGAGACTGACTACACTTAATGCCCATTGACTAAAGCACCTACTAGGGTGCCAGTAGGACACATACCTTATGTAGCACATCTACCTCCACCAAGGTTTAGACTAATGCATCCTCATGTAGTCCCAAGTGTTGCACCTCCACTTACTCCTATTATTTCTCCTATTATGCCAACACTAGCTCTATCCATAGACCCAATTGCTTTTGCACAAGCCCTAGGAAGATGGGTAGCAGCGGAGAGCATAGTGCCTGTTGTGAGAGATGGTGGTCAACATAGCCATGGAAAGGATTCCTAGATAGCCAAGCTAACTCATAAATTCACTAGGGATGGTGATCCTAGTAGACATTTGCATGTATTTGATCAAGTGCGTAAGGCACTAGGAGAACAAAATGAGGTTTCCAAGACTAATGCTTTTCGTCCTAACATATTTTTTCCAAAAATTTGACAAAGGCCTTGCTACCAATGGTCCTACCATCACACCTCTCAACATGATTGGAGTGGGTGATCAAACTTAGAGATCAATTCTAAGAAATCCTAGCCCACCTGTGAATGTAATAACGAAACTCATGGCTCAAAACACACATGTTGTGTAAAATATAGTAGAAAACTAGGCTACTTTAGTAGCAGGATCCAAAAATAAAAGAGGCCATAGAAGAAAGAAATCCATAAAAGGGGGACAAAATCGAGAAAATAAAACAAGTGAACTTGGGAACACCTTAGGACACATAAATGATGTTGATGAGGATTCCGATTCAGTGGATACACATGTTGGTTCTAAGAAAACTAGCTGAAATAAAAACTAAGGAGACTAAAAAGGAAAGGATGTAGGCCCCAAAGAAACCAAGCAAAGAGAAACTTGGTCATACCCCTTGTCCCTATAAGATAATTGGAACAACTTCATAAGCTCAAGGATATGGTCACACATACTCAAGATGAATTAAAACCAAGAACAAAAAAGTAAACATCTTTAACACACTATTCATCCAAACAACCTAAAGCCTTTCGTCTCATAACCCACAAACCCTTGGATATACCTAAGTGTCATTCTTGAGGTCAGTGAACTCACTTGTCCCAAGCATGGATTCTCAACTTTTTAAGAGAATGTTTGAGTATGAGAACTCTAAACCCATTTAAGAGGTAGAAATTCCAATATCACCAGCACCCTTATATGGTAGAGAAGTGACGGGTACTGCCTTGAACATCCCTAAATTGTTGGAGTTCATGGTTTTTGAAACAAAGGCCACAATGACTACGCACTTGTATGGAGATCCCGAACTCTTCAGAGCATTAAGAGCTCTTTTAAATAGAGAACTCAATATAGGGCTACCACCAATTGCAAAAACCCACAAGACCCAACCCTACAATAGAATTTTGCCGACTCAAGTCATAGAAGATTCAAGAACCCAAGTAGAGGATGAGTACACCAAATCAATGGTCAAAATTCCATTGAATAAATTGGGTTAATATGTTGAGGGTGATGAATTCAACGCATAGTATAATCACCAAAAAATGTTGAAAAAAAATGGCCAAACCCAGGCTTAAAGTCTCAAACATTATGGTTAAAATGGTTGATGGTACTATTATGGTTAAAATGGCTGATGGTTCTATTACTAAATGAATGGGAATGTTATGCAACCTCAAGGTTAAATTACTGAAACATCGAGTGAGGCACACGTTCATAGCCTTACTATCTAAAGAGTTTATGCATTAGATTATGTGTAGAGTCTATTGCATAGTCTTAAGTATAAGACTCTATGTGATAACCCTTATGCATACAACTATATGCATAGAGTCTATTACATAGTCTTTTGCATTATATTATATGTAGAGTCTATTACGTAGTTTTATGCCATGAATGCTACCTATATCATGGAGCCATGTATGTACGTATTATTGCTTTATGTATTTTGTTTTTCCAAATTCTTCATTTTTGGTAAGAGACCACCCACCACCACTAGACTAGGGTAAGAATTTCCTAAATAAAGTGATTAGGGAGTTGGTCACTCGGCATCTTATTATACATAAGGAATCCATTGTGTATTATCCTCAGTCAAATGGTCAGGCACACTCTAGCAACAAGATCTTGCCACCAACAAATACTGAAGAAAGTGGTCAAGGAGAATTGGACGGACTAGGATGAAAAGTTATATTTTTCTCTTTGGGCTTTCTACATGGCTTATAAGGTGACTACGGTTCCGACTCCCATCTAAAGTGGATTATGGTATAGAGGTAGTGCTCCCTATGGAGTTTCTGGTACCAAGCTTGCGGATTACAGAGAGATGGAGAGGTTGAGTCCAAAGGACTCTTTTGATTAATTAGATGAAGCAACTATTGCAAATGAATGAAGCAGCTAGCAAATGGATGAGGACAAGCAACAAATCATTTATATGTTTCAGATGTGATCCAAAAATGGAGGAAGAAATGGGTGGACCATTCAAAATTTCTAGTGTTTAAGGAGAAAGATCCAGTTTTGTTTTTCACATCCTAGTCTAGTCCTCCATCTAGGGAAGCTAAAGCTCAAGGTGGATGGGTCCATATTGGATTTTGGACAAATGTTATGATTGGACTTTTTTACTAAATAATAAAAATGTGGAGGTTGTAACTATATATTGTACCAAAACATAGTACCTAAGGGGGTAATAATGTTCTTTATTTTAAATAGCTATATTATGTATGTGGTAGGACACCAAATTTATGTAGGCCAAGGAATAAAACCTTTGGGTTTCTTACTTGGGAGATAAAACCCTCCCTCAACAACATGCTACATGCCCCTAGGTGGGCATGAAAAATGCAATTCAAGCTTTGTCATTAGTTTGTGTTAAGGGACTAGAATTGATAAGGACGAGGTACTAGAGTTGATAAGGATGATAATGTAAGAATCTAAGAGTTATCTATAAACTTCTAGACTTATCTATAAGAATGATAATGTAAGAATATAATAATGTAGGCTTGGGAGATGAAATCCTTTAGCAATATGCTACATGCCCCTAGGTGGTTGTGAAAAATGTAATCCAAGCTTTGTTATTAGTTATTATTGATCAAGGTTATGAGAATGTTTGTGCATGGATGATGATGTATGCAGCATATATTGACAATTCTCCCATTGTAGCTTAAAGTGAACAGTCTCAAGGCACCCCCCCAAGGCATCCCTTCACATCTCATAATACTTTTGTATAATTTTATCAATAGAAGTATTTAATAGATGGCTTGTTCGTAATCATTGTGATTTTTGCTTGAAGATTTTAATTAGAGTTCGCTCATTGAAATCTAACAAATTTACTTACACTATAACTATCTTTATGTAAGAAAGAGGAAGAAAATGACTTAGCTTAAAGTGAAACAAAAGAAATTAAGGAGCAATACAGATAATAAATGAAGTGATTGAAAGAATTATTTACTACGATGGAAAATTTAACTACACACATATACTCATATACAACTAATTGGTCAAAATAATTATGTAAAAGAAAGCTAGAAAATTCTAAGAGATGATTGAGCCTAAATTATCTCCACCTATACTATATAGGTGGAGAAGCCTAAATTATCTCCACCGTAATATAATTAAGCTAATTAACAAAGCTAACTACTACTAAGGTAGAACCCTTGAGACTAGATCACTTTTTTTTGTTTTAATCATAACATAAACCACAACAATTGAAAGAACTATTACTTTAATGACTAAGATGTTTGCAATAAAATCTTTTGAAGCCACATGTTCTATAATCACTTCCCTTTCAAGAACCTTTTCTCTATGTTGTGGTGAGCCACTTCAATGTGCCACTTCATTGTGTGTGTGATGACATAATCAACATTGTGTGTTAACAGAGCCTGCACTGATTGATTGTCCTAGTAGATGGTGGTGGGAGTCTTTGCATCCTTCATGCCGACTTCATTGTGTACGTGATGACACACTTGACACTGTGTGTCAATAGAGCTTGCACTGATTGATTGTCCTAGTAGATGGTGGTGGGAGTCTTTGCATCCTTCATGCCAACTTTAACAAGAAACCTTTGCAACCATAAGGCTCAACGTAAGAGGTTATGAGTGCCGATCTCTATAGATGAAGGAGAGATGGCATCCTACTTCTTTGTAAGCCATGATATTGTCCCATCTACTAGAAAGAAACGAAACCCACTGTGAATTTCATATCCATTTTATCTCTTGCATGATGTTAAGGGTCCTCTTAGCCTCGAATCCTATTCTTTTTAATCAACCTTTATACTAAATCTCATAGTTTCTTGTGCCTTGAACATACTTGCATAAATTGGCTCAATTTGCCAATTGTATATTTCAAGTTTGACCTTGTAACTATGAGATATATGAGACTCCCAACTAGATTTCTGTGTAGATTATAACATCTTTCAAGGGATTTTCTTTAAACCCTTCTTCAACCTTGCAATTGGTCATGTTAAAACTTTTTCAAAAGAGAAGAAATGTACTTCTGTTGTGATAGGTGACTTCTTTGGTTCTCCACACTTCTATTCCCACAATATAAAGAAGGAGACCTAGGTCCATATCAAAACTCTCAATTTAGATTTCCTTTTACTTCAGCCAAGAGGCTTTTATTGCTCATTGTTGTTAGTATCAAGTCATCTACTTGTAGAAGAAAGATGATATCTCTATCATCATACTTGCAGTAAATAGTGTGATCATACTCACTCTTTTTGCTCCTTGGAGCTTGCGTCAACCCATAAAGGACTTTTTAAAGTTTGAAAACCCAGTCCTCTTTACCATCATGGACTATGAATACCTCAAGTTGTGACATGCATACTTTGTCATCTAAGAAGCCATTTAAGAAAGCATTTAGGTTGTGATGACATGGGCTATGAACTCCTTAGGTTGTGCCTCAAATTGCTACCTATTATAATCAAGTCCTAAAGTCTTTCCATTTCCATGAAATTTTTCACTAACTTCCTCTACTCACACTAGCGACTCACATGATTCCTACTAGCTAATTATACCAATTACTGTCACCTCTACACCCTTTCTTCCTTTGGACCATCACCTAAGCTTCCAACACAATTTCATTAAACTCTAATTTACACAAATAAAATATCACTATTTTAACGATCTTCCTTAATCTAAGCATCCATAAGACATGGATTGTGCTTGATCACATCACATAAATCTTGACCTAGGGTCACCCACATGCACCCTCCTTCAAGCTACACACCATATAAAGACTCTCACACTCCATCACATAAATTAAAAGTACCTAAAGTCCTATTAAGTGGAAATGAACGCCACATGATCCACCCCAGTACAAAGCCAAGTGCCTTAGAACATACCATGTGAACTTCTTACCACATTGGAAGGCCCTTCTGCCATGAAAAAGATACAGGAAACAACCACTTGTCATAGGGCTTTGCCCAACCACACTTGGGAGCATAAAATAGCTCAACCAAGAAGCCAATGTTCCATGACCTAACTCATAAATGCAGGGGTAGGGTGTGTCACTCACCTCGTGAATACTTGTGCTTGGGATCCTTGTAGGTTGTGGCACTGCTGCAGGAGCACTCGAGAGCTCCACTCCGATGCTGCCTCTGCACTCCAAACGTAGCTCGACCCTCCTCTCACTCAATCTCTCTCTCATACATACACTTACACATACACAATGGGTATATAACAAGTCTAATTAAATTAGGCAAGCAAGACACAAGAGAGCAAGAGAGAGCAAGAGAGTAGAGAAGAAGACACAAGAGAGCAAGAGAGCAAGAGAGTAGAGAAGAAGAGCACTCTATTGATTATGCATAAGATAAAGAATGGAGAGAATACAACTTGACCCTTATCTTGGCCCCAAGCATTCACACCTTGGCCAGCCATACTTAAAACTTAGGTCCATGGATATCCTAGGCTTGTGCAAACACGTAATCTAAGCATGCAATCTCAATAATTAATCCCATGGCATGCCTTTCATAGACAAGCAACGATCGCACATGTAAAATATATAATATTAGAATTTTTATTGCCAATGGCCCAATGAAGTGACGGTTGCCAATGGATGGCGTCGACACTGGAGAGGTGTCACATAGAGGGTTAACATGCCTCCCTTCCTAATATAGATTTTGTCCTTGGAATATGCCGATGAAGATGTGTTGAGGCCGTATGCTAGATGCATTGTGATGTTGTAAATGTCAGAGGTCTTGTAAGGCTTGCAAGGCAACATGGTACCAGTAAGGTGTTATTGTGGAAAATAATTAAAATCTAAGCCTAATGTAAACACCTAATCAAGTAGTGAGGAAATATTGTTGTGCCAATCAAATTTTTCTAGTTAAGACAATGGTAGTATCAAGGTTGGTCCAAATTCGATCTATACTAGGATGGAGCAAAAGACATGCCTTGGGTTATGACCCTAAACCATCTCTAGTTATTATCTAGCCTCATAAATGAAATTGCTAAGTGATTATTACATGCTTTTGTCTTTTTTTTTAAAACCGCATACAAGAGTATCAAAGAACTGCTAAGTACCTCTACAGTGATGGATTTTTTTTAAAGCCCTTTATTGGTAGGTTTTTAACCACAAGGTCCCAACCCATGGAGATCAAGGCTATGGTCCCAAGGTTCCATCACTAAGATCCAAAAGTCCTACATAGATCACACATGGCGATGGTTATCTTCTTGGTATTTTTTTGTATTTTTGGTTTGTAATTTTTTTAAAAATTTAAACTTGTTTCACTTTGAGAATTCACCTAGAAGGCTCTAGCTCTTGCACTTCTCCCTTGCTCTACGAGCTCTTCCTTTTCATTTCTTACTTGTTCTCTCACTGAGTAAGGTACACTCATGTCATCATGTCGTTGTGGTGTTTCTCCTACTATGGACTGCAAGAGTCCTGTCCCATAGAAATAACTTGTGAATCTTGCCCCACATGCATCAATATTGTTGGGGACATTTTTGTTCATAATCTTGTATATATCAATATTTTTGCAGCCATTCTTCTTCTTGTATATATAAATATTTTTGGAGCCATTATTGTTCTTGTATATATCAAGTAAATCATTTCACATGTCTTTGGATAACTCGTGAATCATGTGCCACATGCATCAATTATGTTTTTTCCAACTTGAGAAAAATAAATGTGCAAGCTTTCTTTTTGTTCTTACCCAATATATATCTTTTTCAAGGTTGGTCTTTTCTCACTTGGAGTCATCATGGATTTTTCCACAACTCTAAGAATATTCTACTCATTGTATGTGGACCTTTCATGCCTAATTCTTCCCATTTGATGATGTTTATTGAAGTTCAAGTTAATGATGATGATGTATAATACATTGTTTTATTTTATCTAGACCCTTTTTATTTATATTGAGCCTTTTGTTTAAGTGTTTCTCCTTACCTTAGATTCAGATGAAATTTTTTTTTAAAAGTTTAAAAATATTAACGGGGCTATATCACAATCAACAGAAACATAACAATACAATTGAGAATATAAATGGAGAACAATAAATCATCATTGCAGTATAGTCATAAACAAGCATAGCTACAGTATAGACATAAACAAACACACAAACATTAAAAATCTTATTCTCTAACCACACCATCATCCTTCTGGCCTTCTGTCAAATAAGATAATATTCAAAATTTTGGCACTATGCATAAAGCTAAATGTTTTATACCATTATTTGTAAGTATTAGTGAGACAAAAGGCATCCTTGTAGTGATTTTTGTTGTAGATCGAAATAAGTCACATAACATTATGCCCTAACTCTATATAAATTTAGAAGTATTGGGCATGTTGGAGGTAGGTTATGATCCAAGGGCATATTTGAAAATAAAAATTATTTTAAACAAGTTTATTGTATTTACATTTATAGGGAAGGTGTAACTCTTACTAGCTATGAGTGCTTAATATAAAATTATTAATTATTCCACAAAACTACTATTGTGAATACTAGAAGGGATGATATATATAATCATAAGAAAATGTAACCTATTTTTTATATGCTTCCTTCTCATCATGAACTTGATATAGGATTTCTTTAGAAGTCACATCCGTAGCATTATAATATTTTCTTAAGCAGAGCTTATGATGGGAAGGAAAGATGAGGTGTTACGTAAAAGCTAAGATAAATATGGAAAAGGTAATATTTATTTGGATAATCAATTAGTCAAAGATCTAGTTTTGAATTGAAGAGAATTACTTAACTATAATAAACTTTACAATTATCAAATTGGAACCTTTAGCCTCCATGTAGACATTTTTGTATGGATTGAAGATAGAATAACAAAAGGCCTTTGAAATTTTTCATTGTACCCAAAATTAAAGGAAGAAACGGAATATCATATTTAAGTTTTCATGAAAGAAGTTTGGAAGGTTAATGGGTCTTTTATCATTTCCCATAGCCGAGTGCGTTAATGCTCTCATATTTAGTATATTTGGAGTTGTGTGAATTCTCTAGCCTAGTGAAGGATCAAAAATTGAGTGGTTAATTCTTGAGGTATAATCTTTAAGTAAAGAATATAAGTTATGAAACAAAGACTGTGGCGAAAGGGGGAATAAAATTAATGAATAGAATAAGAGGCATAAAGGTGTGAACTTCATGTGATGTGTTCTTAAGGAATTAATTTTAGTTTCTAATACACTTAATAGCTTTACAATGAAATATTAATATAATGAAAGTTAAAACCATTTAGGTTGAAACATTGATTACGTACACTAAAGAATTTTTAAAATATGTAAGTTATTGTAATTGTTTATTGCAAAATTCTAAGAAAGAGTTACTTTTGCTTATGGAAAATATATAGTCATATTAGCACTAAACTCAAAAGAACTTGTTAGTTTATCATATTTAACATATGGCAAAAGTTATAATATCTTGGATAATTTCATAGTGATTTCTTGTTATTTTAAAATTGTCTAAAGAAAAGGGGGGTGATTGTGGCATTTTCTTTGTGAAAATAAATGTAAGATTCCTCCTCAGCCTGAATAACAAATAAACCTCTACTTCAATCCCTTGTAATCATTCTATGTTTCTAAATACAAGAAAATGTTATTTTTCCTTGTTTGGCCTAGTGAGATAAAAATTTCTAGAGAGTGGTAAATCAATATTGGGATATTTTTGGATAAATAAATTCTATGAATATCAAAAAATGTTTCCCTGAAATAGAAAATCAAAATAGATTTTCCAAGGTGTGATTGGAATTAATTAAAAATGATTTAGAAGACCTTGTCCTCCTAAGGGTCAAGATTTTTTGAAAATTTTGGATTAAGGTTCCTATGGACCAATAAGGTTAATCCAAGTGTTGAGATAAGATAAATCCAAAGAATAAAAGAAAATACTCAAAAATGAGTAAATGCCCACATACGATGAAGAGTTGGCTAAGTACTAGATTTATTAGTTAAAAACTATGAAGTATTAAAATTTAAAAAATGAGATATTTTAGAGTAATCATTCATTTTTGACACATTGGTAAGGAGAAGGGGACCCTTCAAGGAGGCGCGTATTTCACATGTGTGGATGAGTTTTAAACTCAAAAATAATAGGATATTTTTATCTCTCCTCTCTCTTAGATCAAACCAAATCAAAAAGGGTGCCAAACTGGTCCAAAACTTATCCAAATTCAGCCAAACTAAAGCTAGAAAATTCTAGAACTCAGTTGGACTCAGTTAGTGGCCTCCCTCACCTATAAATAGACCCTCATTCTTTTGTATTCTCATCTGTGAACTAAACTATGCCGGTATTACTCTAAGATAAGCTTATTTTCTATTATCCTCTAAAAATCCTCTACAAATTGAAGAGATTGGGGCTTCTCTCTCTCTTCAATCTTCCTTAGAGACTTCATCAACATACCAAACCAATTGATTGGTTGGGGGCCTCTACTTTGATCAAAGAATCAAGCAATCTAGAAGGTAAAATGTGGTTTATGGTCTTTTTTCTTTAATCTCCAAATGTTTCTCTCTTCTCAACCCCTCTCAAGCTTGAGAAGCATTTAAGTGAATGGTTTTAAAGCATGTCTCTCTCTCTCCCCTAAAGAATGGTCATTCCTATAACCTATTCTATATTCATATGAAGCTTCTCATGAAGCAATTCTCTAATCTAAAAGTAATTTCTATGCTTGTCAAATTGAGGCCAAATAAGTGGCTTTTTAATGCTTTTATGCTATCTGATTTATGAAAAAATTAAGAATCAAGTCCATAATTGGATATTGATCCAATTAATGGTCATTCTAATCATAGGGATATTACTAAACTTTATGCTTTCAAATTATTGAGAATTATCAGTAATAGCAGAAGAGCTATGGCAAAAATTTTGTAAAATTAACACATAAATCATTTTCATTCATAATATGAAAAGAGGAATTCCTACCATATTCTAGGATTAATCATCCTAGATTAATTTGAATGATTCTCAGTATAATCATGGAAATGTTGATTTTTATGTTTATACATAAATAGTTAATTAGAAAAAAGAGAAATTTCTAGTAATCCTTTTTTTGGTTAAAAGAGTAATCCCCAACATGACAATGGGAATCCATGTATTCCAATGAAGTAAGAGAAAAATTGGGATGCTAAAATAATGTATATTTTATTTAAAAATTAAAGAAGTATTTTAGTTAAATTTATCTTTTTGCATAGATAAGCTTAAATGATGAAAGAGGAATTCCCACCATATTGGAATTCAAATATTTAAATGAGGAAAGTGTAATTCCTAGTGTAAAGGAATTAATGGAGATTTTTATTTAAATTTTTAAGAGAAAATTTAGTTAAATTTATCTTTTTGCATTGATAAGTTAAAATGATAAAAGAGAAATTCCCACCATATTGGAATTCAAATGTTTAAATAAGAAAAGTGGAATTTTTAGCTTAATGGAATTAATGGATATTTTTATGTAATTTTTTATAGCTTTAGTTTATGGTAAAAGAGGAATTCCCATGATAATTGGATTGCACTCATTAAAATGAGAAAAAGAGAGATTTGAAGTTTATTCAAAAAAAATAGGTATAATATTTAGTTAAAAAGAAGAATTTTTATGATAATTAAGAAAAGATGGATTTGAATTAAATTTTAGTGTCAAAAGATAAATTTCCACCATAATTCTACCTAATGAATTAAGGTTGAGAAATTATATGATAGAAGGAATATCTTTGGAGATTTTAATTGGTAAAATCACTAAATTGATATTTACCCAAAAAACTAGATGTTTATCTGAAGGGAATCCTTATAGAACTAAACCGAATGAATTTGGTTAGACTACGAGAAGGACGGACAGTAAACCTACTTGATCTGAATCAAGTAAAAACTTCGTGACCAATTCCAGTTTCTAATCACAAAGAATAGACTACCGGAACTAAACTAGTTTTTCCTGACCAAACTCACCAAGAATCTAGTTGGACAATCAGACTGAATGATGGGTAGATTACCCTGTTGAGAGATCAAGGATCCTCATTATGAAACTGGGAATTATGGAAAAAGGGTTTTTGGAACCAATCTCAAATTAGAATTTTACTTGCATTGGAACCTCTGTTTTTTTATTCAAAGGATTGTTTTACGCCAGAATGCTCAAGGAAGCATTTGGCTTATGTTTTTCTAAGTGGAGGTTCATTAGAACAGCTGGCGGGGAGTCGTCAAGGGACGTCGCTCGTAGCAAAGCCTGCCGAGGTCTTGACCAACCTCGGTACAGTTAAAATGGTGCGCTTCCAGTACGATGGACGAGGACCGACGAAGCGGTCCCTGAGTGAAGTGCTAGGATACCTAAGGAGGATCCTAGAGGGTTCTGACCAGGCGATGCATGGGATCGTGGTTGCTAGGACACCCATGCGTACGTCGAGGAAGATTTTGGATGGACTAAAGGGAAATATTTTGAAAACCGAATTTTGATACTGAATCTCGTTGGTTGGCCAGCAATGGACTTGGAATTTTGAAAAATGATGATCAAAAATATTATGACTTTTATTGAAGGATTGTTTTAAAGAAAGTCGAATCTGTTATAAATGGCAATTTCATATTGGGTGTGTACGTGGTATGCCTACCTTAATTTTTGCATGAATCGCTAGTCAGGGGACCTAGGAACTCTTTTCCTCGGTACCCGGGCAAAACACAACCAAATCTTTATAAAGGAATCCCACCAATACAGTGATCAAGTGGTTGGCTAACCCATGGGTCGGATGGGGTTAGGCTGTATTATCAGAGGATTCCTAAGAAATAACTAGATACGATTAGTTACGTTAATTAGTTTAAATCCTCAGAAGACCTTGTTCTGTGGGAGGGAATCAACCCAGCTGTGCCTCGTAAATGAGAAAAAAAGCAGTGATTCCATGGACCAAGTGCAAGTCTCTTCTTGATCTGACTATGTGACTTCAGGTTCGGTCAGAGCAGTTTACCTAGTTAAGACTTTGACTCGTTAGAGTAATTTCCCTCATTAGAAGATTTTCCCATGGCGGAATCGCCCGAGCCTTCCGAGCGAGGGGAGTCTTCCGGGCCGAGGTCTCGGAGGGACCGCCCGGGCTAGCCTCTCGTCCTCCCGAACATCCACGGGCTAGGCCTCGAGTGTGAACCCCCGCCCCGCGTGGGAGACCGGCGCCGCTTCCGCCACCACCCAGGTGCACCGCGGAGGGGGCAAGGACCTCACAATAAAAAAACTTGTAAGGATTTGTATAGTAGATTATGCATAAAAGAAGTGTCTTTAAAGTAAATGGATATTTATTTACTCGTAAAGAATATTGCATTGAAAGGCTTAATGAAAAATAACCTTGTAATATTATGGGTGATTATGGAAATCTTGCATCGAATCTTATAAAAAGAAGCATCACTAAAGTAAATGGGTGATTATGGCAATTTCTTTACTTATAAGAATATTGAATTGAAAGGCTTAATGAAAAATAACCTTATAAGATTTGTTACCTTTGAAAAATAAATCTTGCATTGAAGGGCCTAATGGACTCCATCTTTTTTTATGGGATTCTAGAGTAGTGAATCGAGCTTGAAAACCTAGATTTTTCTCATAAGAAATATTGGTTTAGGGTGGGGCAAACTTCATTATTGATCCATTCCTTCATCAAAATTCTCTCTTGAAATTTTTTTAAAAGTTTTTAAATCAAGATTTGGGTATTAATCCACTTTAAAATTTTATAAGGGTCCTTGGAAATCTCTCTCATGTTAAGACAATTTAATAAATATTTCTTCTTCATAGTATGGATGATCTATTAAGAAAGATCCACCTTATTACTTGTCAACCCAATCTATGGACACCCTTGGTATCATAATTATTCAAGGCCTATCCCTCAACAAACCACCATATAGAAGCCTTAACTCATCTCATGCATCTTGCACTTAATATGGAAAATGAGACATTAGAGGTACACCCATGAAATGAAAAATATCAAGTTTGGATTAAGACAAAGGTGAATAAATATGGTCATAGTCATGTGTGAAAACATTGTGAGCATGTTTTTCACATTGTGAGCATGTAGACCATTTCTATACAAGGGGAACGCATTTCTATATAAGGAAAGACTCTCTCTCTCTCTCTCTCTCTCTCTCTCTCTCTCTCTCTCTCTCTCTCTCTCTCTCTCTCTCTCTCTCACACACACACACACACATGCATACACACACTAGTCAATTCCCACACAACACTAGTTGAGCTTCATATCTCAACACTTCCCCTCAAGCTCAACTCCACACATTGTACTCAAAGTAAGCTCCTAAACCTATGGAGCTTCTCTATACCAATTTCCTTCGTGAAGATGTTAGTCACCTAATCCTATGTGCTGACAGATACTAGATCTACATCACCTGCTGCTACTAGAACTTTCTCCCTCACAAAGTGATAATTCACCTCAATCTACTTTGTTCTAAATGTATACTAGGTTTTTGGCTAGCTATATGCTACTTGTGTGGTCCATGAGCTCACCCATATCACCAACAAGTAGCTTTTGAAACCAAGCTACTTCATAAAATCTACCACCATAGCAGCATCCTTGTATTGTGCCTCTGTACTTGACAAGGCAACTGCCATATTTTTTTTACTGCTCCAACTCATAGCAATATTCTCAAAAGAAAACATAAAGCTGCTAGTAAATCTCATGTCTGTGACACTACCAGCCCAATCAACATCTATGTACCCATGTAGTTGTATCTCTATGACAACCTCATTATTAGAAAAGTCCATAATCAATTGTGGACTTTATGTACTTGAGAATCCATCTAGCCATATCCAAGTGTGTCTTCCTAGGGACCTATATAAAATGACTCACAAGTCCAACAACATAGCTCAAGTCTAGCTTAGTAATAGTCATATAGGTCAAGCTACCCACTATGCACTTGTACATAGTGGGTTCCTTAGCATGTCATACCATTCTTGGAGAACATATTCAAGCCATACTACCTCTACAAACAACAAAATTCCATGAGGTGATCTCACTACCTCTATACCCAAAAAAATTGTCATGAGGTGATCTCACCACCTCTATACCCAAGAAATATCGTAGCTCACCCAAATCCTTCATCTGTAAAAGCATCTTGACATCATGTATGTCATCGTCACTATCACCACTAATAATCAAGTCATCCACATAAATGATTGATAGCATGATCTCTCTATCTTTCTATTTCACATAAAGTGAAAAAACTTTTTCCTTCTTGACCAAGGCTTTAAATCTCTAAAAGTGAGCAAACATCTCACTTTTCTCCTTCATGAAATAAACCCTTACTTTCTTAGTGTGATCATCAATGAATGTAACATAATACCTGCCCTGTAATCGTTGTAGTCTTGGTCAATTCGCATACATCTGAATGTATAACATCTAACAAACTTGCACTAATGTGCTTTTCATGGGAGAAAGTGTGTTTGGCCTGCTTACCAAGATAGCATGCTTTGCATAGTTTATGCATACCATCAGCCTTAAACTTTGGCAAATCTGCAATAATATTTTAGATCTGCATAGACTTCAATAAACTGTATATTCACATGACTACAATGTGCTTATGCCATATCAATAATGACACCTATCCCATATGCAAAAATGTTCTCTTTCACCTCAAGCGTGTCAACATCCCAAGAAAACATCTTGCTATTTATATTACCCTCGACATTGATTTTTGAAGTCTTCCACAAAACACTCTTACAAACCCTACCCAACCATCTATCCAACATAAACCAAGTTCTTCTCATAATGTTTGGAACATGAAGTACATCTGCCAAGTACATTTTTTCATCTTCCATAGATAATGGCACTTTACCAACATGTGCAATGGGGTGCATAGTATCATCAACCTATTTCTACATAACCTGGGTTTTTTATTTTTTACATATCTCTAAACCACTCACCATGATTGATCATGTGGTTAGAGGCTCCAGAATCCACATACCAAAAAATATATCCTAATCTTGGCACATCTCTATTGTGAAACTAAGCATGTACTGCATCATAAATAGTTGACTACTCACTTTTGTCATTTACTTAATGTTGTATAGTTATCTTGTGTGACTTTCCACTTTTGGTATCATTCTACTTTTTAGCAGTCATTTGCCATGTTCCCTAGTTTTCCATGGTATAGTGCTCTATGCTAGTTGCATTTTGATTTCTTCGCCAACCACTTGGCATCTTTGGCTCCCCGTGCCTCTAGAGTGGCCTCTTCCACCTCCCCGTGCCTCTAGAGTGGCCTCTTCCACCTCCCTATACATTTGATTCTTGTTGTTATTGCTACCCATGATTTTTGTTTCCAAACCAACCTCCACCTCGGCCTCTAGATTATGATCTTCTACCTATATCTGAGTAGAAAGCCTGCTCATTTGAATTTATAGATTTGAATTTATAGAGGATGAACCTCCCCCAATATTCATCTCCTCATGATGGATGAGAAGAGCAATCAGTTCTTAAAAATCAATAAAGTTTTCTTGAACTCCAAAGGAGTTCTAAACCTAGTCTTATTCCTTGCCAAGACCATTCAAGGTCTCATTAAAACTATGTCATCATCATTTTAACTAGTGATCCAATAGAAGAAAGGGCATCTGCAAGCCCTGAAACCTTCACCAAGTAATCATTTCTACTCAGTTTTCCTCTAGTCACATTATGTAGGTCGTGGCTGTATCTTTGAGCTTGGGTGTTTATGTTGTACATCTTCACACCAAGGTGTCCCAAGCCTCCTTATAGGCATTTGTGCATCCTATATATATATAATTATAGAGTCTGCCCCACAGTGATAGACAACCAATATAGCATCTTTTTTTGCTTCGATTCGTGTGAGAGCTAAGGAGGCAAGAAAGAGGCAAGAATAAGGCAAGAAAGGAAGTGGTACACGGGTAAGGATATTTCCATGAATTTTGTCTCTGATTTCGGAGCAACACCTTTGGTAGCTCTGAGAATCACAGGCAGACATGGAAGTCAGTGTCTCAAATTGAGGCTGCATCCTCCTGGGCAAAGGAAGAAGACTGTATTATGTCTAGTTAACTATGTTAATTGTATTTTCTCATGTTCCGATGCAATTCGAGTGCATTTTGAGCCCTGTTTTAGCTTTGCAAGTTTTTCATGACACTCTGCAAAGTGTTGATTTTGACTATGTATGCCTAATTTTTGGTTCGATGCAAAGTTATAGTAGTAATTTGGTTACAAGATAGTCTGTAAAGAGAATCTAAGTGTTATAGGTATTGGTAGATGTGGTTCACATGTTTATGTGACTGGTTAACATGTGGTTACTGTATAACAAAATTACAATATTGCAATGTTGGAGACTATAGGTTTGCTACTGGGTGGCAAGTGTAGAAGTGGAAAGTACCATTTGGTAAGTTGCTATAGGTAATCATGTCTGACAATCTATCTTAGATTATGAGTGAAAAATTGGACAAGAATAACTTCCAAGCATGGAAATTCAAGATGACCAATTTTATTATGGGAAAAGGATATTGGGAGTTCATCATAGGTGATGAAAAGGAGCTAAATCATAACCTACAAACTTTGAATTTTTCTAGATTAGGAACCATGAGCCTAGCTCATTGTTTTTTGCGCATATACTTCCTCCTTGAAGTTTTGTTTGAGGAAAGCAGATTTTACATCTATTTGGAGAACAGTCCATACGAGTCCCTCACACTGTGAATGAAAGAACAGTGCAAATTGTGGCTAACATAGTTGTAGGAGAAAAAGTTTTCTCAAAGTCAAAACCTTAAACTCGTTGTGAAACCTTTAGTGACCAAGCATGCCTTGTACTTTTCCAAAGTACAATTAGATTTATATTCTTCTTTGTAAACTGACTTAGTGTTGCCAATTACCTTACATGGAGGATGATCTATAAGGTCCCAAGTGTGGTTTTGAGGATGGATTTATATTCTACTTGTATGGTTTCTATTGATCCACTTGTGCTTAAACAAAGGTGGTAGGCTTGTGAATCTTAAGTAACTCTATCATAAAAGAAAAATTTACAAGGATTCTCTCACGCCCTATTTTTCTTCTCTAACCTTCAGGATATGTAAACATCTTGAGGTGCATCCTCATGACCGAAGGTATTTCTCCATCCAAAATTTTCATGTAACACTTTAGGAAATGTCTTACCTTTTCGTGGCACATCATGCTCTTATTCTTCATCTTTAAAATCCATGTCCAATGGGGTTGTCTACCGTCCATCAAAATTCAAGGAAGCCCATGCTGCATGTGGAGGTTATGTTACTACTTTACTAATTTCCTTGTTGCATGATGAAGAAGAATGCTTTAATGATTTCCTTGTTGCATGATGATGATGAAGAAAGATCCTCCTCCATATGATGTAGTTTTTTTCTTCAATACCACATCACGACTCACTATGATCTTCTTTGCGTGAGGGTCATAGAGTCGATATCCTTTCAACTCCATGCTATAACCCAATAAGATGCATTTCTAGCTTTTAATATCCAATTTGGTCCCCTCAGCATCTAGAACATGTACATAACATTCATACCCAAAAACTTTAAGTGCGTAGCTGTGAGAAGGTCTCTTACCCCAAGCAGGCATGTAATGGAGTCATCCCTTTAACTTTCTTTGTGTTGCAATCCTATTAAGAATGTACATACCCATGTTAAATTACCTCAACCTAAAAGGATTTAGGTAGATTCTTGCCATTAGGCATACTCCTTGCCATCTCAACATTAGCATGATTCTTGTGCTCTACAACACCATTTTTCTATAGTGTCAGGGGTTGTAAGTTGCCACTTATGCCTCTTTCCTTGCAAAAACCCAATATTTCTCATCTACCAATGAATTCTCCTCCTTGCTCTGTTCCAAACTGCTTTAATTTTGTTCCTGTCTCAGTAATCAATGCAAGCCATTCATTAAACTTTCCAAAAGCCTCAGACTTTTCCTTAAGTAAATACACCTAAATCTCCCTACTATAATCGTCTATCAATGTAAAAAAAATAGAAATAATATCCAAGTGCAATTATACTCACCTTTCCATAGAGGGGTGGATGCATGTTTAGGTGGTACACTAACTAATGGTATTTCGTGTGGTTGAAGGTAATGGAAGGAACCACTTTGTATAAAAGGTTAGTAGTAAAATTATTTCTTAATTAGAGCATGCAAAATAAAAAACATTTGCTTATCTAAAAATTTGTTCCATCATTGCAGCATCTCATGATATACGATTCACTTCACCTTCTAAAAAAAGAAAAAAAATCAATCCATGCAATCACTACTTGAGCATTCACAACTACACTCTCTTTGAATTTCGAAACAGTCGAAGAAGCAGAGGTGGGAAGAGATGAGGGGCCCTCCATCTCACAAAGGCGGTAGGAGTTCTACTGATACTCCTAGAAAAGTTAGCAAAGGCTCTATTGAGACTTCTAGAAAAGGCACCTAAAAAAAACACTCCTCTCAAGCACCAACCACCTACTTCTTGTTGTAACTCTTGGGAGAAGAGGGAAGGACATTTCATTTGTAGCCTCAACCACATGCTCAAATCCTAAGGGTAAAAGAAAGCAACCCAGCACTCCCTTCTTGACTCCACTCTCAAGTTCTAGAGGAAAACGAAGAGAGCCCATCACTCTCCTAACTCAAGTATGATTCCTAACTTTTAGGGATAAATTTCCATTTTTATCCTTCATGTTGGAATTCTTTCTACTCGTGTAGGGTTTAGGGTTTTTTTGGTTATTATTCTGAATAATCTTATTTTCTTTATGAATACCTACTTCATCTTTGAGTCACTTCCATAATGTATGCATTGATGTGTGCCCAAGTGAGTGTGTGTTCCTTTTTGTTATGTCTTGCAATTATTAGAAAACAAGTGAATTACTGATTTCTATTGGTCTTAGCACAAGTCATGTCCCAAATGTAATGCTACAGTGTTAGTATGTCTATTGAAAGTCTCATTTCCAAAAACAAAAAACAAAAAGTGTTTTTTTTGTCCACAGTCTTCTTCTTTTAATAATTTAGGAATGCTTTTTTCTTTTATCTTGTTTTTTGGTAGTACTTTTTCATGATTTTAGCAAAATTGAGAGGAATACAATCCCCACTTTCTCTTATTCTTGAATGTTCATCTCTCTCTCTCTCTCTCTCTCTCTCTCTCTCTCTCTCTCTCTCTCTCTCTCTCTCTCTACTAGGAATCCTTTTTTCTTGTCATATCTTTTGACTTATTTGATTGTTAGGGTTGTTGCTTCAATGAACAAGTGTGATTACAACTAATTGTTAGGCTGGTTTCTTCAATGAATAAGTGTTATAGCTAATTTGTTATAGCATCTATATAGGCTTTCATTAAAGCAATTTGTTTCACATTTTATTGCATTTCTTTTCTTTAACAAGTGTTTATATGCATGCATGTCATGACAGGCATGTGTGTCTCGGTGCCACCCTCCTCAAGTGTCAGTGGACAAAAAATAGATCTTTCGCATGACTAAGGAAGAGTATAATTTTGTGTATAGTCTCAGTATGTTGGGGTAAAATCCATGCATCCTTGGAGATAAAGACATCACTTCCTAGGACTAGCAGTTTTGGCAGAGATTCTAAAGAAAGGGGCAAAAATAAAGTGTAAGAATATGAAGGCAAAGTTTTGCCCCAAGTTTTACAGGTTGTATGTACACGTGTACTAGGAATCCTCGCCTAACTTGGAAGTGTCGATTGTGTTTGCATGGGGCTTGGTTTATGAGCACTTAAAAGGGCATGTGAAACTAGGCTTCATTTGTAGAGAGTCTAATGAAAAACATCGTTGAGTGCACCATACGAGGGGGCTTTGGAGATTGTGGTGAATGTTAGTGATTGAGTAGCTTGTAGATGCAGAGAAAGCTTTACAAGAAGAAAACGGTCAGGATCTAGATGGTTGAAGAACTAGAAGGTAGTCTACCAATATCTCTAGTTGTTACAAATATATCTGATATACCATGTAATATTGGTACTTACCATGTATCACTAGATGTTACCAATGGTATTTACTAGTATTTACCATGAGAGGTGGTTACAACCATTGCAACCAGTATCACTAGTAGTTATCAAAATTATAAGGAAGATTTTTAATGGTAGTTACAAGTACCAAAGTTGTAATAAGAAGTCCCTGATATTTACCATGTATTACTGGTAGTTACCATTTATCACCAGTAGAGTTACTATGTATCACTAGTAGTTTACCAATAACACTCCAAGCTGAATTATTACCAGTATTTGATAGTGGTGACCAGGTATCCCTAGTAGTTACCACATAGTGATTATCAAAATTACCACAAGTTTCCTTACAACTTTGACGATGGTAAAACTTCTAAAGATACTGGTAACTAGTGCCACTGGTAGTTACCATGTACCACTAGTATTAACTAGTATCATTGATATCATATATTACTAGTGGTTATCATGTTTCATTAGTAGTTACCATTGTTACTAAAACTTAACATGTATCATTGGTAGTGGTGGTAGAAGCAAGATCTCCTAGCCATATATCTATTAAGAGTGAGCATGACAAGTATTAGTGGAGGTAATTTATTCAAAACTCAATGCCTATATTGGCATGTGTAACTATTGTAAAAATCAATTTACTTTATGATTTAGGGGCTAATGTGGCTTCAGGGGCTAATGTGGATTTAGGGGCTGATTTTGAACCACATGTAGAGGATGTGGCTTTAAAAGCTGATGTTGTAGGACTGGTGATGCAGGGGCTGAAATTGAGCCATAAGTAGAGGATGTGGCATTAGGAGCTGATGTGGTATCAAGGGCTACTGATGCATTAGGGGGACTGATGAGCCATAGGTATACAGGATGTAGCTTTACGAGATAGGAAAAAACAAGGGAAGAGAGAAGAAAGAGAAAAGTATTAAAAAAAAGATTGGTCCTAATTTGCTCTTAATGAACATAGCCAGGTAATTAAGAGAAATCGATACAAATGAGGAGCAATTTGATGGTTTTTAAAAAAAATCAAGAAATCGAACCCTTTCACTAATTGCCAAAATGATAATGCCTTCAATTAACATGAAAACATGTTTTTCATATGCAATAATAAGGTTTGTTCTCATATGCTAGCTATCCACAAAAGAGTGTAACAATTGTTACTAATGCATTCCCAAATACACTAATGAGGCAAATGAATTTGCAAAGGCTTGGAAACACCATCTTTGCTTCTGGTTTTCACACCATCAATGATCACAATGCACCTCGGGAGGCCGCATTTTTCAATCTCTCATCACTTTAGTCTTCCTAATCTCTCTTAATGCAAAAAACCAATCTAATTAGTGAAAATTAAAAAGATTAAGTGAATTGTTATATTTTTTATGGATTTTCTCAAGGATTAAGCATCCAACAATGCCTAACCACACTTGAATGCATTCAAATGCAGCACAAAACCTGATTCACATGCAAAAATTAATCATTAAAGCTCTATGTTATATTTTTTATGGATTTTCTCAAGGATTAAGCATCCAACAATGCCTAACCACATTTGAATGCAAATGCAACACAAAACCTAATTCACATGCAAAAATTAATCATTAAAGCTCTATGTTAAAACTTGAAAATGAGAAAAAATGAGCCAAAAATTACACAAATCTCCATCAAATCCAGCTCCCATTAATGGTTGGCAAACCACTAATGAGGGACACTACACAAGCTAGTTGAACAGTTTAGGAAGGGGGGTCGCACATGGATTGAAAGATGTCCTAAGCCAAGAAGGATCTGCACATAGCTCACGGGTTGAGAGATGTCCTAAGCCAAGAAGGAGCTGCACATAGCTCAACGGATGCCCTTAAACCTATTGCTTGGGAAATATCCAAATATATGAATAAATTTAATGGTTCCACAGAATCATATGAGTTCATACAAGTGTTTGAATCGCGTTATGATGCTTTTGGAGCTATTGACTGCCCATCTAAGGTTCAAGCTTTCACATTAGACTTAATAGGCAAAGCTAGTAGATGGTTACCACACTGTGGCCCAAAATCAAAGAGAACTGTAGAACTTTAAAGGTAGCTTTCATCTATGGGTTCTCGAGGAAAGGTCACTAGTGGTGTGCATCACGTGAAATTTACTCAATTAAGAAAAAAACTTATAAAACTATACGAGATTTTATCCTCCAAATAAAAACTTTGGATTCACTATGTGAACCATGGGAACAATTAAATGACGCTCATTTGAAACGATGTTTTTTTATGGAAATACGACATCACGAAGGGGAGATGTTAACCCATTTTATGCTTAGCAAGGTTGCCACACCCAATTGTATGCCAAAGCATAAATAATGTATGGATAAATACACCTAAGATTCATTTAAAAAAGTCAAAATCGACACTTGAAAGGATATGAGAGTTGACCAAGGGAGTCTTTAATGCCAAAACTTGTGGGTTTTAATTTTTAAAAATAGGAGGGGGAGAGCCCAAAAGAAGGCACCTAGAAGATGATTTTTTAATTCCCATGATGCCTAGAAAAGTGGAAAAAAAAATCCTAAAATCATGGGATATTTCATTTGGCCATGTAAGCTCCCTCCCAAGTCATGTATGTGTCTCTTTTAATATAGATTTCAAGAAGGAAAGAGAGTGCACTTAGAGAAGAGTGAGACAATAAGGCTAGAAACATTAGGAAAGTAATATAGTAAAAATATTAGCTCCAAAAATCCTAAAAGAAATAAGACGACAAGAATAGTTCTATGAAGAGATAAGTATCTCCAAAAATAGAATTTCAAATTTAGGTGATAGGAGGTCATATTTAGAGTACTTTTACATATTTAGAGTCCATGCACACTAAAAATGTGGAAAAGCAACACGTTTCTAAAGATGGCATGTTTGCGGCTATATACAGACATTTTTGCCTATTCTACTCTATAGACCAAATGCCTTCCGTTTCTTTTGACTGGTTATACAACCATATTCTGAGTTTTTATTAGAGAGTTATGTCTAAAATAATTTTCTGGTTCTGTTAGGGTCTCTACATAGGAAAACTGTAAGAAGGCAGCAAGAAGCCTCAAGGTAATCCTAGACCTTGAGATGTATATATCCCTTCATTCTTATCTAATCTCTTAGAAGAGAAGGCTAGATTGCTATGGTCTTTCAGAGGAAGAGACCATAACTCCATAGTTTTCTTTTACAGGAAGAATAGTATGTCTCTATGAGAGAGAGAAGGCTACTTTTCCATAGTCCTTCAAAGAGAGAAGAGTCAGGGAACGAGTGAGAGGACATTAAGCTCGGAGATGGTCGGATAATCCCATTTTTACGAGAAGATATTAAGAGACTCTCCATTCTCCTATTTCAAGTTTTGAAGCTCTTGTTAACGAAGACAACGATAAACGATAAATTTTTACATAATTTCTATAAAATATATATATATTTGGTTTTTTAAATATAGCTCATTCTTGGGGGTTGAGGTATGGCCCCGGCTTCTCGATTAATTGCTAGTAGTGATCTATCTAATTGATTTACTAGTTAAAGTTTAATTAAGATAAAAATTTATTATAAAAATAGTATAATGAATTATTGAAAAGAAAAAAAATTCTTGATTTCTATGGATATGTTTGGTGGTTCCATTCATACCCATAGCAATGAAACCAGCAAACATATCCATAGAAATCAAGAAAAAAATCTTTTCTTTCAATAATTCATTATACTATTTTTATAATAATTTTTATCTTAATTAAACTTTAACTAGTAAATCAATTAAATAGATCACTACTAGCAATTAATCAAGAAGTCGGGGCCATACCTCAACCCCCAAGAATGATATATATTTGAAAACCTAAAAATATATATACCTTATAGAAATTATGTAAAAATTTATCGTTTATCGTTTTGCCTTTGCTCGTTAACAAGAGCTTCAAAACTTGAAATAGGAGAATGGAGACTCCTAATATCTTCTCGTAGAAATGGAATTATCCGACCATCCCCGAGCTTAATGCCCTCTCACTCGTCCCCTGACTCTTTTTTCTTTTTCGAATTCAGGTGATAGGAGGTCATATTTAGAGCACTTTTACATATTTAGAGTCCATGCACACTAAAAATGTGGAAAAGCAACGCATTTCTAAAGATGGTGTGTTTGCAGCTATATACAAACATTTTCGCTTAGTCTACCCACGTTGGCTTGTAGACCAGATGCCTTTCAGTTCTTTTGACTGGTTATACGAGCATATTTTGAGTTTTTTATCAGAGAGTTATGTCCAAAACAATTTTCTGGTTTTGTTAGGGTCTCTACATAGGAAAACTGTAACAAGGCAACAAGAAGCCTCAAGGTAATCTTACTCTATTACTTTCCTAATGTTTCTAGCCTTATTGTCTCACTCTTCTCTAAGTGCACTCTCTTTCCTTCTTGAAATCTATATTAAAAGAGACACATACATGACTTAGGAAGGACCTTACAGGCCACTAAAGAGAATCAAACCGTGTCCAAAACTAATCTTTTTTTGTCTCTTTTGTCCATTTTTTACTAGCCTCTGCTAACTGGAACTAGTTCCTTAAAAAGGGGAACTCTCTTCCCCTATACAAGGAGAAGAGGGGAAAGAGTAAAGAACACTTTAGTGAAGGCCCTTACTCTACTAGTCTTACTCATAAACATTTTCCTTTTAAAATTCTTGGTGAAAAGTTTAAGGTACCAAGGTAATCTTAATCCCTCTTCACTTTTTGTGTTTTATTTAGATATTTATGCATCCCTTTCCTTAGATTTACTTGTTAGAACTCTTTTTTCAGAAGAAAATGGAATATTAACCGTCATGATACAATTTTAATGGAATAATCTATTTAATGGTGGATTGCTTTAATAGAAAGTTTGCCTTTCTTCTCTTTTCATGAAATAAAGGCAATGCTTACTTAAGTATTTAGTAATATTTTTGTGAGTCCAATTAGCTACTTAGATTGATGGTTTAATTGATGATTTACACTCTTAGGAGATTCAAGCTTTCATGAAAAGTTTGCCTTCTTCTCTTTCTCATGAGATGAAGATAATGCTTATTTAAGCCTTCTGATAGTAGAATAGTGAAGACACTAAGTTGATTAAAGTGTTAATGATTAATTTATAGTAGACGTATGATTCCATTGGCTCTTCCCTTGAGTAGGGAAAGCTTCTTTTCTTCTTTTCTCTTTATGGTTTAATCACACGTTATCAAGAGTGGGAAGAAGCTTCTTGTGTTGAGGGTTCAAGAACAAATCTATGATCATTAGAGATTTAATTGTAGGTTAATGTCATAAATATCTTCTTATCATTAGTGCTAAGCTCTATTAAGCATGTCATTAAGACTTGACATGAATTAAGGTTTATGCATGGGTGATTAAGGTTTAGCATACATGATTAAATGATAGCATGAATGATTAAGGTCTAGCATGGATTATCGACTATTATCCTTGAAGTTGATTAGTTTGCTTAAAGTTAGATTAGCTTTGATTAATGTTAATTAGCAATGATCAAACTTTTCTAGGTATTGAATGGAATCTCCAGTTTCATCAAATTTGGTTGTCATCCTTGAGTGGACTGGCTTGGTTTTCCCCAACCTGAGCCTCTACGTATTATGTTGGTTGCAACCCCCCCTTCCCATTTCAATTGCCATCCTCAATATATCTTTGCGTATTCATGTGGCAGGGGAACCCAAGGAGGTGATCGCTCAAAACCCTCTGTTTCAGGGTACGGGATCTCTTACCCTATGGGGTTGGGGTGTGCGGTTTCTAATGGCACTTTTCCCCCACCAATCTAGCCTTGAGGCTACAAGCACGCTTTGCGGGGTGGCTGAGGACATGTTCTATGAATGCTTTTGTCGATCTCTTTGTAGTGATAAGCTAGTCCATGGCACAGGCTCCTTACCCCTTCTTGTGTGGATCCCTTTGTCACAAGGTAGTCCGTGATACTGGCTCCTTACCCCTAATGCATTGTTTACAACGCCAGTTGATAAATTCGAAGCTCGGAGAACCATGACGGCTTCTATTTCTTTTTTAAAATTTGTTATTGCTAGGCTCATGTCTACAAGTCAACGCCTCTAGGATCATGTGTCTAGGTTCATGTCTACAAGCTCATGTGTACAAGTTCACATATATAGGCTCTTATCTATGGGTTCATGTTTGCAAGTTCACAACTTGACTCACATCTATAGGCTCACATGTCCAACAATGCATGAAAAATACATGAAATTGATTATCCCACTCTAATTCACCCTGCTCAATGCTCATGTTTTTCAAAGTGAATTTCACCCCTAATTACAATTGCTAAGCTAATCCTTGGATCAAAGCAACGAAATCCAAGCCTCTTGGGATCTAATTTCAAGTAAATCATCAAAGAAATAGGGGTTTTCCCTACCAATAGTTGAAAAAAATGCAAGTAAACTTCAAAGAAGAGTCAAAGGCAATTTAGAAACACATCCACCAAAACCATATGTTTTTCGGAGTGTGACCTCCTAATAAACACCAAGAAATATTGGGTGACCCAATATCTTGGAATGGCTGGATAAATGGAGCTAACTTCCTAGGTTAGTCCAGGTGCTAAATATATTCAATTCAAGAGCTTACCTTAGTCTTGTTGAAGCATGTGTCATTGGGCCTTACCTTAGAGCCACAATCTACAACTTCCCTATATAGGTACACTAGCTTGTTCGTCACATCCTCACTCTATTGTCACACCGGAATGCTCCTTTTCCAATGGGGTGAAGGGAGAGCTCTCTATACCTTAATAGAGGCAACAAGAGATCCATCTTTTTCACAAAAGGCAAGGAAAGAAGAAGAAGCTAATGCAATAAGAAAACCTACAATCATACACCTATTTAGCATACATCCATCAAGCAAACAATATTCAATGGCATCAAGAAAGAAGAGGGAAGAGGAGAGAACCACTACTTGCCAAGGTAGAATTCTACAAGAACCTCCCACAAACACAATTACAAGGAAATGATTTTGTATTGCTTATTGTCAAAAATGACATATACAAATGACTAGTTTTCGCACTAGGCTGGCCAAACTTAAAAATGATCCAACCTCTAAGCAAGTATGTGCAGTAAGTCCTTAGACTTTCCCCCTTTTGACATAAAGCACATGGTAAGTCCACTTTATATGTTCCAACATTGTCTTACAAAGAATAAGTGTCAATTTGCGCAAGTAAGATGGTAAGGTGCCTTAAAGTAGGTCGGGCAAATAAAATCATGTTAACTTACGGAGTGGTTCACTCTTTATCATTGCAAGATGGCGTTACATAGCGCAAAGCAACCGTACATCATATTAATGGAAAAATGGAGAAGTTTCATGGCTTCATTTATAACATTAGATGGAGACATCTAGTGAGCTAAGGCCTATTTTTAAGCCTTGGTGGGCAAAGCATAGAGTGAAAAGAGCTCCATGTATATAAGTCAATTTTGCAAAGAGTAATAGAACAATCTCCCCATTTTGAATCAGACTTGTGAGCTCTTTACTATCTTGTGTCTTGTGTCTTGTTTCTTGTCTCTTGCTTGTTTGGTTCAACGCATGCTTGTGCTAGGATGAAAGCTTGCATGTAGGAGAGAAAGACATATCTTGTGTTGTGAAATCTTCTAACTTTATTGAAAATATGTTAGAGAGATTCTTCTTGCATCCATCTATGTGAGTTGAGCATCCTCTCTAGCTACCACATTAATAAAAGAGCTTCTCATTTCGACAACAAAGAGACAACAATGAAGGGGCCTAGCACACCATTAACATGGAAGCTGCATTTTGTGGCTCGTTGGCAAGTCCCCATGACATGTGTTAATGCAAGGTAAGTGCATCAACCTTCTAACAATCATGTATTCCCTATTTGGCATGTTGAGGTCTCTCCTCTCTCTTATGTTACAAGAATAACTCTGACATCATGGTATATTGCTTCTACATTCAATATTCATCTATGTGAGGTCTTGATATACGGAAGTCATGGCTTTTTTTGTGTCACTCTTTTTGAGCAATGCAAGGCGGATCTCTAAACTTTACCACAAGTGTGTTCATTGGTGGTGTCATTAACAACGTGCCATACACAATCGATATACCACTATTTTATATGCCCATAGTTTCAATAATTACCTTTATGATCTTTTCCAATAGAGTCATCTCATCCTAGTACTTTAGTGTCCAAGAAGCTAAGATAGTAGTGTCTTGGGCTACCTCCATCATCTTGGTTGGCCACAAAGCAAGTGTATGCCTCCTTGGCTTATGCCCCTACTCTTTTTGCCACTTTCTTTTGTGTCTTCTATTGTATCTCTTGTGCTTTTTGAGCTCTTCCTTGCTTTTGTATTCTTCCTTTTTCCTCTTGTATGACACATAGTAGCCGCGAGACTTTTGCTTTGCCACTCCTATACATTTCATGCATCCCTTATTCTCATGGATAGTTCTTCATACCTTCCATGAACATCTTGCATCTCCTTGACATACTTGCATGCATATGTGTCTTTACATGCACGATTGAAGTCAGTTTACTAAGAAAGAGAATCATTCAACTTTACCATTACAACACACAATAAATGACTCCATACACTTCATGAATTTCTCATAAAGGCTCATGTTCCGTCCCTTGAGAGAGAGACAAGATTATGTCAAACCTCATGAAAACTGAAATAAAGTGCCATCTGGTAGAGTCATTTGACACAAAAACAGGAGCTAGAATTTTTTAACTGCCCGCCGTTACGTAGCCATCATTATCTTCACAAACTCCTCATAATTGATTTGACCGTCACCATCAACATCCGCCTCTCGAATCATCTCATCGACCTCATCGTCACTGAGCTTCTCTCCTAGGTTCGTCATGACATGGCGGAGCTCTGCTGCCGAAATGAATCCATTTTGATCCTTGTCAAAGACACGGAAAGCCTCTTTCAACTCCTCCTCCGAGTCTGTATCCTTCATTTTGCGAGCCATGAGGTTGAGAAACTCGGGAAAATCGATGGTTCCATTCCCATCTGCATCCACCTCATTAATCATGTCTTGCAACTCTGCTTCAGTGGGGTTTTGACCCAATGATCGCATAACTGTACCTAGCTCTTTCGTGGTGATACAGCCTGCATCAATCGAGTGATCTCGATTAAGTCCCAACCAAACATGTTCAAGTTTACCACACACAGGTACATAAGCTACCAACCTTAGAACTGCCAGATCAACTATTCCTAGCTCATCCCCTAACATATGAAGAAACCTAAGTGCATCCTTTATGATGCCATGTTTCAATGTGATCCTAGAACATTCAGCCCCTCCATTGAGAGGCATTTCTTCTCGGCCACCAAGCTACGGAGGAGATAGCACTACTGGGATTAGGCTTCCGAAGGCAACTTAATGCATGCCAAAACCATTCCATTGGCAGGCTCTCCTCATTACTTATCATGAATCATTATCAAAAGATAATGGTGTCTAGGGCTGAAGCGTCAGATCCACTATAGTCACTGTCTAATCCTGTGTCTATAGCCTTGCTGAACTGTTAATGGTATCTGTTCCTGCTAAACGCTAGCTCTCGGCTTCTTTGATCAGTCCCCCGCCTTTCTTGCAACGACAAATTCTTTTCTGCTTGTCCTTACCACCTATCTAGCTATTGAGTTTAACTACACCTGATTCCACTGGACTAGCATGACTAAAGCTAGCTGCAGGAGGGTACCTCGACAGTTGGAGTTGAATCAACTTGATTTGTTGCTCAAGCCTTACACCTGGATGGATGGTGAATCTTGGTGGTATGCGATGAGAAGTTCATTCATGGCCTTGGACAAGCCTCGGGCGAGGGGATTCTCCTGCATGGAGCTATGCCTGGGTGATGAGCTAGCCAGTCCCTCCAATAAGGTCCATTGAACTACCTATTCGAAAGCTAAAGCTGGTTGAGAGTTCCTCATTACAACACTCTAGGTCAAAAACCCTAGTCCCTTCATGTATGTTTCAAAAATCAACTCGGACTAGCTTTCTCCCAATGCCATCCCTAGCAAGCATACCTATACTGTCAACAATGCTAGAACCTGTAGCTAGAGTCAATCATGGAGTAGGAAAGGCCATTCGGAAGCCTTTCCAGGCAAGCAGCAGCAGCAGTTGTGAGCTCTTTTCCAAGGGAAAAACAGCCCTTTACAGCTATTATAGCAGAGATGATGCCCATATTATCAAAAAGGAATTTTCACACCAGAGTTGATGTCGACTGCAGTTATGGCACGTAGAAGAGCTTGGACTCCATGCACTGCAACCATGAAATGCATTCCTGAGCTGCTGATGTGGGCGAAAACAAAGCTTGGCAATTGTAGGGTGCAGATTCACCCTTTGCAGACCCAACAATAATAGCCCTTTCCAGGATGAGTGCCCATTAACTTCTATGTGTCCGGATATGCAGATCTTTGCTAATCTGAGCTGTGACGTCAAGAAATGCGCATGTGGGATCATACAAAAAGAGAAGCTATCACAACTAGCTGAGGGCACCGCAGGGACGAACCCTAACTCAGATGCAAAACACCCATTTCAAAGCTCAAAAAATCAAGTATGTTAGTAGATTAAACCCTACATCTAAGGGATCTACGCATGCGACGGTACACTGCGAGACTGCAAAATGCAAAAAAACCTTGTGAGGACGGCAATTCAACAACACAGACTAGCAATAAAACCTCCTGAAACCCTAACTAGCCTTGGAGGCTATGTACAGTAAAAGAAGGGTTTTATTGAAACAGACCGTCTCCATCCTTGTCGAAAAGGCTGAAGGCCTCTTTGAACTCAGCAATCTGATCGCCGGACAGCTGCTCCACCATCTTCATAAACGAGCTCTCCTCCCCCCTGCACAGACACACTCGGGAAGCGGATGGGGATAAATAATGGAGTCGTAGAAAGAATGAGACGGAGTATGAAAGATGATCTTAGCCGCTTTTACACCCAAACTCTTTTTTAAAAAATTTCCAACCTCCTTTACCTTAGCCTTGCTGAATTATGTGCCGTGGATTTAGTAGCATACATGCAAGTAAAAGTAGAGGGCAAGACGAGCGTCACTAGTGTTCACACTAGGCCTACCAAAACTGAAAAAATGATTCAGTTACTATTATTAGTCTTAAGCAAGTATGCACAGAAAGTCCTTAAAATTAACTTATATCAAGTAGGCCTACCAAAACTAAAAAATGGTTCAGTTACTAGTCTTAAGCAAGTATACACATAAATTCCTTAAAATTAACTTATATCAAGTAGGCCTACCAAAACTAAAAAATGGTACGGTTTACTATTAGTTAATTTATGAGTCCTTAAAATTAACTTATGTCAAGTAAGCCTACCAAAATGGTACAATTACTATTACTAGTCTTAAGCAAGTATACACATAAAGTCCTTAAAATTGACTTATATCAAGTGAGCCTACCAAAACTTAAAAATGGTATGTTGCTACCTCTCTCTCTCTCTCTCACACACACACACACACACTGTGGTTGAAAGGCTTGTGAGGGTCTGTCAAGGACTATTCCGCATTGTTGTCTGGGAGGATATTGAGCAACCCAAGGCCATGCAATCTGTGTGCATAGTTATGCGAGACACTTGGTGGGTTGAAGCTAAAGCGCTTGTGAAGGTGATTAGGCCCATTTACAATGTTCTATGCATTGCAGACATGGAGGGAACCACACTTCGACTCTTGTATGAGTTTACGGATAGGATTGGTGTGTAGACATACCATATGGGCAATGGTGTGTGTGAACATACTTAGAAGTTGGGGCACTTTTCTCCTCACTAGAAGGTTTTTACTCCTAGCATGTGAACACCCTCTTATTTCATATTATTGGGTGTACTTATCACATTGTACTTGCACCACTCACTACTATCAAATGCAATCACTATCGAGTTATGTGCTTATCTCTCTCATACATTTATGTACTTCTTCTTTGCCGATGTCGTAGTAACAGTATATGCATAAGGATCTATCACATCCTTTGTAATCTTCTTGTCTTCTTCCTGCAAAGAATTTATGATACTTTCCAAAGAAGGGACTATCTCCTTCTCTTTAAGTACCATCAAAATTTATCTAAAGCTTAAAGGTAAGCTTTTAAGTAGGATAGCAATAGCATCTTCTTCAGGAACAGGAGATTTAACATAAACCAATTGTGTCATTAAGCTCTTCAACCTGTTAATCAAAGCTTCCAAATTTTCATTACTCTCCATGGTTAGATCAAGGAGTTGCATCTTCAAACTGATCTTGGAATGCTTTGCCTTTGCACCAAAAGTACGTTCTAGTAATTCCCAAGCTTCCATAGCTGACTCAACATCATCAATATAATGAATAAAATCATCTTCTAAAGCAGTAATGATAATACCAACAAGTGCTCAGCCGTTGTAGCTCTTGTAACTGCAACAGAAATACCTGCTTCATCTTCAGTAAGTGGCTTGACCGTACTCCACAGTTTCTTCTTCATGAGGTAGCCCTTCACCTTGATTTGCCAGGTATGAAACCCAATTCCGTTGAATTTGTCGGAAAATTTGGAACTCATGATGATATAATATGATACTTTATTTTGAAATCTTGCTCATATAGATGATTTAAGTCCAAATAATAAAAATATCATCAATATAAATCAAAATAGGTATCACCATGTTGTTGGAGCAAAAATTGCAGAAAACCGACGACTGAAAAAACGATGCGTACAGCTGTTACAGTGGACCATATGCTTCCAAATTTTGTATGCTGAATCTTCACTTGATGGACTTGATTCACCTCAGAGAAATTGGCCCAATTTGAAGAGACCACGGCGAATTGTTGCAATGAACAGAAACCAACCTGCGCTGATGGCGATGACAAATTCGCTGAGCTACGTCGAAATTGGTGTGTGAGCTTCGAATTGAAGCATGCGTGGGACCAAGGCAAGAAGGCTATATCATAATATTAAGGTTTCATCACCTCAGGTGCAAGCACGGAAGCAATCTACAGCATGTGGTTCAAACAGAGAAAAACTAGCTATGGTGATTAAGAAATTGATTAGGGTTTTTGCTAATAAACTAAACCTAATTGGGTCAAGCTCTGATACCAAATGTTGGATATGATAACTAAGCTATGAAGATTGATCAAAACATACTCAAGGTGGATCAAAGATTGTACAAAACATCATGAATATGAGAGGCAAAAATTGGTATATGCAGAAAATTGATATGAGATTAACACAAGAAGACACTAATTATGATTAGACATGAACCAAACTTACATAATCACTTGATCACGACTTGTACCTTATTTAGAGACTTCTCTACCCTATTTTTAGTTGCATGAGTTGCATGAACAACATGCACCACCATTTGTAGGCTTTACACACCAACCACTGACCACTAGCCTAACAACCACATATTAAATTGGACTAAGGAGTTGGGATTACATTTATCCAACATCCTCTCCACCAAAATCAAAGCTTACAAGAAGTAGAAGAAACAACAACAACAAATGGAGGAGAGCAAGGCTACAAACTACTCCTCAATGCATCCAAAAAGAGCTTTTACAAGCACAAGGCTATTATAAAGGAAATTCTTGGATTTGGATCCCTAAACAAAAACAAACTACCATCTTACCCCAGCCCAAGTACATCAAGGTTTCTTTATCAATGACCATGACCAATGTACCCCAATGTCCAAATCACACTTAGAAGAGAAAACCTATCCAAATAAAGACTGTGAAAACTCCACTACCAGTAGCAATTGCTTCACTGAGAGTAGACAAGGGCAAGGAACGTATGGATGTATTTATAACATCCCCACCTCTCCAAACTTGGCTACCTAAAAGATTTTGAGGGTTCAACATAGCTCAAGAAGGGGGGAGTCAAACCATGGTTCAACATCAAAAATCCATACACCTCCTCGCCAAGAGGCTTCTTCACCCATCAAAGCATCTACTCATGCTACTGAACTCCAACTCTTTAGTGCAACACCCCCTCAACAAGAAATAGACATGCCAATACACTCTTATGAAAGCGCATTGCCACCTCTTCAATTGGATGTAAGCACTTCTCAAGCACTCACATGTGTACCATCACCTAGGCCTTCTCAACATAGCATTTGGCAAGGATGGTTTCATCAAGTGAGTAAAGGAAAAACTTGAGGTGGTGACTCAAGGGATAGTCTCATCTTTCTTTAAATCCTCTAATACACCACACACTCCCAGACATTTCAGCATGTTCACATCGAGAGGGAGCTTGTTGGAAAATCTAGTATCATAAACACTGGTATTAGCCCAACATGTATAGCATTAATACTTTATACACAGCGTAAACATTATCTATTTCTTTCATAATCATAAAAATACCCCCAAAAAAAAGTAAAAAACAAAAAAAAAGTAAGAGAAGAGAGCACTAATCAATGTACTTCATAGTCTTGGCTAATCAACATGTGCAGAGTTTTTCTTAAGGATTTTTACAGGTTTATCATGATGCAACAACAAAGTCTTCTACAAACGCAGAAACTTACACAAAAATCTTCATTCTTGAGACAAGTAGCTGCATAGTCTTTCATTCAGCTCTATTTTGCAATTCTAAGCTTCAATTGTTCCCTTGGAGAGCATACTTGCATTACACTTAACTGGTTTACTTTTCTCTTAATAGCTTCCAAGATGAATATCAATGCTAAGATCTTTTCTTTTAAATCATCCTAGTCTTACGATTTTGTATCTAAAGATAAAGTATGCCAAGTCCTCTATTTTATGTTTATCAAACCATCTTTAGCTATATTTTAACTCTCTAAGATGGTTGCTAAATTATAAAAAAGCACAATTTTTTAAAAAAAAAGAAAAACAAAACAAAACCAAAAACATGACTAAGAAGCTAGCCATCGACGTGCGGAATCCAAGTAGGTCTTTGGAAAGCTAGAAATGGTACCATAAGACTAATGCCTTGACTTCTCATAGGGTCTAACCTTGTGTCTGCTTCACTAACAAACCATCATCGTAAGGCTCTTAGCAGTTCTTGATATCCTTGGCAGGAGTCACTGGGCCATTGCTTTGGTCTCCATGGGGTGGTGGCTTATCATTCTTCATTTCAAAAAGAAGCAAAAAAAACACTTTTGTTCTGTAAGTAATCTTCTAATCACATGCAGATTTACTTCCAGAGCTAACATATAGCTTTAGATGGTTTGTATGTACATCATTATGTTTGAGACTGTGGCATATTTTTTGAACTCAACTCATGAATTGTTGACTTGTACCTATTTCTAAGTTAGATTCACATTAATCTTCATCTTTGTAACATCTTTGGGAAGCTTAACCAGTCTTATCCTTGATTTCGTAATTGCTTATTCAGTTATTTCCTTGTTAACTTCTACTTATTGCTCAAAGAACATCTTACTTGATATTATTGTTGCCACGCAAATCGTCCCAAGCCTTGCATTACTTTCCTCTTGTGACCTCAAATCTTCTTCAATGATATCTTCTGAGGACAGAATCTGCATTAGGAAGGGGGGCATGTTAAGTGTTGTCCACGATTGGCCACCACATATTTTGACATTCATTGGCCTAGGCACTAGAGAATCTTATAATGGATTATTTTACATGTGCAATCGCTACTTCTATATAAAAGGTGCGCCATGGGATAATAAGGTTAGAGTTACTCTAGGACAAGGTGTTTGCACTAGTGTAGGTAGTCTTGGATGCACTAGGACCTCATTTTTAACATTGGTCGACCAAGTGTGAAAACTATGAGCCAAGTATAAAGGTCAAATTGTAACTCAAAATCCTCATTCTTGTATGCACTCTTGTATGCTCCCAAGTGAAGATAGTGCTCATTCTTGTATGCACTCTTGTATGCTCTCAAATGAAGATAGTGCTCTATTCTTCTCTCAAACCTTGCCTATCTCTTGCCTTCAATGCTTGTGTGAGTGTGTGCGAGGGAGGGAGTGTGAGTGTGTGTGCGAGGGAGGGAGTGTGAGAGAGCAGTGGCTAAACTTGAGGCATGGTGGTGGCGGCTTTGTTGAGCTACTCCGGTGTACTTCCATTGACGTAGCTACCATGAGGAGTCCCCGATTCAAGCAAACAATACAGAGGTAAGTGAGAGTTACCTCACTAATGCATTGCATGTTTCCCATGGCATATTGGGTTCGGGTTGGAGTTTAGGCTCCTCAAGGCATGTGAGAAGAGTCCCATTGAGTGGCCGAAAGGCTCAACAATAATATTACTCATATGACTCATAGCTCTCCTATTCTAGGCTCTCTGAGTCTACTGGCAATATCATCAAGAGTACTATTATACTAGTGCAGTTCTAGGAGGAACCGGTTGGCTGAAATATCAAAGGTGGGTATGGCATTGGTGGTGGTCTATACTAGGGGTTCTTATAATGGATTATGCATTGGTTAAGAAGAATTTGGTATGGGCGATGGGGCTAGTGGTTTCTTTGGTGTCGAGAGCATATGTTGTGGTGCCAGGTTCCCCTTTAGTACTAAATAATGAGCTATTTCATGGTTCTCGTGGTGCTGGTAGTGATGAGCACAAAATTGTTGATGTCCAAGCCTTAGCATTAGACACTCTATATCTGTATGATTCTAGTGAAAACTTGCAGAGCAAGCCATATCTAGTGAAAACTTGCAGAGCAAGCCATATCTATATTTGTATGATTCTAGTGAAAACTTGCAGAGCAAGCCATATCTCTTCGTGGGTGTTTTGCTTCAGGTGTGCTGGGCTGGGCCTTGAGGTTATCCTTGTGGCTATCCCCCCTGCCCACTACTACTAGACTAAATGGTTTAGCAAATTTTCTACCAACTCATCCATGCTCATGTGCTTGACTAGTACTCTAACTAGTATTGGTGGGGTAGTACCCTTAGCCATTGAGGCTTTGGATAATGTGTCTCAGGTGGGGATGACTTCTACATCCTTGTCTTAGAGATTCTCTACTAGGTCTATTGCCTTGTCATAGCACTCATCAATCACAAAGATGCAGTGTCTAGACCTATAGAGATGGTCATGATGCCTCTTGACCTTGAGATCGATCATAAATCGATTGATGAGCGATAAGTCATCTAGTCTCTTGTTGCGAGGGTTACATCTTATATAGAGATACTTGGTTCTACCAATGAAATCTTGCATTGTTTCTCCCTCCTCCTACTTCTTGAGGGTATATATCTATGCAATGGAGCTCCATTTGGCTCCAGTGGGCTAGAACCCCACAATGAAAGTGTGTCTTAAGACCTTATAGTTGGCCTTCTCAAAGCAAGTTTGGTGATCACGACTTGGCCATGATTTTAATGGATTTTGGGGCTTTCTCAAGGGGACTATGTGTATGATGGGTTTTCACTGCGTAGATCCAAGATGTCTCCGCCTTCTACTTAGTCTCTCATAGCCAAGTACTAAGTTAGGGTGCTTTGGGCCTCTTCCACAGATTCCCACTTTCTTGTTTAGTATGCCATGTGGACATCCCTTTACACCCTTCCGCTTCCTTTTTGTGGTGGAGGTGGTGAGAAATTTTTTAGCATCATAGGAGACTCGACTACATGGCCTCAAGCTATCTATCAGGTCTCAAGAGGGGCTACTTGATTCTGAGTTTGTAAATGACACATCAGCCTACTCTTTTTCCTATGGGCCTCTAGTGCATAGATCAACTGGCACAAGTTTGGATTTTGGGTTAGCTCATCCTCTACCCTTTCTTAGCATCCACAACTGAGTCCTTCCAATGGATTTTGAGGGGTACCCCATTACGTTATCTTGGATGTCAGGTTGGGATCAACATCACCTTTGAGCAGCTTGGCCCCTCTTGAGCATTCAAAAGACGCTTCTATGTATGATTAGGCTCTCTCTTGCCAACAAAGTAGTGGTAGCAAACCAGGTCTATCTTGCTACATGTGGTATATCACCTCATGCTAGGTCTTTTCTAGGAGATGTATTGGTGTGGATAGGTACAACAGTTGATCGACAAAAATCGCCATAAATATTCCATCGGACCATTTTTAGGAGCCCATCCAAGTTGTAGATTTGGACATGGCTACTTCATAGATTAATGATACATGCTTTTGGTGTCTGTGTCTTTGCTATTTAATGATGAATCATAGTGGCAACTCTTGTTAACCCTAAAATGGGTTATCAATAGTTTGTGATTAGGATTAGGCAAGAGATTGTGATAGTAGGAAAGTCAATTTTTGGTTATTATCTTTTACTTAGGTCTAGAGCTACCTCCTAGATCATTAAAAAAAGAAATCTACAGTGGCACTTTCTTTTACCAAGGAAGTCATGATTTTCTTCTTATGAAGCATTCCATGGTGGTCGAGGAGAATTTTGGAAGACATGGGTGGTGTGGCTCCTTAAGTACTTCATGTTCCAAACATTACAGAGAACTTGGTTTTTCTATTGGGGGGACAGATGATTGAGCAAGATCTATAAGTGCGGAAAAATATTTCCCGAGCAAGTTTTTCTGAGCAAAGGGAAAAGTCACGCGAAACTCTCCAAAAAACCTCCAGATAGAACATAATATCTACACTTTCCAAACATTGCACATGCCAGCACAAACATGCATTCTAGTTTTAAAAAAATAGCATTTAATCCAAAAAATGACACCACCCATCACTCAGGGATAAATAACAAAACATCAAATAAAACAAGGGAGCTTGAAAGATGCTATATTCCAGCGATCACAAAGTGCACCTAATTTGAGGCTCATTTGGGGAGACCCTAATTACCGAGCTAAAACCTTTGAGCTTGAAAGTCCAAGCTATATTTTTTTTCTTACCTTTAATGGCACATAAATCCAAGAAATAATCATGTCTCAAGAGCACCTCTCACATTGCGACCAAAGTGCACCTAATTCGAGGCTCATAACAAAAAGGACCATTTTTTGACAACAAGCGATAAAAAAAGTGACATAAAAAACATTAGTACATTAATGTTGGCACGTTGCATCATCTACCACTTCCAGAATTATTAGTAGACATTTTAAATACATGTGGTTGATGCTGCTCACTCAACAGCCTCTGGAACAACACACTATGTATAAATGGATATCTGAATCTATTTTTGAGATCTAGAACCGCTTCAAGACCCTTTGATGTAATGTTCTTGGCTCTTTAGCATACTCCAAACATCTTTCTATCCTCCTTTTATTTACAATGGAGTGACATACTCAAGCAACTCTACAAATTCATCTTCACCAATGAAAGATCCCTGTCCCCACCATGCAACGAATTCAAGGGTGCTAGCAACGAAAGTAGCACTTCTTGCGTGGAGTAGGGTCCCTCACTCGGGGCCTCGCCCACGTATATCCGGACAAGAGACTAATCCCTCGGTTCTTCCAAAACCGAACCCGAAAAAAACTTCCCTCGCCTGGAAAGCACGGGCGATTCCTCCACAATATTTTTACTCTAACGTAGTCAAGAGCCTTAACTAACTGAACTGATCTGACCGAACCTGTAAGTCCCATAGTCAAATCAAGGAAAAGACTTGCACTTGGATCATAGAGACCAATGCTTTTTTCCTCATTGAGAGGCACAGCCATTGATTCTTTTCCATAGAACAATTTTTATCCGGGATTTACTTCATCTATCGTACCATAGCGAAATTGAGTCTCATTTTAGGGATTCATCAGTCCAGCCTAACCCCATCCAGTCCCGTGGGTTAGCCAACCACCCAACCACTGTAGTGATGGGACCCATTTGAGAATTTGGTTAGGTTTTGTCCTAGGTACCAGGGAAAAAAGTTCCCAGGCTCCCTAGCCAGATATTCATGCAAACTTAAAACTAGTCACACCACTTACACACCTAATATGAAATTGCCTTTTTCACAGATTCAGCTATTTTTAAAATAATCTTTTAATGAAACTATAGTATCATTGATCATAATCCTCCAAAATATCTGATTGAATCCTAATTTCTAATTTTTCCTTCATAGGTGTACCTATGGCATCATTGGCAACCAGAACGCTCACCACCTATCCACTCAGGGGCCTTTTCGATAGTTCCTAGCTCATAGTACCCGGCAATATATTCACTTCAAAAAAATCAAAATGAAATCTCCGTTGAAGATCAGCAAGATCAACCAACAGATCCATATAAAAGAGCCATGGACTCATCCATTGAGGACCAGCAAGGTCAATCAACCAGATCCATGCCCAAATTCAGAAAACAACTCTTACTCCTTGTTCCAATATCTTCCACAACGCACGTGTGGGTATCTTTGGCGACTCCCATAGCCCGAGCACCCTATGGTCAGTACCCTCTAGGATCCTTCGCAGGTCACCTAGCACTTCACTCATAGGCCGCTTCCTTGGTCCCTCATCCACCCTACCAAAAGCTCACCATTTAAATCGAACCGAGGCTGGTCAAGAACTCGGCCGACCTTGCTACGCGAGACGTCCTCCATTGACTCTCCATCAGCTGTTGCAACTTTATGAGATAGGTCTCCACGACCTCATTCACAAGACGGTCAAAATGCTTCCCCAGCATTCTTGACATAAAACAGTCATTTAAAAGTAGTCATAAATACAGTTTCTATAACGAACTCTCGTCTTTCCACATTGTTCCACATCAATCCACATTATTTAATCCACATCCATTTCATATGTATTCCCATTATCATCCAATCATATTATTTAATCCACATCCATTTCATATGTATTTCCACATTATTTAATCCACATCCATTTCATATGTATTCCCATTATCATCCAATCACATTATTTAATCCACATCCATTTCATATGTATTCCCATTATCATCCAATCACATCATTTTCATCTCATCACATCTTTTCTCATTTATCCTCATCGGATCTCATCCACTCACATCTACCCATATCCACATCTCATCACATCAAATTCATTCACAACTCATCCATTCATATCTACCCCGATCCACATCACATCTATCCCGATTCACATCTCATCTCATTCATTTCACCTCACATCTCATCTCATTCACATCTATCCCGATTCACATCCCATCACATCTCATCCATTCATATCTACCCCGATCCACATCACATCACATCACATCCATTTCACCTCACATCTCATTCATTCACATCTATCATTCACATCTCATTCATTCACATCTATCCCGATTCACATCACATTCATTCATATCTACCCCGATCCACATCACATCACATCCATTTCACCTCACATCACATCACATCCATTTCACCTCACATCTCATTCATTTCACATCTATCCCGATTCATGTCACATCACATCACATCACATCCATTCATATCTACCCCGATCCACCTCACATCCATTTCACCTCACATCTCATTCATTCACATCTATCCCGATTCACATCACATCTGATTCATTCACATCACATCTCATTCATTCACATCTATCTCGATTCACATCACATCCATTTATATCTACCCCGATCCACATCACATCACATCCATTTCACCTCACATCTCATTCATTCACATCTATCCCGATTCACATCACATCTCATTCATTCACATCACATCTCATTCATTCACATCACATATCATCTATTCACATCTATCCCAATTTACATCACATCCATTCATATCCATCACATTCATTCTCATCACCATCCCATCACATACATTATATCCACATAACATCACATCACATCTATCTACATCATATCTCATTCATACCCTTCTCATCTCATTCATCCACATCCATCCAATCGTTCACATGTACGACTACCCACATCTATCCATTTCATATCTATCACTTCACATCCACATATATTCATGTCACATCACATCTCTTTACATCACTTCACATTCTTTCACATACATCCACATCCATTCTTTCACATATACATCCACATCCATTCTTTCACATACATCCATATCCATTCTGGTGTAAGACGGTCCTTTAAGAAAACAGGATTTCTAAGCAAGTTTTCAGTTTGATTTTCTTTTGAATACAAGAGTATTTCTTGAATCAATATCCCCAAAACTCCTTGATCAAAATTCTGAATTTCATACCAAAATTCCTCGGATTCTATAACCTTGATGTGACACTTGAATCAGTATCCTTGCACTGCTCAACACCCATTACTCATAAGCATTAATCACAACATGCTTATGTTCATAGGAAGAAACACAACACTAGTAATACTCTAGCTCAATATTCATCTACATGATTATGTTCATAGAGGTAGAATTTCTACACAACACCAGTTATATGCTAGCTCAATATTCATCAACATGGTATATCACCCACAATACCAATAACACTAAAATGGCACCAACAAATCGCTTTAATGGGTTCCTTGGTTTGCCGGTGGAGTTTCAAAGGGAGGTTCCAAGAAGAGTCCCTAGTGCTAGGTATTCCTCAAGTGTGAGATTCTAGCATTTTAATGTTTGGATCTGCATGCTGTGAATGTAAAATTTTTATTGGTGTTTTGTGGAGGATCATAAGGAGTAGAGAGCTCCCTCTTGATGCCTTTAGCATCACAAAAGTCCTGAAACTGTTTGGACATGTACTCTCCACCATTGTCGGAACGCAAAGCCTTCAGTGTTTTGCCAGTTTGATTCTCAACAAGAGCAACAAACTTCTGAAACACTGAGAATGTATCACTCTTCAAACGAAGAGGATAGACCCACACCTTGCGTGTGGCATCATCTATAAAAGACACAAAATATTTTGCCCCTCCCAAAGAAAGCTGAGGCATCTCACATACATCTGTATGCACAAGCTCTAACTGAGCATCTTTCTGTCCAAGAGCTATCAAATTTAATAAGAATAACACTTTTATAATGAAAAATTTTCCTTTATGCATCTTTCTATGCATAAAAATCAAATTTAATAAGAATAACACTTTTGTGATTAAAAAAATTTCCTTTATGCATCTTTCTATGCATAAAAATCAAATTTAATGAGAATAACACTTTTGTAATTTAAAAAAAAACCTTTATGCATCTTTCTATGCATAAAAATCAAATTTAATGAGAATAACACTTTTATAGTTTAAAAAAATTCCTTTATGCATCTTTCTATGCATAAAAATCGAATTTAATAAGAATAGCACTTTTATAATTAAAAAATTTTATTTATGCATCTTTTGATGCATAAAAATAAAATTTAATAAGAATAACACTTTTATAATAAAAAATTTTCCTTTATGCATCTTTCTATGCATAAAAATCAAATTTAATAAGAATAACACTTTTATAATAAAAAATTTTCCTTTATGCATCTTTCTATGCATAAAATCAATTTTAATAATTAATATCATTGATATCCATGCATATTCATAGATGAATATGTACATGGAGTAATCATAATATTTCTTTTAGATGCAAAAATGGTGGGAATTACTCTTTTGGAATAACATAAAAACAAACTTTCTTTTTGACAAAATTTTAGAAAATTTTGCCATAACCTCCTTTGTATGGCTGATCATTTCTCATTTTTATCTTTCTTTATTTAAATCAATTAACCCAAATTAGAATTATAGAATAATCTATACAATTTTCTAAATTCAAGAGCGTAAACAATAAGAAGAGTTTAACTAATCACTTAATTAATCTTTCTAGGATTGAGAAAGGTTGGAATGTAAAGAAGAAAAGGGGGTGGCCTTTTCATCAAAGGCATGGTATTTGAATTTAATTCATCTGCAATTCATAGAAATCAAGAAAACCATAGATTTTTCATTAAAATTCATAAATAAAGTAAGAAAATTAGCTTACATGGAGCTTGTAAGCTCTCCTTTGGCTTGAGGGATTGAGGTTTCTACTCTCCTTTGAAGCAAGAGTGGCCACCAATTCACTTTGGAGAGGATTAGGCCAAAAACAATTGAATTATTAAAAAATTCAATGTAGATGGCTCAGGACATGAGTAGAATAACAGTGTATAAACACCATTAAGCTTTTACAAAGGGGGAGGCTTCTATTTATAGGAAAAAGTGAGCCTCTAACCAAGCAAACTAATTCTAGAATTTTCCAAATCCGTTTGGTCAATTTTTGACCATTTTTGGGTTAGTTCAGCTTACTTTTTGGATCTAGTTGAAACAGGAGAGAGGAGAGATGAAAATATCTCATTATTTTTTAGTTTAAAACTCCTCCACACATGTGAAATAGGTGCCTCCTTGAAGAGCCTCCTTCTCCTTACCAAGGTGTCAAAAATGCATCGTTTTCTCTAAATATCTCATTTTTTAACTAATATCTCTTAATTTTTAACTAATAAATCTTGTACTCAGTCAACTCTTCATCTTATGTGAGCATTTAGTCATTTTTGGATATTTTCTTTTATTCTCTGGATTTATCTCATCCCAACACTTGGGTTAATCCTATTGGCCCATAGGAACCTTAATTGGACCATAATCCAAAAATTATTGAAAATCTGGACCCTTAGGCTAAGGTCTTTTATACCTATTTTCAATTGATTTCAATTGCACATTGGAAAGTTCTTTTTGAATTTTTGTTTTAGGGGAAACCATTTTAGACACTAGGAGGATTTTTATATCTAGAAATATCTCAATTTTGGATTACCTCTCTCTAGATATTTTCTCTCTCTAGGTCAAAACAGGGTAAAACAGGATCTTTCTTTTATTTCAGAGAGGGAAATAATTATAAGATCAGAAGGGAAGGTTCTTACACTTGTACACCTCAAAAGTTGGAGGGAAGAATCTTACATTCTACCCCACTTAAAAAACATGAGATGTCCTCATCTCGCAACTGGAGGACAACTCTTTCCCTTAAGATCCAACTGATTCTGGGATTCCTTATAGTCTAGTCAACCCAAAAGAATCCCGAAAAAAAGATCCCTTATATAGAACTTATCATCAGATAACAATTCATTCAAATCATATCATTCATATCTTTAACACAATAATGGTCCATTAGACCGAAATTTTCATCTGAACAGTCCTCCATGGGAATTTCAATTATTCAAGTTTTTAATTTGTCATCCCTTAACTTGATCCACTGGATCAAGTGTTAACAGTAGCAATCTGTCAGCACAATCCACTAATCTCATAGTGATTTGCTGAAGTCATTATCGTCATACCAGTTATAAACATCATCACACATAGGGACTCGTCCCATTCATCCTCATTGTGTTTTTGCTCAGCTTATCGCTTTTCAACCAAAATTCATGAATCATCATTTTTCAATCAGAATCCAAATCAACTTATCAGTTCTCAACCAGAGTTTTAAAATCATATCAACCACATTCGAATTTTTGCTTATAATTTCAAGGTCTTAGATTTACTCGTATATACTGCCAGTAAAGAGCTGTAGTTATACCCTCGATATATACGGGTTATCACGGAATTATAAGGTAAATACCATCATGTCTAGGCCTCAAGCAAGACAGGGATTCCATACAATTGCGGTACTTCCATTTGAAGACCCAATTACTAATTAATGAATTTCAGTCTCAATATCATTTTGTATGAATTTCATCACACATTTCTAACTTTTTACTGTTACTTCATAAATTTTTGACATTTTTGGCTTCTCGGTTGATCCACTTTAGCCAATTTGCTCTGATACCCAGCTAAAAGATCCATGTCCCCACTGCGCAACAAATTTAGGGGTGCTAGCAACGGAAGTAGCACTTCTTGTGCGGGGCAGGGTCCCTTACTCGGGGGCTCACCCACGTATATCCGGACAAGAGACTAATCCCTCGGTTCTTCCAAAACCTCACCCGGAAAAACTTCCCTCACCCGGAAAGCACGGGCGATTCCTCCACAATATTTTTGCTCTAACGTAGTCAAGAGCCTTAACTAACTGAACTGATCTGACCGAACCCGTAAGTCCCATAGTTAGATCAAGGAAAAGACTTGCACTTGGATCATAGAGACCAACGCTTTTTTTCTCATTGAGAGGCACAGCCGTTGATTCTTTTCCATAGAACAATTTTTATCCGGGATTTACTTCATCTATCGTACCATAACAGAATTGAGTCTCATTTTAGGGATCCATCAGTCCAACCTGGATGTATGACAACCCTACAAATACAACACTACTCATTACTAATGTAGAGGACATGTAAATCACAAAGTAGCCCTGCAAATAAAATAATGTTAACTACTAACATAAAAGACATGTGAATGGGAATGCATTAAGTGCAATCTTACCTTATGGCTTGGCATAACGTATGCATCTATTGTCACATGGCTACATGGACTAGGTGAGCAGGTAAGGGTTGCGGTTAGGGTTAGGCAGGATTTGCAGGTTGATTCCATGCTCTTCATTTTTCTCCTTTCTTTTCTACATGTTGCCACACAATGCATGAGGGACGCTACCAATAACTACCAAACTCCGACTTGGCTTGTTAAATACTCTTTCGTGTCATCATCAACATAATTTACCCACTCTTTTTTTTTGGTTCTATTTCGTGTTTTGGTGTTGTTTCCATAATCTCTTCTATAGCGGTTACATTATCAGAATGAAACACAGTGGAAAGAAAGATTGAAATAGAGTTGTCATGTAGGGTTGCTTGGTCCAGAGTTTGGAACATTGCTTTTGTAAGCACTGTGCTCAAATGTCTGAGTGCGTCTCAACGTGCCAAGTAGTTATTTATTATTGTATTTCAAGAGACCATGATAATACTGTAACATGTGCTATATATCTTGGTAATCATAATTATAAGGAGGGGCTATGCAAGAGTATTGAACAAAACATTAAGAAGAAGGTGTTGTCTCGTGCTGCAATGAATCCCTTTACAATGGTGAAACAATTGGAGACATTTGTGGCTCAAGATGTCATTTTGGACATGTTAATGGTGTGATATGAAACTTGGTAGTTTAGAGATTGGTTGTAAGATTCCTCCCTCCAACTTTTGAGGTGTACAGGTGTAAAAACCTTCCCTTCTGATCTTATAATTATTCCCCTCTCTGAAATAAAAGAAAGATCCTCTAAAATTTTAAGGACTCTGATGCATGGTACTTAGCCTATGAGAACATGTACGACATCCAATGACCAATTGTTAGCAGGGTTCAAAACTCTGTGTGTGTGTGTGTGTGTGTGTGTGTGAGAGAGAGAGAGAGAGAGAGAGAGAGAGAGAGAGAGAGAGAGAGGGAGGGGAAGGGTACCTTCTTTGTTTGTAGGGAAGGGGATGGCCAAGGTGAAGGGGGCTAAGAAGTCGATGATGTCATGGGGGACAACTATGTAGTCAGACATGAAGAGGGTTTGGAGGCCAACAGGTGTGCTGGTAGGTGATGGAAATGTAGTTGTCGCACGTGGTGAGCTTATGGGGGGTGGTGCTATTCTTGGTGACGCAAGGAGGTAGGAGCCGTTGAGGAAGGAAGGGATACAAAAAGCAAGGAGCAAAGTTGTAACAATTACAGTGATCAACAATACTTGTTGTTTGGGAGAGATGTTTTGAGAAGAATGGTGTACGTGAGCATGAGCCTCACACTCCTTAGGAGAGGTGGCTACACCTAAGAGACTAACAGAGGGAAAGCGAGTTAACATGTGGAGCATCCTTTGGATGCTGCCACTGGGAGAGCAAAAATAGTAGATTGCAACCTTTCACCATCACTATGAAAATACCCATTTTCACATTTAACCCACCTGTTGGTGGTGGCCAAGCCATACAATAAAAAATGCTTTCTTAAGCATGAACCCAAGTAACAAAAAATACTTTCCCAAATGTGAACATAAGCAACAGAAAATACTTTCTCAAGCATGAAAAAAATACCTTTATTTCAAATTTCAAAAATCCAAAAGTCCTCCTTCCTCCTTGGCCCCTTTTCTCCTTCATTTGTCAACGATGAAGGTTGACGAGATGGTTCTCACACACAGAGAGCTCAGAGGAGGAAGAGACGAGACAAGTCATCATCAGAGTCACTCCGAGACTGAGATGACCTTGTGCTGATGGGGATATATGGCAACTGGTCATCGTCGGAGGTGACTCAATGATGACCTTGTTGATGAACGGGGATATATGGCCACTGGCCCATTAATAGGATCATTTAAAAGCAACACAGCAAGGCAGGAAGGCGTGGTGGGTGTTGGCACACACAGACACCCATTGTGAACTTGTGATCATTATCCGTCGAGGATGTCGGACTCTCTCTACCCTCTTGTTACTCTCTATGCTTTTTTGGGTGTCCCTTTTCTCCTCTCATTTATCAAATCTTTGTTAGGATGTGGACTCACACTCGCAACAGTCACCCATGGCATACATTTAAAAAAAAAAAGCCCTGAAGAAGGCTGCTCCGACGCGGCATCCTTCAAGGCCTTTTTTTGTGAGACAAAAGTGGTGTTCCTTGCTACATCTATGGTTATGGTATGGCTCCAATTTATTAAAAAAATGCAGTCATGAAATTCACAAAAAAGGAAGTCCTGAAAATCTTTCGCTGCATCTATGCTTATGGCATGGTATGGCATGAAATTCACAAAAAAAACCCCGCAGCCTCCTTCAGGTTTTTTTTTTGGGTGAATTTCATAGCAATTTTTTTGGTGTGAGCCGTATGCGTGGTTTATGTCCACGCTTTGGAAACGTAACAGAAAGCCTCCAATCCATGGCTTAAGAGCCGTAAAGGCCTACACAACGATCGATGAGGAGAGAGAATGAAGCGCTTGCGGCCCTGAACTTGACCCTTGTCGCAACTAGCTTCCACGTGCTAGCCCCGCTGATGTGCTCATTTGTGGCACGAATTCACGAGCTCATCTAGGTGCAATGCAACTCATGGACTGCCTGCTCCCGTGCTTTTGTTACCGCACCATTTTGAGCCATCATTCCAAGCGGCCCCAGCAGTTGGCCAATGCTTACCACCAAAATACTCCTCGAAGAGAGAGAGAGAGTGAGAGAGAGAATGGAGCGCCTGACCTCGACCCCCCTTACCCTCATGACTAAGTGACACATCATGAATCAGGAGGGATCTATGGTTGGAAAGAGGCATCGCTATCAGGATTTGATCAACACCATTGGATTCCCAAGTGAACTATGGGGGATAAACTCAGGGGTAAACTAGGGGTGAACTCATGGGGATAAAGTCGAGGTGAACTAGGCGTGAACTAGGGGTGAACTAGGGAGATCTTTTTCGCCACAAAAGTGAACTAGGGAAACATTTTCCAACAACAAAGTGAACTAGGGAACAAAATAACAAGATTTAAATTTAAAAACACTCTCCACAACTTGTTGGAAAGTATAGCATAGTGGTTAGATGTTGAAAGCTTGAGCAACTGGTTCCAAGTTTGAATCCTCTTTTGCATTGAGCTCAACCCCTCAAAAATTTTCCCAAAAATCCCCATGGTATACCTTGAGTTCACCCCTAGTTCACCCTTAAGTTTACCCCTCGTGAGTTCACCCTCCTAGTTCACTTGTCCGATGGGAATCCGAGGGTCCAGATTAGGCAAGATCACAATGCCTCTTTTCAGCCTTAGATCGCATATCCATCATACATGGCCATGGCTCCACAAAAATAAAAAAAGGCTAAGGGAGGTTGTGCGAGTGCAGCCTCCCTTGGCCTTTTTTTTTGTGGATCCATGGCCATGTATGATGGATATTCCATGCATGACAAAGCTTATGGCTCTGCAAACAAAATTTAAAAAAAAACAAGGGAGGTTGCACCGACGCGGCCACCCTTAGCCTTTTTTTTTTGTGGAGCCATGGCCATGTATGGTGGATATGTCATGCATGACAAAGCCTATGCAGAATATAGCCTGGAGATGGAAAATGACATTGGGGACATGATGAATAACATAATTAGGCATGTCACTGAAAAGCAAGATGTTCAAGAGGCTCCTTTACATCACAATAACGTAAACAAGGATAGAAATTGGGGGCAATTTTGGAGCTCCATCATGCACCCTAGCTCGAGTCAAGTTTTGTCTGCTAATGCCTCTTAATCTATTCAACATATGCTGGTCATCTAAGGATTAACAGCAAATTTAAAAAAATAGGGCCAAGGGAGGCCACATCGACACGACCTCCCTTGGCCATTTTTTTAGTGGAACCATTGCCTTATGTGTGCCATATGAGGGCAAATCTTTGATGGACATTTAAGCCATATGTATGCCATATGATGGCAAAACCCTAATGAAATTGTATGCCATATGAGGGGTTGCAGCCCCGGCAATGATCATCTTGCGCTGATTGTATCATAACATGGCAATGGGGTAGTGCCTTGATGGATATGTTTTTTTTGGGGTATTGCTCAGGGTGATACGTAATATGACAATGGGAATGCTCTGTGATACATATGTCTTCTGGCTATAAGCTTGGAATGCTCTAATGGATATGTATATTATATATATGTCATGTTACATTCCAATTTTAATTTCAATTCTATTCTCTTAACATTTGAAATGTGTCCATCATCTAGGGGAGGTCGAGGGAAGCATGGGAAAAGGAGAAGAGGAGCAAGAAATACATACCATGATCCTCTACCCTCATAGAGTTTAGACGAGTTAGTAGAGTGGTAGAGACAAATTTCTAAGAAGAAGAGGATGTGGGTGAAGAAGTTGAAAGCCAAACTTTTGATGGTTCTATTGCAAGTAGCAATCATGAGGTGGACGATGAATTGGCCCCAAAAGAAGGTAACATTAAAATTGTTCCATATGTTATGAGATCTAAGATTCCTCCACTTGATGGTAATAGGGATGAGAACAAATTCTATAAGGATAGGGGAGAAGTTTGGGTGTATTACATATGTGCCTATTCCCAATTAAGTGAGAACAAAGTTGGATCCAAAGGCAAATAAATGCATCTTATGCTTTGGAGAAGAAAGATTATCACATGTGAAAAAATCGAGAGATAGAAAAAACAAATTGAAGCGTGATCACATCTTGCATAATCGGCGAACAAAAAAATCAGGGTGTAGGCAAAAAAAGAGTATAAAAAGTAGCCTTGCTCATAACCTATATCTCCCAAATTGTGAGGCCAACAAGTTCTAGTGCTCATTTTGGAGATCTTTTCAGGGTCTTTAAATATTTCCTTGATCGGAGTAGGTTGATTTTCATCATTTTGGCCTCCGAGGAACCATCGTAACAATCAACTGAAAAATAGAGGAAAAAAACATGCTAAAAATAGAAAAATCAAGCTTGTAGACCACTTTCACACTATTGTTTAGGCTACCAAACCCAAGAATTTTGACAGTTTTAGTACTCTAAAAATAAAACTCTTTCATAGAACTTGTTTCTAGATTCGTTTTATAGCACGTTGGAAAAAGAACTACAAAATTTGAAATTTTCATTTTGACATTTTTTGAAAAAACACGCATGATTTAACACTGATGGAAAACAGGTTTTGAGACCTTCTCTACCATATGAGAAACGAATGGCATGCACACTTTTTCAGGGAAAAAAAATTTTAAAGGAAGTTTCCCTAGTGTGTAAATGGAAATCCATGTAAACGGACTCTCATTTGAGACATCAAGGGTAGACCAAGCATACAAAGGCTGTTTCAGGCTATAAGGGAACCAAAAAAAACAAAACAATAAAAAACCAAAGAACCAAAAAAGAACGGGCAGTAATGGCTAACATTGGGGGATTAAACATGCCAATATCGGAACTTAATCCAATAGCTCACACCTACCAAGCCTTTGAGGCCCATGCTCGGCCCATGCCTCAAGTATAACCCACAACCATATCTGTCATGCATTGGACTAATCGTATCCCTCCAATTGTGCCACCAGGTTTTAAACCCTTGGTGATGCCAATCCACATGGTGATTGGTTATATGCCAAATGTAACAATGGGTCTAACTTTTTTTCAAATGCTTGGAGATGGTACCCCATAAATCTCACAAACAACCCCTTCATGCTCAAACTCTAATATTGAACAATCTAGGAAGGGGGGTTGCATGAGGATTGCATGGTGCTATAACTAAAGGACCTACACATGACCCAAAAGGAGTCACCTAGAGTCTTGTCCACCATAGAAATTTCTAAACTAATGGCTAAATATGATGGATCTACTAATCATGTTCAGTTCATGCAAATGTTTCAGTAGCATGTGAAGCTTTTGGAAATCTAGATTGCCCTACCAAGGCTATTCAGGCGCCATACCATGAACAGTTGCAGTGGGGGTCCTATTCATAATGTACATAGTAGTTGCTCTACTACTTTTGCCCAAAAATAATGTGGCATGTGCCACTTCTGCAATGTGCCTATTTTTTCTTTCTACAACATCATTATGTTGTGGAGTGTACTTTGGTGATGCCAATCTGCATAGTGATTGGTTATATGCCAAATGTAACAATGGGTCTAACTTTTTTTCAAATGCTTGGAGATGGTACCCCATAAACCTCACAAACAACCCCTTCATGCTCAAACTCTAATATTGAACAATCTAGGAAGGGGGGTTGCATTGCATGGTGCTATAACTAAAGGACCTACACATGACCCAAAAGGAGTCACCTAGAGTCTTGTCCACCATAGAAATTTCCAAACTAATGGCTAAATATGATGGATTTACTAATCATGTTCAGTTCATGCAAATGTTTCAGTAGCATGTGAAGCTTTTGGAAATCTAGATTGCCCTACCAAGGCTATTCAGGCACCATACCATGAACAGTTGCATTGGGGGTCCTATTCATAATGTACACAATAGTTTCTCTACTACTTTTTCCCAAAAATAATGTGGCATATTCTTTTCATACATCAAAGCATGTGCCACTTCTGTAATGTGCCTATTTTTTCTTTCTGCAACATCATTCTGTTGTGGAGTGTAATGTAAACTATCTCTTGATTCCCTACTTTCTCAAGAAATCACTAAAAACTCATTAGAGAAATACTCTCCCCCACCATCTGATCTGAGGCATTTTATTTCTATGCCTTTTTCCTTCTCAACCAAGACTTTAAATCTCTAAAAGTGAGCAAACACCTCACTTTTTTCCTTCATGAAGTAAACCCACACTTTCCTAGTAGTGTGATCATCAATGAATATAACATAATACCTGCTGCAAGACACCTGTAATATGAACATGCACTCTGCATCAATAGGCACTCATATCTCAAGGACTTGCATTAAGCCTCATCATTGATAGTTGTCCAAGTACATTTTCAGATGGAGGGACCATGGTGGGTGCAAGCCTAGCCCATGGTATGAACCCATCACCTGGACCTTCCTCAAATAAAATAACTTTCCATAGAAGCAAGACACCTGTAATATGAACATGCACTCTGCATCAATAGGCACTCATATCTCAAGCACCTGCATTAAGCCTCATATCTCAAGCACCTGCATTAAGCCTCATCATCCATAGTTGTCCAAGTACATTTTCGGATGAAGGGACCATGGCGGGTGCAAGCCTATCCCATGGTATGAACCCATCACCTGGACCTTCCTCAAATAAAAAATAACCTTCCATAGCCTCTTCTTTGGCCCCACCACCCATTATAGTTATGGGCAAAGTATAAGAATTATAACTATAGGCAAAGTGTAAGAATAGACAATAGCAGAAGTAGGATTAACACTATACAAACATTGAATTACAAAAAGAAGTGGAAAGAAGTAAACAATATTACTGCTTGTAAATTTGATTTACAAACTAACAGTGTCCAGCCTCCCGTGCTGCGTAAGAAGATTTAATGGTGATCTAGATAGACTCTGGAAGAGGACGTCTTGCTTACAAGAGTGCTTGAACACAGCGAATAATTGACTAAGGTTGCCAAACTAGTCTATATATATAATGCCTAGTTTTGCATAGACGTGGATCAACCACATCAAGATGGCCAACCCCCATGACTTGGTCTAAAATGATCAACCAATCATATCATCCAACTAGGACCATATTAGACTATAAGAAAATATTATATGGACTTTGTGTAGCTCTCACGGCCATCTGAGACCATATGGATCCTTAAATGGGCCCCAAACCTTGAGAATAGTGTGTTTAGTGCTCATGCGATTACATAGCCTACACAAGCATGCATCCTACTCGGCAGAGTGTCGAGTAGGATGCATGCTTGGCAAAGTTTTGAGTTTACATAAGCTATCTCCTAACCATTTAATCACACTTGGTCAACATCCAATGTCTAAACAAAGAACTGCTAGTAGGTACCCTAGTGCTCACCTCACAATGGCTACTCCTTATAAAGGGGCCTTACAAAATGAGCATATCCATCACCCACAATAACAACACATGGGTGGAGCATTAAGCAAATGCTCTTTCGACACCCCCCCTAGGTGAACTACCTCTTTAGTCCACACCAAGTCGATGAAGATAACACCACCAATAAATCTCTGCCAAGAGTCTTTGTGGAAATGTTTGCACGGTTCTCTTTTGTCGAGCAGTAGTAGACAAGCTCCACATTCCATCCATGATAAGCTCACCACATAATAATGATACTATATCTCAATATTTGTTTCATATGCAAGTGAGAAACACCGAGTTCTTGGCAATTGTCATGTAACTTTGATTTTCGCACAGCAACACTATTGCTCCCTTATGAGCAATCCTTCTTAACTAGACTGCTTCACATGATGCAAAGCATGCTTGACCTCTATAGAAGAAAGTTACATTGTAGATTGCTTCTTACTAATCTAGGATGTAATTCTAGACCCAATAAGAAAACAATAATAATAAATAGATTTCCTGCTATCATAAAATCCAGTCAAGGAATTTCCCAATTTGAAAGTGATGCCATACCCAATGGTATCTTTGATGTATTTCAACACCTGCATCTATGCCTTCTAGTGGTTCTCTCAGGGATGATTTGAGAGCCTTCTAAGGACACCAAACTACAAAGACGATGTCAGGCTGTGTATTGCACAAAAATATTGACTCCCCACTAACTTCATGTACTCCTTCATATCCAAAAGTGGAGAAGCATATTCCACAAAAACATTTACATCAACCTCCATGGATGTTACCATTGACTTGCACTCAACCGTGCTAAGACTTTGGTAGAGACTTGCCCCTCTTAACAAGACTTGAGCAATCTAATGGGACTTGAAAGATTGATATTGGAGGGACTCCACAACCCTATCAAAGAACCCTATTTTTTCTTCCTCTTATAATGGGAAAACCGGAGTAGCAGTGCAAGGTGGTTGGCAACACTATCGTACACTAGCTTCCTCTCCCCCTTCTCATTGACTTTTTGAAAAAACTTTGGAATAGATCACTCCCTAGTTCTCTCATTGGTTTCTCACAGGAGCTTAGTGTTATACACTTATTGAAACTACTTCATTGATTAACATGGTTTCGCCCACCCAACCCCTATCTTGTAAGGTGCTTTGCCATCTTACCCATGTAAGACGGTGCTGAAACATATAAATTATCATTACCATGCACTTAATTTCAGATAGGAAAAGTCTACGGACGCTGTATACATAGTTGCTTAAGACTAGCTAAGTAAAGATGAATTAGGACCAATTCCAAAGAGAGGATTTAGCCTCAATGGTCATCCAAGTAATAACTAGAAGAAATTTGGACCAACCTCAGAAGAAACACAAGCAAGTACTCAAGAAAACATTGAATTGAAAATTGATTTTAAAAAAAGATTAAAAACAATAGCAACATTTCAGGATGGGTTTAGAATACACCTATATGGTTAGGAAGTTGATCTTATAGAATTGTACTTGTAACGTTGATTCCTTTCCTTTTCATTGTTGCTTCCTATTGAACCTTTAAAAAAACTTCAAAATCATCACCAACAATTTGTCATCATCAGGAGGTAAATAGCCATAACTCATACATCGGGTCAGACTCAGTGTCACTAAGTTCATCGTCCTCCTCATGGTTTGATTCTAAAATATATGCCTTCTCTTGTATACGAGGCAACAATCTAAGTGCATCTTGATATGGCATGGGTACTACAGGCAAGTGAGCTAAGTAGCTACTACTAGTTAAGCTAAGTAGCTACTACTAGTTAAGCTATGAAGGAAATAACCCACCATGCTCCAGAAGGGACAAGGAGTCTAGTTAAGCTATGAAGGAAATAACCCACCATGCTCCAGAAGGGACAAGGAGTCTAGTAACATTATTTCATAGAATGATGGTGAAAGTGCATAAGCTCTCTCCCTCCTCCCTTGCTCTATGGGCTCTTTTTGTGTGTTCCTTACTTGATAGGGTCCTCCCACACTGGGTAAAGTACACTCACTTTATCATGTCATTGTGGGTTCTCTCCTACCATGGACTACAGAAGTCCTATCCCATAGTGCCTAAAATACGTTCTATAGTGCCAGCATAAGTAGGACGATGATGTGGATAACATGCGATGCTCATAGCTAAAACAGGGTTAAGGGGATGAAACTGTAAGCAGAATAGGTCCACAAAAGTGGCTCCACAACATCACTCCCATAAAATGGTGCATAAAAATATAGTGAGTGGGTTTGGAAAGGAGGAATACTTAGCTTTCCTTGACAGTACCAGCCTAGACAATCCAGGTCCAAGATAGGGTCACTCATATCAATCCATAAAAAGTTCATTCTCAAATCTTATAGTAACAACAAAGACGTACATTCATTATCTCTTTTTGGTATGTGCTCTTTCTCATCATCTTTTTTAATATTTATTATTATTTATATTTTTATTGTGTGTATATATGGTATATTGCTATACATGTTGGTGCAAGCTATATGACTAGCTTTTCCCATCAAGATCTCTCTTAATATGGACATGACGTTTTTCAGGGAGTGAAACATAGGGGTAAAAGTGATGATATTAGCATAAATGCATCCTTCTTGCTTCCTATTAACCACATATTGGTTAACACATTCCTATGACAACTATGTCCACACACTTATGTAATGGGCGCCCGTGCTATATTGTAAATCTTGTCATTTGATTAGGAAAACATCCTAAAGATGCTATAAAAGCCAATTTCTCTTATTTGTAACTCATTCTCCCATTTGTGCAATAGAAGTGGAGTGTTCTCTCTCTCCCTCTCTCTTGCAACTCTAATCTAGCATGTGTGTTGTTCTTAGGGTTAGGGTTAGTGCTAATCACTTGTTCCCTCTTGCTTCCTCTCTCTCTCTCTCCCTCTTGAGGGATTAGGCAAACCAATGCGATCCTCTTCCATGGAGATCTCGCACGATCTTCACGAGAGAGTTTACATCACCTATAGGATTAGAGAAACCACCTCGATGTGACAATGAGTGTGGGAGGACGACAGTGAGACGAGCGGCTACGGTGGAGCTCTTGAGCCTTGCTCGAGCTTGGCGGATAGGCAACTTCCCACAACATGTTAGGGTAGGGTTTCATTAACATCTTTGGTGCCACTGCCGGGGAGCGCCATCCGCTACTTGTCTACACATCTTTGATTCGAATTTGACGGAGCCTCCATAGCCCGATGGCATGCGGTTTTTTATTTTTTGTTGTATTTTGATGTTTTATTTGGTTAATTTTTTATGTTTTGTTGAGATTCAGGTATAGCTTTGTGTTAAGAGTAGGATTATCACTTGTTTGAGAGAAAAAAACTTGAGATTTGAATGATTAGAGAGCCTAATCAAAAGAGTTTTTGCTTAAACCTAAACCATTTTTCTTATTTTTAGCTTAATCTTTTCTCTAATGCATAGGTAGGTTATCATTACTAGATAGAACACTAATCAAATAAAAAAACCATAAACTATCTCTTAATTCCTTTGCATAGGTACGTTATCATTACTAGATAGAACACTAATCAAATAAAAAAAACCATAAACTATCTCTTAATTTTTACTAATTATCACTAACCTATTGGTTAGTGTGATTAGTGGACTTAAAGAGAGCAAAAAACTAAAACATTGAGCCTAATTTCTTGCAATTAGACTAATTAGAGTGGCATTAGTGTTCTAAACACTTGCCTTGACTCAAATCTATGCTTAGTTTACTCCTATTAGGCCTTAATTAGCAAAAAATAGCACTAATTTGGTCTCTTTTGTCTAATTTTCTCTCTTTTGAGTGGATTAATTAGTGATCTAATTAGTGAAATTATTTTGGAGTAATCACATCTTTGGATTAGCATAAACATTGCTAATCCACCTATCAAATCTCCGTGTTTAAACTCCTTAGTTGTAATTTGAGGGCAAAGAAGAGGGTTAAGGAATTATTAATAGTGGGATTAAGAAAATTAATCCTTAGTTAAGCTAAAATACCTCTAAATTAGTCAAAATCCAGTAACTTAGAGGTAGCCTCTAAATTTAGCCCTTTCCCACCTACCTAGCATTAACGAGGGGGTCTTAGTTGTCTCCCGCTCACTTTCCTCCAATTTGAAATTCAAATTCAAATTCCAACTTGCCATGGCCGTTCCACATTTTCCACACATCCGTACCAACCTAAAGCCACGGGTGTATGCTTGTAAGTGTACGACCGTACTAAAAAGAAATCCAAAAAAATAAAAATAAAAAATTCCACGGCCATTCCATACTAAAGCCATGAGCATACGCTTGTAAGTGTATGGCTGTACCCAAAAAAACTTTGCCACGGTCGTTTCATAATAAAGCCACGAGCGTACGCTTGTAAGCGTATAGCTGTATACCCAAAAAAATCTAATTTTAAAAAAAAAAACTTTGCACACGGCCATTCCATACTCAACCCATGGGCATATGCTTGTAAGCATACGACCGTACCAAAAAAAAACTTTTTTTGAAAAAAGTAAAAATAAAAAATAAAAAACATTTGCCCCACGGGCGTACGCTTGTAAGCATACGGTCGTACCCAAAAAAAATCAAAAAAAAAATTTGCCATGGCCGTTCCGGCTTGCCCCATGACCATTCCATAATAAAGCCATGGGTGTACACTTGTAAGCGTACGACCGTACCAAAAAAATTCTTTAAAAAATTTTACCACGGCCGTTCCACACTTGCCATAGCTGTTCCATATAGAAGCCATGGGCGTATGCTTCTAAGCGTACAGCTGTACCCAAAAAGATAAATAAATTTGCGACGGTTGTTTCACACTTGCCAGCTGTTCCATAGTAAAGCCACAGGCATATGCTTATAAGCGTACAACCATACCAAACCCCAAAAAAAAAACTTTTTTTAAAAAAAATCCAAATCTTTAGAGGTGCTTTTGGTCTACCCCCGACTCACTAGGGTAATTTTTACACGAATAAAACACCTCAAAAGACCACTTTTAACCTTAAGGGTGCGTTTATGCGCAAGGCAAAAGTGGGCTAAACTCCTATTTCGAGCCCGCGCGCGCATCGTTGAAGCTTTTTTAAGCTTCCCCACACACCATGGACACCTTTCGATCATGGTTGCATGCCCTAAATGCTTGCATTCCATTTGGCGACACCCCGACCTCAATTGCACATTCACATGTGGTCACCACGCCACACATGTTTCACTGGGAGGAAGAAACGATCTTTGAAGAGCCCTCATCTAGTGGGGCCCCTCCATACATGCACCCCGGCATGGATAGACGCCCCAAGCACATTCACAGACCCTCTTCTCTATCCACCACAGATCTATTCCCACCCCCACCCTTGTGCCACCTCCCTTGTGCCGCCACAACTTGCCATTCCGAGCTTAGGGCACAAGCTCTAGGAAGGGGAGTGTCGCAACACTTGCACCCACAAACATCACATACAAAACCTATGTGGGCAAAAATTTTCAAACTTTTGCCAAAATTCCATGGAGTTGGAGACCCCGTATTCCACATTGAGGTCTTTAACCAAATTTGTCAGGCATTTGAAATTTTCGACGATGCAACCAACGTCCATCTCCTTGGACTTAGCCTTAAAGGCAAGGTCGTGGAATGGTTCCAAACTTTGGATCCTCAGCATAAAAGCACCCTACAAATACTCAACACAGGAGGAAGAGGTCGACATGAGCTTCTAGGAGCAGCTGGGCGACTTCAAAACAAAGGCGAGGAAGAGGTCGACATGAGCTTCTAGGAGCAGCTGGGCGACTTCAAAACGAAGGCATTCAGCAAGTATGAACTTCAGAAGCTGAGCATTCAGCCTGCAAATGGAGAAAAACCAGTCGTAATGCTGTTTTTTCCTGCTTTTTCCTACTTCAAGACACCCAGGCTGCTTCAAATCGACATTATTCAAAGTGTTTGCTATTCCTGCTTCTTCCCTCCAGTAGGGTGACCTCATTTGCTACCCATCCATGCCCTTGAAGTCAAACAGTGGATTGATCTTCAAAAGAGACAAGCTCCTGCTGTTCATCTAATGAGGCGTATGTAAAGAAGACCAAGTCGAAAATGCGAGCCAAGTATCAAGTCAAGAAGACACCAGCCAAAAGACTCTGGGAGTATCAGACAAAGGAAAAAAAACCATTCGGATATCACTATGCCAAAAGTCTTGGTTTCTCAGAGTTCCTTGCTATGAACATGCATTTGTATGAGGATGGTGATTTCTTCTGCCCCAAAGAAGACTAGTTCTTTCCATTAATTCTTGGGTGTTTGCTAGGAGCTTTAGACATTGTTTTCTTGTTTTTTTTCTGGTCAAGATGCCTTCAAAGGATAATGATTTAAGCTTCAAGTTCTCTGGAACTTCATTTCATACATGGCAAACTAGGATCAAGTTGGTCCTCATGAAGAAAAGTTTATGGAATATTGCAAATGGAAAGGAGAAGAAACCTCGGGATCCTGCTCAAGCCAATGCATGGGAAGTTCGCGACGACAAAGCACAAGCCATAATCAAGCTAGAATTGGATGACACTTACATCCATCATGTGGATGAATGCAATAATGCCAAGGACACCTGGGATGTTCTGAATACACTCTTTGGATCCAAGTCAAAGAGTTCTAAGTTTGGACTTCTGGTTGAATTTTTCCGTCTTGAAATGAAGCCTCAAACCTCACTTGCTTCTCATTTAAATTACATGAAAAGTCTCCTGACTCAACTTGCGGGTATTGATTTACGCATTGATGAGGATGCTCCATTGGTGTATTGCTCAAATCTCTTCCTAGTCCTGAATATGACAATGTTGTAACAACCCTCACCAATATGCCGGATCCGAAACTAGTAGAAATTGAAGCTTCTTTGCTTGAGGAGGAGAAGAAGAATAAGTTCAAGCAAGAATCTCCAAGATCATCTGTAAGAGAAGATGTACTGTACCACAACACAGGATTCTTTGGCAAAGGGAAATACAAATATAATGACACTATCATTTGTGACTTCTGCCACAAGCCAGGCCACAAAGAGAAGGACTATTTCTCAAGGAAGAAAGCTCAAAGGGCCTATCTCATGTGCATCACCGACAATGAAGAACATGTTGAAGAAGAACAAGAGCATCAAGAGGAAGTACACCAGAATCTCAGCATGGAAGTGAAGAAGAAGGGGGCCTCCAACTCTCCTTCAACTTCTTTTGATGACCGTCTGTTTTGAATAAAGATGTAACCCCTGCACATTAACCTCATCTTGATATTGTATACCAATCCCAAAGGTAAACTCTTTGTATGTCATGGCTAAACCTCTGACCCAAGTCTCCTACACCTTCCACACCTCTGAAAAACCACGTCCCTGCATTGGTCATGGATAACCAAGTCACGTCATGCCTAAACTATTGTACATTCTGAGTTTGAGAGGGGGTGTTGGTAAATCAAACTCAAGAGGACTAAAAATGTATAGGGGTGATAGCATCAGTTCACATGGTGAACATAGGAATAGAGGTGTGCTTAAGAGTGTGCTAGTGTGAGTGATCTAATCTATGATGTAAGGCAGTATGCCCATGTGCGTGTAGGCTAGAATCTAGGAGAGTACAAGTGTGGTGTGGAGAGAATCATGGAGTAATCAGGGGAGAGATTATAGGATCTGGATTCCATCTCATGGATAATCGATGATGTTAGTTGTAAAAATCTCTTGCCTATATATTCAGGCTCTCTCATGAATAAAGTATGTTTTTTTGTGTGCCTACTATTGCTTACGTTGTCTCCATTGCAACAAACACCAATCTCATATTCTTGGAGGTGTGGAAAGCTCTTGGAAAACCCACACTAACAAAAGAACACAGTTACATTCAAATCTCACATGAAATGCGTCTCATGAGTGTTGGGTATTTCATTCCTAAAATTTCAATAGGAAATAACCTGTTGGAGTGTTATTTCATGTTATAGATGCAAAAGAACTCCAAGGCCCGATAATAATTGGAAAAGAGTGGATTGATTCCACTCACTGCCAAATCAATTGGTGTGAATAAACGACCACCATGGAAATCAATAGCCAGAAGGCCACAGTCCTCTTCTGTTCCTAAGAGGAAATCATACACACATGCTCGCCCCCGACTGCACTTACTCATCCCGTGTCCCAACCTCATCACCAACAGTCTCCCTTGTTCCTACACCCCATAACTCACTGAAATCGGTCGATCGGCCACTATCAACACCATCCACCAATGACAAACAAGCCTCATTCATCGACATTGCCCCTCAACTCTACATCCTCAACCACCCACACTGTAAGCACCCCAACCTCATATCTTTATCATGACAATTAATGGTGGGTGCCCAAGAATCTTCTAGCCGCTCAGGGATTCTATGATGACTACACAGAACTATGGATCCCCAGACCATCTCTGAAACCCAAAACTAAGCCAACAAACACCAACTCTAAGACAAAGCTTCAATGTTGGCTAGTCCTCGACCACCTTTACGAGCACAAGCCTACTATAAAGGCAACACTCGCCTCTAACTACCCAAGCATGCTGCTTGTGCTCATTCACCACAACAACTCCCCAAGAAGCTACAATAAAATGTCAAACAACCACGGGTTTGGCAACCCCAAGCACAACGAAGCCAACAACGCTGGATGCCTACCAATGTGCTCAAAGCACAATGTTTCCATAAAGGCAACACACACCTGTGGCTCCACAAGCCACAATCAAAATCCTCTCCTCCGCATCGACAACCACCTCATAGCTCTCAACGCCTCGTTGACAAAAAAGGTTGTAGCCTCACCAACCATGGACCTTCATCACTCAGTAGCGTTGGGTGCCCAAATGTCTCGTAGCAACCCAAGGCTTCCATGATGGCAATTCCATCATTTGGTTCCCAAGGCATACCCCTCAGTAATTTGCCCAAACCACACCCACCACGCCAGTACCTATCCAATCGACAAAGATGGTTTGGCAACCAACAGGCAAGCAAGTTCCCTCCTCCTCGACAAAATCCTTTGGACTTGCCCACACCCAACCCATAGGCACTCCACATCTCAATTCACCCAACCATTTCAACCCACGGAGCCTCGTCCACGAAGCTCTACCCTACCCCTCGACTTTATCAAACCAAGGGACAATGCTACACATGGCTGAGCTTATCCAACCACCATTGATCAGAGTTGAGATGTGTAGACAAATTCTTGATGACATGGACCAGCAAATGCAATCAATCTGTAAAGATATTAAGGCAACCCAAGATAGACAAAAGCAATATGTAGATAAGAAGAGATCAGAGAGAGAGTTTGAAGAATCAGATATGGTCTCCATTTGAGTACGACCAAAAAGAAGTTCTTTATCTTTAGGGAAGTACAAGAAGCTCTCTCCCAGATACTGTGGACCGTATGCTGTTATTATAAAGAAAGTAGGCGATCTAGCTTATAAACTTCTTATGCCTCCCCATCTCAAGGTACATAATGTATTCCACGTCAGTTTGCTTAAGAAATATGTACCCAGCTCGAGTCGGGTGCTTGAAGATAAACAATTAATTTCTCCAACTCAAGGCCAAATGGTACTCCAGCCTCTGAAGAAATCCTTGATGTTCGGGAGAGGTTCTCAGGAGAGCAAAGTCCTCACAGAGTCCTCAAGGCCAGATGGTACTCCAGCCTCTAAAGAAATCCTTGATGTTCGGGAGAGGTTCTCAGGAGAGCAGAGTCCTCACAGAATTTTTAGTCAAGTGGAAGTTCTTCCCTCTAGAAGACGCCACCTAGGAGAAAGAAGAAGAGATGGAAAACGATTACCTCCACTTTGCGAGATGAGGACATCTCGCGTTTTTCAAGTGGGAGAGGATGTAAGCTTCCTCCTCAGCCTGAATATTATCTCAATACCCTGTAATCATTCCCTATTTCAGAATGCAAGAAAATATTATTTTTCCTTGTTTTTGCCTAGAGAGAAGAAAAATTCTAGAGAGAGATAATTCAATATTGAGATATTTTTAAATATAAAAATTCTCTTAATATCTAAAATATATTTCCCTGAAATAGAAGTTCAAAATAAATTCTCCAATGTGCATTAGGAATCAATTAAAAATGATATAAGGGACCTTAGCCTAAGGGTCTAGATTTTCAAAAAAATTTGGATTATTGTCCAATTAAGGTTCCTATGGACCAATAGGATTAATCCAAGTGTTGGGATGAGATAAATCCAATAAATAAAACAAAATACCCAAAAATGAGTAAATTCTCACATAAGATAAAGAGTTGACTGAGTACAAGGTCTATTAGTTAAAAACTAAGAGATATTACTAAAAAAATGAGATATTTTAGAAAAATGATGAATTTTTTATACCTTGGTAAGGAGAGGGGGACCTTTGAGGTAGGTGCCTCCTTCACATGTCTGGGAGGGTTTTTAATTCAAAAAAATTTGTGATATTTTTATCTCTCCTCTCTCCTAGATCAAACTGGATCAAAAGGGGAGCCAAACTGGTCCAAATCTTGTCCAAATTTAGTCAAACTGAAGCTGGAAAATCCTAGAACCCAATTGGACTCAGTTACTGGCCTCCTGAATGTCAGTCTGATTCTTATGGAGCCAATCCATTCCAAGGATTCCGTCAGATTCCCAAGGGTAAGACTCTGAACTAGCAGTCTGTCACGTTCCCCATCTAGATTAAACTGAATGCGGTCTGTCTCATGGTGTGTGAAAAGAATCTTCGCACTGGCCAAATCTACTTGCATAGGTTTCCCTGTTTTCTGATCTAGGACTAACTTACACAAGCATCAAGGGAAAATAAAAGAATGTGTACTGCTTGAATCAATCAAAAGCTTAAAGTGCTTACCCTTGTATTCTTTTGGAGTCTAAAGGACTGAGAACTGATGATTTTGCCCTTGATGTTCAATGGCGGCATAAATCTGTCCTCTTTCTTCCTCCACTACATCAGCTATTATGACAGCAGCTTTGACTGTTGCTGTTTGGGGTGGGATTCTCTCTCGCTAGCTTCCCCAATTCTGAGAGGGGGTTCTGAGACTACTTTGCATTGAAGTTGCAGGTTGAGCTAGCACTCTTCTGGGGTTGCCTTGATTTTGGCGAGGGGGACCTTGATTGGTTTGATACAAAGGAGTCGATCTCTGCATTCTAGGACCTTGGCTTCCTTGGCCCATTGACATAGAAGGAGTTGGGCAATCCTTGATCTGGTGCCCAAAACCTTGACAACCAAAACGCTTGTTTTCACTTCGAAGCTCTTCCTTCTGCATCCTAGAAAGAGCTGGAGTTCTTGAAAAAGTGCTCCGAGAGGAAAAGGTCTTCCTTCACTTTTAAAACTTTCCATCTCCTAGTTCTGATTAGGACCTTGGTGTCTTTTAGGAGGTGAAAGGTTGGAAGTACTTCCCGACGTTTGGAACCTTTTGAAGGGTGAGGGAGGGACCTTAACAATAAGTTTCAGAGCAACAATATGAACATTAGGCTTCACCTACTTTGATAGAGTCCACCGTGATCGCCAAGTGTTGGCGGCCAACCAACCCTTTTGGCCGCAGTCCAAGCCGTAGTCCAGACTCCTTCCCATTTTGTACCAAACTAAGTTTTCTTATTTCGTTTAACAACTTTGTAACAACTTCTTGCAAACGGGTAGTAGTCGGATTGATGTAAGGAGTAAGGAGGATTATCCTCAAATATAGACAAATGGATAGTTAAGCTCAGGAGTTCATGAGCTGAGTTGCTGGCGTATTGTACGCTTGAGAGATTGAGCTAATATTATTCAAGAATATCTTGTGGGTTAGTCTCTGTCTTGTCTCTATTTACCACTACATAGCTCTATCCATTTTGTGTCAACCGCATGCCTATTTGGATGTTAACTCCTATCCAAAATCATGAAGGATCTAGGTACTAACCTGTGTGTAGTCAACTTCCCAAGCTTAAGCAGGCCGGCAGCTCAACATGCCAGAGTTGGCTTGTTGTATTGGGTACAACTATATTAGTCACTACTCGTCAGGAGTTGACTAGGTGGTTCAAAACCACCTAGTGTCGAACACTGACAAAAGATATAAATAGGAAAGCAAGACAAACTACTCGTCAGGAGTTGACTAGGTGGTTCAAAACCACACAAGTGTCGAACACTGACAAAAGATATAAATAGGAAAGCAAGACAAACTTTTAGGGTTCCTTATATAGACAAAAGATAGAAAAGAAAAAGAAGAGAAAGAGGAGAGAAAGAGATAAGAAGACAAAGAGAGGGGAAAAGAAAGAGAAAGAGAAAAGAAAAAGCTAAGAATAGCTTTTCAACAAGAAGGAGGGGTGATTACTTTTCAGTTACAGTCTTCATCTCTACATCAGTGTCTTCAGTTTCCCCTTCATACCATCCTCATTGTCTATTTGAAATATCTGCTCCACAAGGTCAATTTGATCCAATTGATCATCTGATAACATCTATAATCTTCTCAGGAACAATCCCTGAACTTTCAACATTCTGTTCTAAAACATCAGGTACAGTTGTAATAAGTTTAACACTATCTTCCTCCATATCTTGCTTCTTTAGTCCTTCAAAAGTGCCTTTTCCTGCAAAATCACAAGCAAACTTAAAAGACCTCTAACTGTCATCAGAAAAACCCTCTTCTAAACCATGATACCCCTTAAGGGAGTATAAAGGATCCTCCCACAAACTTTTTAGGGGGTTTCACTTGAAGAGATTCTTGAGTAACGGGTATCTATTTCATCTATAACTTCAAGTTTTCCTCTTCCAAAGTTGTAATCTGCTCCTTAAGCATCTCTGATTTGCATTGCTCATCTGCAAATGCCTCCCAAGGTCTTGTAAGAACATTGTGAATTCTCTCTTTAATTCCAGCCCAAATCAAATTTCCTATCTGCATCAATTTCCCCTTCATTGTTTCTAAATCTGTGCTGCTTATAAAGACCCCATCTACATCAATCTCTTCATCTTCTACAAAGTCCCTCAACTCCTCCTGCACTTTCTTTAATGCTATCAATTGCTCTGTAATAGAATCTCATTAGTTGTTACCGATTCAGTATTTTTCTTCGTTAACTCCTCCAATTCAGCAAAAAATGTAACCTTTATTTCTGTAAGCCGCCAATCTATAATAACCATTTCTGACTAAATTTTTGCTTTAGCCTTCTCTTGCCACTTAATCAAGTCTGCTTCATATTCTTCTTTCTTCTTTAACAACAACTCTTGAGCTTTAACTTTTTCCTCCAGTTCCTTCACTTGTTGTGTTTTAACATCCTGTTTGCTTAATTGCTGCTCCAAACTCTGTATTTTATTTTCTAATTCCCTGTTTCTTCTTTTATCAATCTGAGCATTGCTCTGTTGCTGCAACAAAAAATTATCCATTAACTTCCAAGCTTTCTTCACCTCTATAATAGTAATTTCCTGTGGTATATCTAAAGTCTGAAATCCCAAAACTTCAAGTCTTCCTGAAACTACAACATCTTCCTGCTTGGTTAACTTTGCCTTGTTCATTCTCAACTTCAATCCCTTCTTCTGAGCTAAACTAGGTGATGGACTCACTTCCTTTTCTGTTGTGCCCTGTACAAAAGGTGATGGAAACAAAGGATCATTAAGCACCTTATGACTCTTTGCCACCCTGCTAGATTCTTGTGCTGAGTATCTAGCATCCATAAGATATGTTGTTAGTTTATCACTGTCCACCACTATATAGGGATCCATCCTTAGATTCTTGCTCCTAATGCTAGGCGGTTCATCTTCCAAGTCATCTATTGTCCTCTTTGCAATTTTGCTATATGGTTTTATCTTTAGCAAAAACTTTTCCCCATGCAAATACTCCAGGTTCTTCACCCTCTGAAAGATTGCAGCCAAAATAGGCCCTAATCTTGAAGTTTTATCCACTTTTCTTTTATCCTTTTCCCTGATTTCTAACATGATTTTCTGATGTAGAATATGTGCCCATGCTACAGTCTTACCCTTCTCTGTAGTATGCAAATATCCATAGTTTTTATCTGACATATATTCTGACTTGATCAGCAACAAAACATTCTCTAGAAACCACTCTAGTTGAAGCCTTCTTTTTGAATCTTGGACCTTCTTAATGACATAATATTTTCTTGTTGTTTCCGGTGCCCCAAACTCCTTCTCTAACACCTTCAAGGATGCTCTATCAAAATGCATCTTGCCTTCAGGGAGATGCTCTTTTTGGATCTTGGACCTTCTTAATGACATAATATTTTCTTGTTGTTTCCGGTGCCCCAAAACTCCTTCTCTAACACCTTCAGGGATGCTCTATCAAAATGCATCTCGCCTTCCATGGATAAATTAAAAACATATGACACCAACTCCACAGAGAGAAATAGATTGGGAGAAATGAATCCATCACTTGTCTGCAAAAACTTAAATTGCTATTTCGCTTGATCAATTACCCCTCCATGACTCCCAGGGCAAAGAAGCAAAATCTAACAATCCTACAGTTTGCAACCATGCTCTATGCTTTGAATTTGTAAGGTCCAAAATTACCTTAGAATCTAGAAACACAGCAGAAATCTCCCCAACACATACAACTTCATCCTCTAAAGGGGCATATGAACTATCCTCTAAAGGGGCATATGAACTATCCTCTCTAAGTGGCATATCCTTCATGCAAGGGCTTCTCCTCTCCGTATTCTTCTGCTTGGAAAGATCCATGAAAGCTTCTGCGATTTCTTCGTCTAAGGTTAGAAAACGCTTTTGCATATCGCCCATTTTTTCTATGTAAATGTCACGTCCAGCATGCTCCACACTATAATTAACTAGAGTTTTGTACGATTTCACTTTATTTGAATCCTTAATGAAATCTACTCCCACATTATATAGCACATGCTTCATCATACCAAGTTCTGCTAGTGTAGACTTGTCCTTGGCAGTTTTGTAAAGCTCCAACTACCATGCATTTCTTACAGGAAAGCACTTGGGAACTGGTCCGTAGTAGCTGGAGGGCATACAAGACAAGTTCTATAGTGGGGAGGTTGCTGCATCCTCTGGTAAAAAGCTTGCTGATTTGGCTAATTCAACAATGGAAGAGGCGGGCATTAACTCTCCTGAGATGCAGAGTGTTCATAGGGAATAATGTAGTGTGCGATGTAAGCGGCCAGTGTTAAATACTCCAAGTGTTATTCTTGAGAATGAAAGTCACAGGCCAAAGTACGTGACCAGAGAATCAGCGAGTGGGTCCATGTGTTCCACAAAGATATTGCAGTATGGATGTTGTGGAGGTAGACACGTCAACAAGACCATGTGGGCTATTCGAAGAACTGAACCGCATAGCATGGTCACTTGTTTTGGATTATTATCAGAGAGCAAAATGAGGTGTGGGAAATTGATCAATCCTTCTGGGAAGTCTGCATATGAGGGTGTTCCTGGACCTAGTTTTTGGGGTCGCCGGTCAATACCCCGGTGGTGCAGTTGAGACTTTTATATGGTTCTGCAACTCCGCCAACACACACTCATGGGCTGTGGATACGTCCAAGGTCTTGGTGCCACCTAGTCTGCCTCCTGACGTTTGGCTTGTTTTGCTACTAGGACAAGCCTCACCAATGTTGAGATTGAAGATCTTCATGTAAGTGGTTTTGTTTTGGAACTTATAATTAGTAGAGAGAAAACCACACCACTCTAAGGTCAGTCACAATGGCGTACATCCTAAATATAGAGACGGCAAGGTAGTTTGATGGAGGGAGAAGTTGATCAAGGAGTTCAATAAAAAATTTGAAAAGGGTAAAAATCTCTCAGCTGAAGTGGTTCAAGAAGCAATCCTCTTGTGTAATGAATCACACATATTTTATGCTAGCATGGAGGGGTCACGAACCAAGGGTGTGAACTATTCGATCACAATTTTAGAGGTCCTTTATTGCACTTGTGAGGACTTTCAGAAGTGAGAGAGAAAACACCTTACTTATGTTCCTTACAAACACATGTACTTTGTGTTCCTGATGCAATTGCTCAATTTAGATGCATGGACCCATTCCTTCATGCATCAGGCTACTTTGTCTAAGGTGGAGCTCTATTCCAAGCCCTGTTAGGATGCTGGTCTCACACTACACCTTGACAATATGTCTTTATGCTCGATATTTGGCTTCATATTCCCCTATGGAGAAGGATAATTACGACAAATGAGTCCAACTTTGTGGTGTTGGACGGAAGTAAGTTTTGGGTTTTGGCTATTTGTACGTGATTTGGTCCTTTGAAATCCTTATAGACTATTTAAGCGAAGAGTGTTTTGAGGTCGAATATACATTTTTTTGAGGTGTTCCAGAGCAATGAATTTTATTTTTTCCAATGAATCTCTTACTGAATTTTTTTTTACACTCGCTTAGAGATGCTTCCTGCTCAGTTTCATCAGTGGTCACTTGGAGTGTGTTAATCCTCTGTCTCATGAGTGATGCAGAGCTATGGCATGCCCACTATGGTCACTTAAATTTTAGTAGTTTGTTGCTCCTTAACAGGCAAGAGATGGTGTGAGAGTTTCCAAAGATTGAGGCCCCCATCAAACATGTATGTGAGGGGTGCATTTTGGGCAAGATGTAACGGGCATCATTCTCAAAAGATGGATCAGTTAGGGATGTCCTAAAATTATAATTTATACACAATGATGGATGTGGTCCCATGAGGACACCTGGATTAGCAGGGGATATCTCTACTTTGTGACTTTTATTGATGACTACTCCAGGCACACCTGGGTGTATCCATTAAAGGCAAGTGTCATTCTACCAAAGACAAATGCAATGATATAATGTAATTCCTAAAAGCTAGGCTAGTTTATACCACATAAAAATATACCTGCTATTATTAACATCAATATATTATAAACATTCATCATGCTCAATAAATTGTATCTCTATGCAAGATGGAGATTGAGATGGAGAAAGTCATGGTGACGCAAAGCTCACAAAATTTTGAAGAAAGTGCTCTCTTTTAAATGAGGACTAAACACTATATACCAATAATTTCTCTGCTTTAAGACAAATACTATGTAACAAAAAAAAATCAATATAAGTAGAGAAAGACTTCTTTAAAAAAGTCTTCTTCTTTTTCTATTCTTCTTCCTTTTCTAAATTCTCTTCCTCAATGAGATTGCCCTCCTTTTTGAGGTTTTCTTTGGGTAGTTGTTCACTCTCCTTTTCAAGGTAGTCCTCTTCGGATACTTGTTTAACCTTATCTTCTTCGGGTAGTTTGCCTCTATACCTTAGTAACTTTTAACGTTGATAACCTCCAAAGGAATAGGTATTCAAATCAAAAATTGCCTTAGCATAAGCTGCACACAAAAACTACCCTGCCCTCGATGCCCACAACCCTAGTCCATATCCAAATATACATAAAGCTTATATCTTCTCCATCAACATGATCTTTTTTGCATTATGTTGTGTCTTTGAATATCCTAAGTATGCTGAAAAAAAATTTAAGGCCATTATCATGTGAATATTTTGAATAGTAAATGATCAATACGTTTGGAGGTATCCTTGAAATATAGTGGCCAAGGGCTGAATCTCTACCAACAAAAGTACGTGTATGGACCTCAGCCAAGGAACATATAGTGAACCCACTGAGGCTTCCTTATGGGTGGTGTGGTTTACATATAGTAATTCCTCTCGGCATCTGATAGTCTCTAGTTGGTGTGGTAGATGGGTCAAAACCACATTTTTGGCCTCTTGCATCAAGACACTCACTATTGCCACATCTGAGGCATCCATGAAGACATGAAATGTAAATTCCCAATTAGGTTCTTGGACTATAGGCGCTTCAGAGAGACAGCATCAGCTTGAGTCACTTGAATGCAATGTTGCATTTCTCTGTCCATTCGAGATTGGTCTGCCTCAATTGCTAGTTCGGCAATGTTGCATTTCTCTGTCCATTCGAGATTGGTCTGCCTCAATTGCTAGTTCAATGAAATTTTTATTTGTGTCATTTGCTAGTTCGGCGGCACTTCTACATGTGCTAGATAATGGAGCATTCGTGCCTTTTTGTTCTCAACTTCAACAAGTCTCTTATCCTCCCACACAAGTCAATTTAACCTTGTGGAGGCATCTCTTCTTCTGAGCATGGAATCTTTGGTTTCTCTCTTCCCATATTGGAGATTCCCATGCTTTCTTGAATAGCCAAAAACTCTTCTTCTGTGGGAAGAGTGCTATCTTCTTCTTCAATATTTTTACAGCACATCTCTATAACTTTGGGTGCATCAATGAAACTGCTCCTTGCTGCTTTTGTATCAAGCACTGAAACTTCATCCACTTCATCTAGATCTAAAAAATCTGAGGCAACTTAACATCCATCAGCCTATTAATCCAAGATGTCTTCTCTTAAATTTAAGAGTTTATGGACATTTATAAGTAGTAAAAAATCCTTGTCCTTGAGTGGGAAGGATGGAAGGCATCGAAGAGTAATATCCTTCTCTAAAACCTCTATAGGATCGTCCCTTTATTCTTGCAAAATTAAACTTGCTTTAAAATCTACAGCATCAAAATATTTACTCAATATTTCTTCTTGTTCCTTATCTATGATCATTTCTACATCATTCATTTCTTCTTGATTTTCAATATCACCTAGAAATGCCACAGACTGCACAGGGTTGTTGCAAGATCAGGGTGTCCTGTTTTATCCAGTTTCTGCTGGACTGGGACAATGCTTGGAGAGCAAATTTTTGGGGCCCAAGGTACTTAAAATGAGATCAAGTAAATAATAGAAAATACGCTTGCCCTTAAATTAACCCAATATAACTTAAATTGATATAAATTAGTCTAATTAATCAAAATTAATCAAAAATATGATGAAATGATAAACAAATGATCTTTCCATACTTAGAGTGATCCAATTTATTTTTCCATAGATGCACCATTACAAGTACACTAGTCCCTATAGGTTTTAGATGATTCACATCAAAAATGTAATTTTACTAATTAGATTATTAATATCTACAGGCCTTCTGATAGTCTGGAAGAATTTTGAAAAAGAGATCATTAAACATCCAACCATTGTATTTGCAATTTTTACTAACCACCACATTCTACTAAAGTCTCAGTATCTACCCACTCTTTTGATCTACAAGATTGAGGATGTTAAGTGGTAGCTATTGTGGGTACAAAAAGTGGCGTATATTATAACACTTTAAAGACCTTGAAATATTTAAAGAAAATAGACAAATATCTTAAAATTTTCTCAAAAAATCAAGTTAAGCTCCATATTATGTAAAGATCTAAGGTACGAAGTGGGAATCTCATATGAGTTTATATGTAAAAGATATTAGCATTTTATGGAATCAGTTCAAATTTGGGACAGGGTGTATACATTGACTTTGTACCTAAGAAAATGAGGACTTTTATCTATCTAATGCTTAATCAAATTATGCAACTATATTTCCAACTTTGAATATGATGTTCCAACAAAAGAACTTGAAACGAAATTCCTTCATTTACTAGGAGAGATTAGCCACTAAAGGTAAACAAATGCCTGTTTTTTTACTGTTTACAGGGTGCTTGAGTGGACAAAACTGGGCAACCTGATCTTGCAACCACCCCACAATAGAAGTTTCGTGACTCCTATTTCCCAAATCTTCTATACCTTCTTGTGCATGCAGATAGAAAAGGAAGGCTACATGATGCTGCAGGAGCCAGGTTGCATGGATTCATAGTGACCTTCAAAAGCTTTGCAAGCACATCATATTTGTTCTGCAATCTGGCCTTTTCCAAAGCTACATTTGCCAAACTACTGAGATGATCACATTTTCCACCATCAATAGCAATCAACCCAAGGAAAGATTCCAGTTCTTCTTTATAGTACACATTTAAATGATCAATGATAGAACACAAGTCCAAAATAACATTGAAGGATTCCCTATAAGATACAAACAAGTCTTGTGTACCTGTTGCTTTTGAAGAAAGTCAAAGAGCTTCTCTACAGGGGTTTTCTCTAAAACAAGAATGCCTTCATCACTTGAACCCATTTCAAGATGTGTTGAAACAGCTATATAAGCTAAAAATTTAAAAAAATATCTAGTTTTTTAGATCTAAAAGAACGGCATAACTGCTAAAGGAGCCTTGCAAGTGATTTGAAGGAACCCAAAAGCCCTTTAGAAGTATGACATAATAAGAACACTCCATTTTCCTTGCACTTTTTGAAATGACCCCGACATATTTATAAAGCCATGAGGTCCATACAATCCACACGTGTGAGCCACGCAGCGTACCTCCACACATGCCGCACATGTGGTTGCACAAAAATTATGACACACGTGGCTTGCACGTGTCACCAATGGAATATCACCACATGTCAGTATGGCACACATGTGGCCATCAGTATAACTCCATGTGTCTGTACGGAGTACACGTGGCCCATACAACCATGTCATCGCCTGAGAGCCTATAAATGAATGAGTCAATTTTTTTAAAAAAAATATCCCCCCCTCGCATAGAAAGACCTCGCGAGTCCTAATTTGCCTCCCTTGCCTTGCTTTGCTTTGGATTACTTTTCCCTACCTTGCCTTGCTTTGGAAAGACAACACAGGTACACGCAACTGTTGTGTTTGGATTTTCCTTTGCGTGCCATCATTCCATCTGGTAAGAGCACTCTATTCTATCAATCTCTAGCATGTTATTTGCATAAATATAAAGACTTTTATCCACATCAATATAAATATGTAACCCATCATTGAAATGGTGAAAAATGGATCAAGACGGCGCGGTTGAGAACAATCAATCAAGAGTGGATTGTCCTCTATGTTTTGTCTTTCTAATAGGTGAGAATTGCTTCATTTTTCACCCTTTCAATGATGGATTCCTTATTTATTAGTATATATTCTTGCTTTGTAATTGGAAGATAGGATCTTTTGAAAATATGATATGTTTTCTTTATTTCTTTATTGACAAGCCACCATAGATGGCTAGAATAAAGAAAACAGCAAGAATGGCTAGCCCAAGTCCAAGGTTGGTAGAGAAAGCAATAAAGCAAAGTAAAATAGTAGCAATCAGAAGGTGAAGACAAGGATAAACCAACATGTGAATGCCCTTAGAGAGATAAGGAGGGACCAAAAGCATATTGAGCTTCTCATACCTAAGCTTACATTCATGAGAGTTGTGAGATAGATTTATGGTGATTGGAAGCTTGGGATGAGATGGGCCGACAATGCATTATGTGCCCTTCAATATGTTCTGATATAGATTTTGTTATGAAGATTTTGTTATAGATTTTTTTATTTGATAGTTACATATGTTCTACCCATTCTCATAGGGTCACTCTTATGGACAAGGCTATGCACACCTACAAGCTTATAAGATACAAATTAGAAAAGCCACATATGTTCTTCCCATGCTCATAAGGTCACTCTTTTGGACAAGGATATGCACACCTGCAGACTTATAAGATACAGATTAGAAAAGCTATTGCATCCTATACCATTGAGTGACTCTAGGGCATTTAATATCTTGAATGTGCCTCCCCCTAGGAAACCCAAGGATGTATGAATTAAGATTAAAGACGTTACACATGAAAGGGATACTAGAACTGCAAATCAAGCAAAGGCTGAGAAGGGCAAAAAAAAAAATATCTTCTGAGGAAGAAAGGAGAATTTAGGAAGAAAGAATAATGGAGGATGAGCTGATGGATCTTGAAGAAAAAAAATCTTCAAGATTTAAAGAAGGTACCTGGACAACTGGTTGTTCAAGTGAAAGATTTCCCTGATGGTTCAGAGTATCTTGATATATCACCTTCAGATACATATATGCTCGCAGAGAGAAATCAAGAAATAAATGATGTAGTGATCTTGATATTTCTCAAGTAAGCTATCTTTTTGAAGATTTTATTTTTATTATAGTCTTTTATGAGGATAAGAAACTAATTTATCTAGTGATATGTTTTTTTGTAGGTTTCTTTTGGCCACCCTACCTCCAACGGCCTACTATCCTCTTTTTTTGCTAGACCCTATAGTCTATATTTATGTAAGAGAATCAAGCACCAATTTTAACAGGCTCGAAGAATGGTTGAGGAGATGCAACTTTGAAAAGGTGCAATATGTAATTGTGCCTTATAATGAGAAGTATTGTCTTTTTAATATATGTCTTGTTTAGTTTTAGCTACTTCTTTTTATGCTTCTCTATCAATGATCATTTGCTTCTTTTTATGTTGTGTAGGAGCCATTGGAGTTTATTTATAATTGATCTCAAGAAAAAAGACATGTTTCTTAAATTCCATGTTTGGTATGCATGGAGAAGGAAAATTGTAAGTCCTTAATTTAAATGGTCATTGGGTTTAGTTATTCATATCATATTGTATTCATTCATATTGTATTAATCTATGTGATTTGTTATTTTGCAGGGCATCTAAGCATATAATAAGCACATTATAAACCATTCATCCTCCACTCTGCTCGACAAGAAAACTCCACATCAATTTTTCATTTCTCTTGTATGTTATTAGAGTATCAATGGCAACTTTAAAGTTTCTAATAGAGATTTTGTCGAGAGTTTTAACAATAACTATCATTGCAATAAGCTCCATTACAAACTGATGAAATCTCACGTGGATGGAGAGTAGTCGCAAATATATGAAGATACATGGAATAAAAATTTCTAGTAGACACATCAAAAAGAGTAGCTGTAAGTATTTTCAACAGACATCAAAGAAAGTAGTAAAAAAATTATAAATTTATCTTAAACTTTCATATCATACTAATGTTCACTAAGCATTTTATCATAATTCTTTGCAATATACAACTTCATGTTATACAAACACATACATATGGTGGGCGAGAGCAAAGGCAATTATAGTAGTGCTCAACAATTGTGTAGATCTTCCTGCAGATCTAGATTCACCACCACCATCAATCCCACCTAACCCTACAAAGAAGCCATTGAAAAATAAAGGACTTCCCACAATGTCTCCATTGAAATTCCGGTCAAAGAAAATGATAAACATGGTGAATAAGGAAAAAAGTCAATATTAGGTAATTTGGAAAAAATCTCACATTTTGGGAATCAATTATGTCCCTTCAAATGGTATTGTACTAAGCCTCTTCTTTCCTTTTTTATCCTATGAGGACCTTTTCAATCACGATGAATGCATAGTCACCCAATTGTTTAATTTAAAGTTTATACCTTTCCACATACCCTGATTATCTTTAACATTACACACAAAACACCACTCTACTGAGAAACCCTTCACTCTCACACTCTCTCAGTTCTCATTGTGCATCTATCAACTAACTATCTCACTCACTCTCTCATACATACACAGCATGTTCAGTAGAATAAAGACTATAGACTTAATCTACATAATGTAGCGAACAACTTAGAACAACGCTGAAATGACAAGCTTGCTCTTAGTTATATTCCAAAAGTATTTTAGACTAATACAGAGCAATTTCCCAACACAGACTAACATTTCCTGAGTACTATCAATATACCAAACTTCATGACATAAGTGTCAAACTATCAAATGAGAGCATACACCCTTCATACATTCCTTCTATCTGAGCATCTATCTCTATTTTGCCTGACACTACATTATCCTTCGTCACTATCTGTAGTGACCAATTTCCCTTTTACACTTAGTCTTCTTGTTGTTGACAACGGCTCTCTAGTGGTTACAGTTTGCCACCTCCACACATGTGATACTGAGGTGGTACTCACGACGTGGGGAGTGGGTTGCCTATGCCTTCTGCCACCATTGAGCTACTGGGCGCCCGAGGACCAGAGGAGCATATGCAATTGGCACTACTACTAGACCAACCCAAATTAATATCTGAAGACATGCAAGAAGGGCAGGCAATCTTGATGTGGAGACCTAGGAAATCATGAAACAGATTAAGAAGGGGCAAAAGAAGAAAACAAATAAGAAGATGAGGGGAGTGCTGCCAGATATAGCTGTTGAGTCATCACAGAGATAAGAGGCAGAAGTGGCCTAGGAAATTAGCACATACCAAGAGGCCCTACAAGAGACAACTCTCAGCCAAGCCACATAGGAGCCCCTACAATGAATTGCTCCTCTGACAAGCCCAACACAACTAATATTTACAGATCTATCTCCTCTCAAAGAATCAACTCTGGCAGATACGCCAATAGAGACAACGCCCGAACAAGCAACACCCATACAAGCTGAGGAAAGACAAGGCGTTGCGGTGGCCATAGCTCTAGTATACAAGAACCAGAGGCACCAATTGACACAAGCAAAAGACAAAGAACTCTAGAGCCATCAAGTCCAAGCAAGAGAAGGAGGTTGGAAGATGAAGAAAGACTACCCCAGTTGGCCTCCCTGCAGAACATAGACTATCAACAATTCTTGCTGCTACTCTGCAGGAGATCATGGAAGGACTCGATGAGCTACTCAACCAACCACAGACTAGGCTGGAAGCCGAATCAAGCACAAGTGTAATGTGGGAGAAAGAACATATTTTAGCGGTGCCACCTCTCCTGACAACGCACATGCTCCATGACCGTAACGCCGCCCTCTGGAAACAAGTAAAAGATGCATCCACACAAGTGCAAAAATTAAAAGTCAACTTGGAAGCAGTTGGAGCAACACATAAGGATGTCATCATCATGAAGAGCTTGAAGGCCACGGAAGAGCAGGAGAAAAGGTATAATGCCCTAGAGACAATAACATGGTCCTAAGCCAAACATTAGTGCAAAGAATCAAGGAAAATGTGGACCTCCCAAATTAGAACAAGTGAAGGAGCTGTTGAAAGAGTGATGCTAGAGTGCCAAGTCACCTAGCCAAGCTATCCCACATGAGCTATCATAGCTTTGTTGTACTTTCCTCATATAAAAGGAAGACATTTGAAGCATTGGAATACAAGCACAACATCTCAGGTCTTTTTATGTGAGTACAAGTTTCCATCTTGTAACCTAACTGAACTTAAGTCTAAACTTAATTAGCACACACTCATCACCATGAGTATTGTTCTTTTTTATTAACCTTAGATTAGTGTTGTCATTAGTGTAGGATTAGATCATGATTAGGATCTAATTAGATAGTTGATTGTCATTAGGGAGCTTGATCCATGAATTTCAACATGGTATCAGAGCTTGGTTTAAGCTCTCCCTTAGCTTAGTTCTAGCATTATTCTTCACTAATCACATCATTAGGAGACTTAATCTCATCTTATCCTTCCTTCCTCTTTGTGGCCCAAATTTCACAAGCTTGCCATTGACCATTCTCTTCATCATTTTCAAAACCCTTCTGGCCAAGTGTTGGCCTCACATAGCTATTCACTCCAACCAGACAAATTCGTATGCCACTACTCAAAAATCGCCATAAACCGCTGACTGGTCTTTTGAATCATTCATGCCATGTACAAAAAATTAGACCTGAGTTGTGGAATGATATTGCCACATGTTTGTCAGAGCAGGTATTGCTACAAAAGGGTCACCATGAGTGTACTATACAACCTGAGACAAAACATGTTATGCCAGTTCCTATCAACAAAGTAGGAAGATTTTGTGAAGACGATCAGGGAAATGCTACCCTCCCATTAGAAGTGCGAAAAGTAGCTTCAACTGCAATACTTGATAGTGGCGCAGGAGTGGGCATTGTGACAATCCCTTTTAGCCATGTGTTATACTTACCTAAAGGCCTCCACATCTCAAATCTTGTGGCTAAAGGCTTAGTCTACGCACCGACCGGCAAAAACAGGCAAAAATCAACCTTTTGGACATCTTTCTGATTTTGTTACATGAGCCTTTGAACCTCATCAAGGGCAAGAAGTTCTTTAAGAAAGCCCCATCCAAAAGCTTTTCATTTTCTCAAATTTTTCCTCCAAAGTTTGCTATTGTTAATCATTGTGATTGGCACTTAATCACTAGTATTAGCAAGCAATTAGCAAAAATTGAGCTGACCAAAATCAAAATTAGAAAATTAGAGTGATATTCCATTGTGGAAAACTCTATGTTGTATCAAAATCCATCTTAACCACTTGCATTGCTCAACTTAAGTGATTTTTTCACCATATTGAGTTTATCTCTAGCATATAATTTGCAATCACTTGTAAAAGGGTTAGACACTGCATGAGCACTAAAATCAAGGCTCAAGGTAAGACCCCCTTCCAATCATGAAGCATGTAGAAGTTGTCTCAAGATTTAATGGTGATGGTTTTTTCACATGGCAAAGCAAGACCATGTACTTGCTTATGCGTAAGGAGATTTGGCACCTTATTGAGGATGAAGAAGTGGAGGTTGAGCCACTTCAAAACAACAAAGCATTGGGCCTCATCGCTCAAAATCTTGGTGATGATGTGATTAGTCACATTGCTGGCATCAAAGATGCCAAGTTGGCATGGCAGGAACGGCACCGCTCAAAGAGCTCAAAGATCAACCTTCTCATGCAGTTTTACAAGCTCGACAAAAAGGAGACGGAAACCATGCACAACATATCAATAAATTCAAAGGTATCAAACAACAACTTAGTGCATTAAATAAAGTCATTGAGGAAGATGAATCTATTGCTGTATTGCTAAAAAGTGTTGACAAAGAACCTTATGAATCAATTGTTGCTACACTTTAAAATGTGCCTAACACTAAACTTCAAGATGTAGAATCATCTCTACTTGAACAAGAATCCAAATTCAAAGATAAAGAATCATTTAAATCACATTCAATTGAGCAAGCACTGTATACAAAGAGTGGGAGATTTCAAAGGACAAATTAATCAACATCTTAACTTCCAAGATGCCATCACTGTGGAAAACTTGATTATACCAAGAATGAATGTCGCGATAAAGATAAACCAAAGCTTGTTTGTGACTTGTGGAATTAGAAGAAGATTGCTATTAAAAAAAGAAGCAGGCAAACTACATTGAGGCCAAAGCTGTCCTGGCTAAAGACGTGCTCTTCTAGAGAAAGAACCATTATACTTTTCACCCCTCTTGTCCCTACAAAAAGTGTGATGTAATCAGCCTCCTCTGAGACCATATGATGCACTCAAGCTGAAATTCATAGCCGAAGTAGCTATAATGCCAAAGTAGCCTAGCACAAGGGGAGAGAGAGGAAGAGTAAAAGCCTAAAAATTGTACCCAATCTAGCATCAAGGGGGGGTGTTGAAATGAGTGATGCTAGAGTGCCAAGTCACCTAGCCAAGTTATCCCACATGAGCTATCATAGCTTTGTTGTACTTTCCTCATATAAAAGAAGGACATTTGAAGCATTGGAATACAAGAACAATATCTTAAGTCTTTTTATTATGAGTATAAGTTTCTATCTTGTAACCTAACTAAACTTGAGTCTAAACTTAATTAGCACACTCATCACCATGAGTATTGTTCATTTTTATCCACCTATGAAGTAAATCCCGGCGGATAAAAATTATTCTATAGAGAAAAGAATAACGGTTATGCCGCCTCTCAAAAATGAGGAAAAAAGCGTTGGTCTCTATGATCCAAGTGCAAGTCTTTTCCTTGATTTGACTATGGGACTTACGGGTTCGGTCAGATCAGTTCAGTTAGTTAAGGCTCTTGACTACGTTAGAGTAAAAATATTGTGGAGGAATCGCCCGTGCTTTCCGGGTGAGGGAAGTTTTTCCAGGTTCGGTTTTGGAAGAACCGAGGGATTAGTCTCTTGTCCGGATATACGTGGGCGAGCCCCTCCCCCCCCCCCCCCCCCCCCCCGAGTGAGGGACCCTACCTCATGCAAGAAGTGCTACTTCCACTGCTAACATCCCTGAATTCGTTGCACGGTGGGGACAGGGATTCTTCAGCTGGTATCAGAGCGAATTGGCTAAAGTGGATCAATCGAGAAGCCAAAAATGTCAAAAATTTATGAATTAATAGTAAAAAGTTAGAAATGTGTGATGAAATTCATACAAAATGATATTCAAACTGAAATTCATTAATTAGTAATTGGGTCTTCAAATGGAAGTACCGCAATTGTATGGAATCCCTATCTTGCTTGAGGCCTAGACATGATGGTATGTACCTTATAATTCTAAGGACCGTGATAATCCGTATATACCGAGGGTATAACTGCAGCTCTTTACTGGCAGTATATACAAGTAAATCTACGACCTTGAAATTATAAGCAAACATGCTATCCAGATGACGAATTTGAATGTGGTTGATATGATTTTAAAACTCTGGTTGAGAATTGATGAGTTGATTTGGATTCTGATTGAAAAATGATGATTCATGAATTTTGGTTGAAAAGCGATAAGCTGAGCAAAAACACAATGAGGATGAATGGGACGAGTCCCTATGATGATGTTCATAAAACTGGTATGATGATAATGACTTCAACAAATCACTATGAGATTAGTGGATTATGCTGATAGATTGCTACTGTTAACACTTGATCCAGTGGATCAAGTTAAGGGATGATAAGATTAGTGTTGTCATTAGTGTAAGATTAGATTAAGATTAGGATCTAATTAGATAGTTGATTGTCATTAGGGAGTTTGATCCATGAATTTCAACAGGAGCAGCTTCAGAAAGAGGTCACCCACACAAAGGAGCTCATTACACTTCATGCACAACAAATGTAGGAGTTCCAAGCCAATGACAAGGTAAAAGAAGAAGATTTGCAATGTCAAATCTAGTAGCTAATAGCATAGCTAATAGCATAGCTAAAGCCAGAGGAGGAAAGGGCAACCCATTTATAGCACGAAAGGGAACACACAAACAAGGCCCATGTAGCATAGCATAGCTAAAGCCAGAGGAGGAAAGGGCAACCCATTTATAGCACGAAAGGGAACACACAAACAAGGCATAGCTAATAGCTAATAGCATAGCTAAAGCCAGAGGAGGAAAGGGCAACCCATTTATAGCACGAAAGGGAACACACAAACAAGGCCCATGTAGAAAAGATTAGGGCACTTAATGAAACAATAAGTGCAAGCCAAGCCGAAGTACATAGAAAAGAGTTGGCACACCAAGAGGCGATGGAACAGCTTACACAACAACTACGCAACACTCAGAGGCTAGCTGCCCAAAGGCTCCAATAGATCACTGAAGCTCAAGAAAAAGAAGCAACGGCCAAGCAGGCCTAAGAAGATGCAACTAGAAGATTCGAAGAATTAGATGCTACAAGGATGGTCAAAGAAATGACAATTTTAAACCTCTTTAGCAACACTGACTCCCACCTACAAGAGTTAGAGTGTAGGATGGTGATACAAGATATAGATGTCAGCGGTGGCCGAAGCCTAGTGATGATCTCTGCCTCCTCTTTGAGTGCATCTCCGAGTTGGGTCAGCTCTACCAGTAACTCCTCAGGCCCCTCCTCAAACTCTTACCTTGTTTTTCTCTACACTAACACTCTCTCTACTTCAGTATGACATAAATCTATCGGAAGATATAGGCCTAGCAGAACTAACCCTAATCAAACAAAATACTGAAAGAGATGTTGATCCTACCATAATAATGGAAAATTTGCGGGGAGACTTAGTATTAACTAATCCCCAAGACATCTTTTTCTACCCTCTACATCCTATAGTGCTAAACCTTCATATTTGGTGTCGTGTTCTCCAAAATTCAGAAATTCTGGACAACAGTGTGGAAAAAATCAAACCTGCTTGTCCCAAATGACATTCCAGATACGCCCGCCAACTATGAGGTAGTAGCACATAGTTAACCAATGGATTATTAGTCATGGGTGGCTAGATGTATATAACACTCACCAGCATCTAAGTTTATGTGAGTCCACTTTATATCATCCTTTTGGCATTCTAAAACTCTCCTCTAATATCTACAAACACGTAGAAGCCATGCTAACAAATGTACAATACAATTTTGATGCTACCCACATAGAATATCCCACTATCAATTCCGAAGAAATTTTTGACTTACAAGAATTTATTAAGTCCCATAAGCCTAGCCACCCACCCCCTAGCATAGGTCATGGTCAAGAAGAATCCTCTTTTTCATTTTCAAAATCAACTTATCCTGTCTATTCTAATGTCGCTAGTAAGTTAACCCATATCCTAACAACACACCACCTACTAACACATCTCAATCTGACTACATTTTCTCATCCTTCAATCCTCCAGAGATAGATTTTCCCACTAACCCTCTCGCTCCCCCGAGGAGATACTGGCACTTCACCAATCTCCACAACATCCCTCTCAAGAGGTATGACATCCTATCCCACAAGATAATATTGAGGCATTTACTGATGATACCATATTGGAATCTTTATCCGGTGCAGAGTACGAGGGTTCCATTCGTGCTGGCAACCCTCTTTTCAAGCCAAAGTTAGTGTTCAAAGTCCTCATGCAGATAATTCCATTTAAGCCCACTAGACGAATCATGCTAGAAGCTTATTCGAAAATCACTCCAACAAAATAGCACAATGTGCCATACTCTCTCCAAGCTCCACGCTCTGAATTAGAAGAACTACTTCCATTGGGACAGGAGAGGGTACATTATGGGCGAATGTGGCAAGGTACACAAAGCTAGTAAACCCCCAGTTAGTTGATTTGCTGGAGATACGGATCGTTACATTCATGAACAGCTACTGTTTTTGAAGGTGGAGGAAAGCAAACCCTATGCACACACAAGGTGGCTACGGCACCATAGTCACCAATGAAGAGCACCCCAGATTGGAAGACTTTGGCATACAACTAGACTGGCAGAAGGAGTACCTGGCAATTTCGAAATACAGCCAAGTGTATATGGGTGCGACACCAACACTGCAGGAAGATCCTTTATACATGCCAGTTAAAAGAATATGGACACCGTTGGAATTTCAAGAAGCCAAAGGGAACAACTCACATGTTTGCTACAACTTCCCAATTTTCATATTAGCAACATTTGCAAACATACAGGAGCAAAGACAACAAATGCTTGCATGAATAAGGGCATGGCACAGAATTTTAGACCTCGCAATTGTGGCTAGCATCAGATTTTTAAAATTGGTGGTGGTGCTGATAGACCAATCCAAGGAGCCCTACAATGGTATGAAGTAGAACACCTGAAGTACATGAACCAAGGGCCATCCGATAGGGGTATCATGCTTTACTACCACCAACTGCAATGTCTTCCAAGCTACATGAATATCACTTTCGAAGACATGTGGATACAGGATTCTAGAGATCCCACTCAGCAATCCGATGCACACTCAAAAAGCTCCAATCCAGAAGGAACTTCTACCGACATGAGTTTGGTGACTAGGTCTTTAGACCTCGGTATAACAGGTTTTGCGGATAGAACCTACATTAGGAAGGGGGGATGTTAATCGTGTTTTGGATTAACAAACATGATCCTCCAATTGATGACATTAATAAGTGTCAGGAAACGGCACTATGAAAGTTGTACATTATGAGATATTGGCCACCCAAGGCCTAGTAAGTAAGTTTTGGGCACCCAAGTGTGGATAAGGGCCAAATGTATATAAGGCATTTTCTCATAAATGAAAAGACACAATCCCCTTTATGCTATAGGGAGCTCTTCCTTGTGTCTTTTTGAGAGAGATTGAGAGAGAGAGAGAGAGAGAGGATTCTTGCATTGTTCCTCTTCTATGCTTGTGTGGAAGAGTGATAGAGAGAGAGAGAGTGATTGCCATATGCGATGGTGCAAGCGACTCTACAGTGACAGCGTGGAGGTGGAGCTTAACAAGCGAGCTTGGAGGCCTCAAGGGACTCAAGTTCAAAGCATTGGTGTACGATAGTTGTTATGATCTATTACTCATCCTTTAGATGAATGTGTTGAGTTCCCTCTTGGAGGTGTGGTAGCCCATAACAAGGATCTTCTTAGGTACCCAATAGTGCAAATGAGTGGGTTGGGTGCAATAGGGGTTAGTGGTAGTTAATGGTGTAGAGTAAGCAGTGTTAGTGGGCTCGGTTAGCAAGGTCTGAGTTGTTGCAGAGCTAGGTGCAGTTGAGGCTCTTAGAGTAGATGGGGTATGCTAACACACAAAGAAGAGGTTTCTTTTTGGGTAGCATAGTTCTATGTTGATTGAGAAGCAAGGTGATTATGGTTGGTGAAGGGGAGTGGTCACCTTGTACAGGAAATTGGGTGGCTTGGGCTCTTTGTTTATTATAATATGACTGTCACTTGCCCTAAGGCTAGTTGTAATGTTGCGTCCTTGCATCCCAATTGATGTAACACTGATTGTGTCTCATCCGTCTCCTCATCCCAGAAGGATCTCTTCGTATATTGTTCCTATAGGCATAACATAGAACTTTCCTTCCAAGGTGTTATTCCTGATGTGAATAGAATTGTACTAACACCACCTAAGCATTGGAACAAATGCGTAGTAATAGTATTGACAGTGGATGTGGAGTTTAATATGGTTGGCCTCCCAAATGTGTCATAGGACATTAAAATGTAGTTAGCACCTATATCAACAAGTGCTAGTTTTTGTGTGAAACTTGTTGGAGTGGTCGTTCCTAACCACAAGCGTGTAGGTTTCACTTCCCAGTCCTCTTCTTCAAGGTCATCTACTTGGGCCATGTTTACTATGATTTGTTTTCCCCTAAGCTTTGCTTGCTGTTCCTTGGCTTCACGTTGTGCCGTTTCTTTCATCTCTTTGTGTTGATTTTTTTTTATTTCTCGAGGTGAATGGCCCTTAACGTGTTTTGCGTGATTGGATTGTAGTAGCATTTTAGTTTGCTACCATTGAAAATCTCGACACCATCGAGAGTTTTGATGCGCACTATCTTGTGGGGTTATTTTAATCACTAGGAAGGGTCCTAGTCCTTTGTATTTGAGATTTTTTTTGTGATTTTTAGTGCTATAGAGGAGGATCATATCCCCCTCATTCATTTCCTTGTCCTTGAGTTGGTCATCAAACCACTACTTGTGCCTTAGTTTTTCTACCAAAATTTCATACATAGCTGTGAGACGTGCTTCATTAAGCTTTTCAAGTTCCTAGGGCCGGTTTCTCAGGGTATTCCCTGTGATTTTTTCTTGTACAACCACTCTCAAGCTTGGCACCAAGAGCTCTAAAGGCATAACCGCTTCAGTGCCATAGGTTAAGCTGAAGGGTGTCATGTTAATGGCCACTTTATATGCGGTGCAATAAGCCCATAGTGCTATTGGAAACTTTTGTTCCCTAATTGTTGTTTTGCGGCTTGCCTCTATAGTCTTGGTCAAGATAGCGCATAGGGTTTTATATGTGCTTTTGGGTTGGCCATTGGATTGGGGGTAGTAATGAGAGGATTTTTGGTGTGTGACCAAGAATTCTTGTAACAAGAATTATAAAACTTCATTGATGAAGTGTGTACCATTGTCACTCACTAGCTTAAAAGACCCCCAAAGCGAGTGATCACATGCTCATAAAGGAATTTTGTTGTGCATCTTGTATCAGCTTTTTCTAGTGGCCTTAGCTTTGACCCATTTTGTGCAATAATCCATGGCCACTATGATGTACTGTGCTTGGGTGTGTTTGGCAAGCTAGACTAATGGGTCCCACAAAATTGATGCCTCCTTTCTCAAACGATTGTAATAAGGATATGATGAGATTTAGGGGCATGTTGTCCTTGTTGTGTGGAATTGCTACCCGTTGTGGCATTTATTGCATAATTTGACATATTCAACGACGTCTCTAAATAAGGTGGGCCACCACAAGCCTGTCACCAGTAGGATTTTTTGAGCAGTGATATCTGTTACAAAGTTTCCTTGTGGTGATTCCTGTGTGGGCTTGCTCTAGAAGAGCCTAATGGTCAACAAAGAAAATGAACTTGGTCGTGTAATGTGGCAAAACTTTTAATAGTGTAGACCATGGCCAACCCTTCTCTTTCCATGGCGGTATATTTTTGTTCTGCTTCATTTAATTGGCAACTAGCAAAGCTAATAGGGAAATCCCTATTGTGTTCTCTGAGTTGAGCCAATAGGCAACCAAGGTAGAGGTGTCTATGTGGACATGGAATACGATCTCCCAATCAGGGGATCTCAAGATGGGAGCGTTGCCAATACGCAACCAATTGCAAAGGTAGAGGTGTCTATGTGGACATCCAATCAGGGGATCTCAAGATGGGAGCATTGCCAATGCCTTTTTTAGGGTATCATATGCTTGTTGGCACTCCTCTGTCCATTTAAAAATTACTAGCAGTCCATAAAGGGGATGAGAAATGTTGACATATATGAAGATGAAGCATCGATAAAATAACCAACATGCCCCATGAATCATGACTCCTTTGAAATTGATTGTGGGTGGTGGTAGCTCCAAGAACGAGCCACACCTTATTGTCATTTGTGGAGATTCCATATTTTGAGACAATATTTCCCAATATTACTCCATGCCTGACCCACAATTGGCATTTTAGAGGGTTGAGAGAGATCCTATAAAGTTGTCATCTCTCTAGCACTTTCCTTAGACACCACAAATGCGCTTTCCAAGTAGAGGACACAAACATCATCCATGAAGACTTCCCCTGGGCGGCTTGCCAGGTTAATTTCGTTGACTTTGGACAAACCATCATAAGATGTTCCTAGCTTTCCATCGTGGGTTCTTTGGGTCTTGTCATATTGTACAAAAACGTCTCCAACCTTGTAGGCCCGAAGTGTTTGGGGACTTGTTTGGTCTCCTTAGCTTTAACCCTTTCTTCCTCCATTAACGTTTTAGCTTCTTTTTCAACTAGTGCCAATTTTTTTGTTTCGTATTTTATGTGCAAAGCGGCAAAGCTTTTGGGGTTTCAGCTGGGAATTGGCTATTTTTTTTAGTTTTGTGGTTACAATGTTAATTAGAATGGAGAAATCATCGAGCTCCTTTTGTCAAAATTGGTAAAAGTAGGAATATGTGTTAACAACTTTGACGTATCTTAGCTAATGTTCTTCCACTCTATTAGAAAGATGTATGCCTCTTTTCCTCGAAAGCTATTGGATTTATGTGTTGTGCGGGGTTGGTTTCCTTGTAAAACAATATTTCCTCTATGACACTCATAGGTTCATGGCTTGTAGCATCGTGCATGCATGTGATAGTGAGCATGTAGAGGGATGTGATTTCCTATCCATTGACTGTGGAAAATCTGGTGCCTATGCATTTGAGAAGTCCACGGTAGCCATACTGCTCTCAGAATCTTTCGGCATGGGGAGGGGTGCAAATTCCATACTATCCCATTCCTCATCTAGCATTTTATGGCATATTTGACACAAGTGAACTTTTGCGAAGGGTCTCCCACTTATAGGATGGATCTTCTAAGTACATAGGTTGACCTTTAGGGTTTGTTCTTTATTTCTAATGTAAATATGATCTGTGTCCCAGTCATGGATCATTTTGGTTTCTCTCAGAAAGGGACATCCTAGGATGTAATCTCAGAAAGGGACATCCTAGGATGTAATCATAAGTTCAACAAGCTGCTACTAGTAGCCAAAGTTCATCACCAACGAAGGTGTTTCTGAAGATGGTTTTGAGAAGATTAATTTTCAAATCTTACAGAAGACCTATGGGCTTTGGGGTGGCTCCATCAGCAAGTTTCACAAGTAATGCTGTGTCATCCATGGGATGTTCTCCCCATTTTTCCCAGCAGTATTTGGTAACAATGCTCACTCTTACCCTGCCATCTAGAATGGTGATGATTTGAAGGTTATCAAAGTTAAGGGCAGTGTTGCGTTAAGTTCATCTCCTTCAAAGTACCACCCCAACTTGTTTACTCAAAGCATGGGAATGCTAGTGATTCCATTTGGCTCTATGTATCCATCCTCGTCAGTCTCATCGGAACTCCCTAGTTCCACCGGTTCTTCCAATCCTACTCCAAGTCATCCTTCCATCCAATCTTTCAAATCTTTCCATAAACTCGGGGTGCCTTGAAGTAAGATAAGTGACAATAAGTGACATATATCCTTTGGTGATCAATCAAAAAACATATGTGCATCATTGTTAGTTCACTGACGTCTTAATAGTGAATGGTCTAATATGTATTTTCTTTAGCATTTAGTTAGTACATATCAGTCATTGAAACTATTATGATGAATAATTTGAATTTAACTCAACACTATTCTATGACTATTTAGAAAATAATAAACATAATCTAGAAGAAATTTTACCCTCTTGCTTTGCAAAAAAGGTCACCTATGGATTCTAAATTTCTTTTCATATTAAACAATATATAAGAATGAGTTTTAGACTTACCTTGTTAGTTATAGAAGTCATGATTTAGAGTACCCTCTTGATTTGGTAGGTAGCCATTGTATTTGTCTACAATCACATTCATGGCTGCAACTCGATTCTTTGTCTTCTCAGGGCACTCATATGTATAATGTCCTCCTTTGTCACATCTGTAGCATGTTATCGCACGAGGCTTATTATTCTTCTTTGTTAATTTATTCTTCGTCCATTCTCTTATGAACCTTTGTCCTTCATTGCTTCACCTTTATGTTGAAATTTTTCAAAATGTTTGGAAAGAGGGTTAGATCGAGGAAAGTGTGGAATGTGAGAATCCACCCACTATAGTGTCCCTAGAAAATCCATTTTTCTTCTCACAGTTTGTCGCTAGAGAAATGGCATTGCCAAGAGAATGAGAATGAGAATGGAACATATTCACTTTTTCTCTAATGACTAACTTCAATTTGGCTATGAACTTCCGCTTTTGTTCCTTCAATATCACTCTCTTGATGGCCTCAAGTTGGATAAGTGTTTACCAAAATTTACTCATATACATCTGCATAGTTTCTTTATCAAGCTAGTGTAGCATGTCCCATTATTGACATGCCCTAGCTTTGTATTGATGTGGAAGAAAATTTTGTTTGATGAGATTTTGAAATCCCTTGTGAGTCCTTGGTCTATTTGGTCCTTACTTGATGGTGTTCCACCTCCATTCCACCATAGAGATGCACTTTCAACTAAATGGTTGGCAACACATTTAACTTTATCTTTCTTTGAAAATTTTTATCCAAAAAAATAGTCATCAAGTTGACTAAGCCATGATAATATAACCTTTGGTTCCTTCTTACCATCAAAATTCTCAAAAGTGAAAGCTTTGTGGCTAATCTTGCTTTCCTTCTTCTTTTCATGTGCTCAAGTGTAGCTTGTATTGCCTTTTGCATATGTAGTGGCCCTCAGAATCTGAAGAATTTGATCCAGCAGATGATCTTCTTCTTTTCTTACATGAAATTCTTCTCTCAAGTTCTTCTCTTTGATTATGCTCACTAGACGAGTTGATCTTACAATGCATTTAATTGATCTTGGATAGTTGGGGATAGAGGATATGTTGCCATTGTAGAAGAACCAAGAAAAATAATATGGAAGTGTAGAAATAAAATAAAAAAAGCGTGATTTAGAACCTGTGTGAGGAGGTATGGGTTACAGATTTTGGATTGATGGGCCTTTAAGTAGTTCTCCATCACATTATGGACATAGTATGCCCAATCATCTTATTTCTCCTCGTGTGCTTTTGCAATCCTATTTAGAGTGACCCTGTTGTATCTATCCATGGGCTTCACTTGGATCATCAAGGACATGACCCTGCAAGCTTTCTCCGTAGCCTCATCCTGGATGTCGTACTCGGCCCCATTAGAGTTGTACAAATTTTTCTTGAGCATGGCATCCAGAGGCATCTTGTCAATGGAGTGTGCATGGACCTTGATTGCAAGCGAAAGTTGTAGAGTATCCCGTATGAGATCTTCTGTGATGAGGAGTTGCTTAGAAGTGCCATCCGCTTTGGTGATGGTTCCCCTTTTGGTCCCTTTGTTGTAGGTCTTGAGGTATTCTACACATAGTTCTGTGTCGATACTTCTTGGGAGTATCTACGCCATCTTCCCTAGACCAACCTTGTCCATCTTTGCTTTTGTTGAGATTCAAGCTCAATGTCAGTGTGAGCCAGCTATGCTATGTGCTGGCATGTTAGGTAGGAACATGTGTGAGACATAAATGACCGCGTCCAGCTAGTCATAGTGTGTGGACATTAGCTAGGGTTAGATGTGTGTGGACACAACTCATAGTGTGGTGTGTGTATTATGGATTATGGCTTTATGCATTTTGTGAGAAGGGAGATGGCTTCCCTCTATGGTTAGGGTTTGCAATATACATTAGGGTTTGCTCCTGTGTGTGTCTCCTCTCCCTCTACCTATCTTTCAACATGGTATCAGAGCCTTGTGCTGTTTATTAGGGTTTATGAGTGAGTGAGAGAAGAAGAAGTTGTGAAGAAAAGCTGTGAAGCTTGGAGCACACCGATTACTATCAGATCTGAGAGCTTGGCCTACCGGGTAAGGTCTTCTAAACATCCTTGAGTGGATTGCAGGTGATTCAGGCAAAAACAAAGCAATTTAGGGCAACTCAAAGCAAAGAGAAATTCTGGTTTTTGAAAGCTTTCCATTAAAGCTTGGAAGCAGTGATGTATGGTGAAAATTGATGTAAATCTGGCAAAAGACACATGTATCTGACAAGGAGGAATGTATTGGCAACTCCTATGCAAGCCTTGAACTGTTTTTGGAGCATTTTACATGCATTTGAATGAGTGAAAAATTTTGGTTTTTGAGCTCTCACAAAACAGAGAAAAGGAGGTCAAATTTTGATGCATTTGGAGCATGTTTTTGGCAAAAATCAAAGCATTTACTGGTTGCACACATACCTAGGTGTGTTGGGCACTTGAACCTATCATCAATTAACACTTTAATCACTCGCAAATCCCTATAGAACAGGCGGCGCAGGCTGCACAGAGAAACAGGGCAATTTTTTATCATTTTGATGTGAGGAGGTTGATTAACACTTGTGTGCTTGATTACTTCCACAATTGACTTATCAATTGGTTGCTACACACACTTGAGAAGAGGACTACATGATTGGATTGATCAATTATTATCAATTGAGCTGGGAATGAGCAGGGAATGAGCTGATTAAACAGGCTGTCCACTGGTTGCAGAGAAACATAGTGATTTTAATCGAACAATTACTCATTGGTCTTAAACAACTAGACTAATTCCTTTTACATGGAGTTAGTGGACATCATTGCTAAGCTAATGAATGCCTGGTTGCTCAATTTGGACAAATATTGAAGAAATTACAGCAAAATTACTACTGGTTTTTTTGGTTTTTCTGGTTTTTCTCAGAGAAAGGGGTTTTACAAAATTGATCTGTACACATGTCAAATGGTGCTGATATTCAACATTGAGGTTGTTTAGGTGTCGATGCAAGTTACCCATACTTGATTGAACCACTACATTGTGATTTGGAGCCTTAGAAAGCGCATCAAAGCAGGGTATCTTGGACTGAGTGAGCCAGTTCATTTTGGATGCATACAAGTTGATTTTCTACATCAAATTTGAAGTTTGTTGCAAACTTTGGAGTATCTCGAACACTCATTGGAGTGTGGTTGAGCTGAGGAAGGCTCGTTTACAGATTTGGAATTGTGTGGAAGGTGCACATTGAGCAAACATGTATTGTTGGTGAAAAGCTGGATAGGAAGAACTTCCATGCATGGAAGTACAGGATCAAAAGTTTCTTGAAGGGAAAAGGTTTTTGGAATCTCATTACAGGTGCTGAGCTAGAGCCAGAGCTACCCCGACAACCTACACAGCAGCAAGTTATAGCTCATAAGCAATGGTCAGAAAGAGCATTCAAAGTGTTGCATTATCTGTCTATATGTATTTCGGATGCTATGCTCATACACATACATGATGCTGAGAATCCCAAGGATGCATGGGATACATTGGTGACGTTATTTGATACAGACACGAGTGCTCGCAAGTCTCAGTTGTTGCGACAATAGATACATAATGTGAAGCGGAATAGAAGGAGCATCCATGATTATGTGCAAGAAATAAAGAAGTTTGCAGATGCATTGGCAACAATAAATGCCCCCATGCCTGATGATGATTTGGTAGACATTACCTTGCGTGGTCTTGGCAAAAGGAGTATAAATCTTTTGATACATCCATCTCGGTTTGGAGTACAGGTTTACCAAACTTTGATGAGTTGGTTTCACTCTTACTTGTTGAGGAAATCAAACTCAGTGATTCTTTTCTGGATGCATCTACTAGCCGTGATGATAATAGCAGAAATCAGGCTTTCTATTCGCAAAGAGGTTTTAGAGGCAGGGGGAGATTCGCATCACGTGGCCGTGGTAATGGTCGTGGATGGTAGGACAGGTCACCACAACAGAATTTTTAGCCTTCATATGGTGCTAGAGGTGGTCGTGGTTATACACCTCAGAGAGGCAGAGGTAATCCTCGTGGTAGAGGACATTGGCAAGGCCAACAAACATCTATGCAAGATGTGGAATGCCATTACTATGGGAAATTTGGTCATATGGCAAGAGATTGTTTCCGCAAATAGAATGATTTGAGAGGGGGTAGAGCACAACGTGGTGGACATTATGCATAACATGGTGGAAATTATGCATCAAAGCAGTAATGATGGCACTGCAAATCACTTGTTTGCCATGAAACATGTTGTGGGATCGATGATGACAAATGCTGAGAATGATGATACTTGGTATATGGACTCTGGAGCATCAAACCATATGACTTGTCATGGTGAATGGTTTGAGCATATGAACCCTATGGATGTGAAAGGCTATGTGGAAACAGGAGATGATACTCAGCATACCATTACACATGTTGGAAGTGTACCATTGGTTATGCACAATGGTCAAACAAAATCTATGTCAGATGTATTGTATGTGCCTTTGATTACAAAAAGCTTGGCCTCAGTTGGTCAAATGGTGGAATAGGGATTACAGGTTTGTTTCAACGAGCATGGTTGCTTCGTCTTGAGGATTTCAAACATGGATGTAGAGTCATTGCTAAAGGCAAGAAAGAAGGCAGGTTGTTTAAGCTGGATGCTGGAATTCTCTAAAAGCAAAAATGTGGTACAGGACATTGATATGTGGCATAAGAGGATTGGACATGTCAATATACAAAGGTTAAAGAACATGCAGGCAAGAGGCATTGTTGGTGGGCTGCCTAGATTCAAGTATGATGGAAATATGCATGTTTGTGAAGCCTATCAGTTTGGAAAGCAGGCAAGGTTGAGGTTTCCTAGAGAAGGAAACATGAGTAGCATGCCACTTGAGATAGTACATAGTGATGTATGGGGTCCTGCACAAAACCCATCTATCAAAGGCAGTTTATACTATGTGACATTCATTGATGATTTCAGCAGAATGACATGGATATACTTTCTCAGAGAGAAAAGTGAAGTGTAAAGTGAAGTGTTAAAAAAGTTTATGGATTTCAAAGCTTTTGCAGAAAAGCAATATGGTTCTTGGATTAAATGTTTAAGGATAGATGGAGGTGGTGAATACACCTCAAATGCTTTTGAGCATTTCTTGAGGAAGCATGGTATAAGAAGACAATTGACTTGCAGGTATACACCTCAGCAAAAAGGTGTGGCTGAGAGAAAGAATAGAGTCATATGTGAAGTGGCCAGGGCGATGCTCAATGAAAAGAGCATGCCAGATTATTATTGGGCAGAAGCTTGTGCTACCGCAATGTATATACTGAATAAAACACCTACACAGCAGCCATACATGGAAGTACGCCAGAGATGCGGCTTACAGGCTTTCGGCCAAACATTGGACACCTCAAAGTATTTGGATGCATAGCTTATGTACATGTGCCTGAAGAAAGGAGGAAGTTGGATCCTAAGGGAGAAAATTGTGTATTTGTTGGATATGCACAGGATCGAAAGGCATACAAATGTTACAATCCACAAACTAGACAAGTGGTTATCTCACAAGATGTGGTGTTTGATGAGCTTGCTAGTTGGTACAAAGCAAAGGATGAGGGTGTCATTGAGTCACTTGAAGCTGATGTGCCTGTGAACTTGCCACAAGCAAGTTCTAGTTCTACTTCTATGTCTGGGCCAGTAGAAGCTGAGAGTAGCACTGTACGTCCATGGTCAAGATGTTTGAGGCATGAGAGTGTGAGCACTGTGAGTAGTGCTGTGGATAAAGGCAAGAAGAAGGTTGAAGGAATTGGAATTACATGTTATGAGTCATCTAGTTCAGAGAGTTTGGATGAGGAACTTGGCATACCTATTTTACACACACTTGGTGCTAGGCAGGATAGATATGTGCCACCACATGCTAGAGTGACATGTGTTCAGAGTGATCCGCATGCATTGCGGAGATCCCAAAGGGTCAGATATCCAGTTGTTGACAGGTTGACATACCGTGATTTTGCTATGCATTATGCATATATGACGTCTTTGGTGAAGCATGTGGAACCTACATGCTATATGCTATATAGAAGCTATTGGAAAGCATGTATGGGAGAAAGCAATGGATGTTGAGATGGACGCATTGGTTCATAATGACACATGGGATTTGGTTCCATTACCACAAGACAAAAATGTCATTGGCTGTAAATGGGTTTACAAAGTGAAATGCAAGTCTGATGGTTCCATTAAGCGACATTAAGCAAGATTGGTAGCTAAGGGTTATGCACAAACCCAAGGTTTGGACTATGATGAAACGAGCTACCTTTCCATGGGCCATGAGAGCTTCTTTGTTGATGGCCCCATGGAAGGCTTGGGCATAAGGGCCCAAGAAAATCATTGTTGGGCGCTATGCTAGCCTCTTTCTCTGACTTGCTGGGGATCCAGTGGCATTAGCTTGAGTCGCAAGCAGCAGCTGGGGTCTCAAGAGCTTCTAACTCTGAGGCCAACATATGTACATGAATATCACATCAGTCTACCAAATATGATCTTTTCTTTTCTTTCTTTCTTTCTTTCTTTCTTTTTTTATTCGACATAGAAAATTATAAAGCGGCAATAATACCCCACATGGCCCATAAATCTTTGCACACCCTTGTAATTGGTGGACGGTAGCAGCTCCAATATCAGCTTGACCTTGCTATCATCCGTGGATATACCATTCTTTGAGATAATGTGTCCCAATATCACACCATGCTTGACCCAAAACTGACACTTTAAAGGGTTCAGGGATATGCGATATAATCGACATCGCTCGAACACTTTCCTCAAGCAGGCCATATGGTTTGCCCATCGAGAGTGCACACACAGATCATCAATGAATACCTCCAACCATTTTTGTAAGGAATCCTTGAAGGTTGTGCACATCAACCATTAAACAGTGAGGCCGAAGGGCATAACTGTGTATGCAAATGTCCCCACATTGTATTGAAAGTTGTCTTGTGCTGGTACTCGGGTGCTATGGACACCTAATTGTAACCAGAGAATCTATCCAAGAAGCTATAAGCTTCTTCCCTAGCCACTCTTTCTGAAACATGTTTCGTATAAGAGGGCAGTGGATAATAGTGGCTGCGTTGACCTTTTTAAGATCAACACATACCCTAAGTTTTCCATTCTTTTTTGGCACTATCACCACGATTGGTGACAACCAATCTATTTGTTCGATTTCATAGATAAAATCAGCAGCAATGCATTTGTCTATTTCCTCCTTTACAATTGCCGCATACTTAGGACTCATCTAGTATGGTAGCCCCACATTCTGCTTCTGCCAAGGCTTTATTGCATTTTCGACGCCCAGCTTTTGTAAGCTTAGGTGTTTCTAACTCTTGAAGGGCGACTTTCTCCTTGTCTCTTCCCTCCAATGATATCTTACTCAACTCCTCACCCCAATCCTTGGAGAACTCATCGTGCACCTTAGTGGCCTCAAGGTATCTCAACCACCACTGGGCATCAGTGGGTTTTCTTCATAATAGGGCATTTTGTCAGCCTATATATTGTTTCTGTTTTCGCCACCATTTGAGGCATTGAGCATGGGTATGACCTTGTGATATGGTCCCTTTTGTACTCGATGTCTCATCTTCTGATGCTTCATCAATGGTCTACCAATTAAGCATACAGATAGAGGTCATGGGGACGGTTCCAGATTCCACATACTGGATCTCCCTGGGTTGCATCACATCTATGGTGTCCAACACATGCATCCAGTTTTCACACTGAAGTCTAGAGGAGGAAGTGACGCATATATTTCCATGTCCTCTTCTTCCTTGGGATCTCCCATCGAGGGCTGGCATATTTGTACAGAGGTGGTCCGTTCCGTTTTTGTGACCGAATTGTTACCGAACAATTGCCCTTCCATGGGGTGTGCTTTCCATGATCTCAGATCAATCTTTAAAGTTTACGAATCTCTACGTACATACACATGATCTAAGGGCCAATCATGACTACGGCTCTCATATCTTTTAGGCTAGTGAGATGTCACAATGGTGGATCTTAGAGTGCAATGAATACGATAGGTTAGCAGGCTCTCTCTCTCTTTTTCTGTTCATTGAGTACAAGGCATGGGAAGAGAAGCTCCTATAGATCAGTACAAGGCATGGGAAGAAATAGCACTTTTAAGCTTTTTATGAGTAAAAGAAGATGGGAATTATGGAGACCATGGATTTCTGTAGGCTTACAACAACCACGGTTGTAAATTCAAATCGTTGGATCCTTTACGAAGTGTGCAAACATGGTACAACTTTTATGCAAGAGACCATTCTAGACACATCCAACAGAGCGGATTTGGCTTTTGTCGAATTCTATAGATTTCTAGAGAGCTCAAGAACAAGCTGGCGCTATGCTTTTATGTTTTTCTTTGCTAGATTTAAAAAAAAAACCTTGTGTAGACTTTGTAGAGACTATTGACTAGCCTTGTGTTTAGGATTAGTTAAGGCTTGTTTTGAATTCTTTTTTTGCCCTTCTTTTTGCCTTCATTTACTTTTGTTAAATGTAAATATACTTGCATCTCTAATTTTTGGAAGTATGGTTATCTAGGATTATAAGTGTTTAATGTTAATTTTGTTAAATGTAAATATACTTGCATCTCTGATTTGTGGGCTGTGTGTTATGCTAATGGCTATAATGCTAATGTTCTTAAAGCACTACGTTTGTGAGAACTATCTAGGTTTTGTCAAGTTGGTACCTCTCCTTTTGAGTGAGGAGGTTAGACTAGGAGGAAATACTAGTCATGTAGGTGGAGGTGAACATGTCTTCTACACTGATAGAGGTGGAGGAAGTAGGGGGATAGGATCCTCTCATGGACATACCATAGGAGGTAGAGGTCGAGGCCAATCACGTCAACGACAAACCAACTTAATAATTAGCAGCCTTCATAGGGCGATAGAGATGGGACTAAATATGGCTTTAAAGGTAGGGGTACCTCTAGAGGAAGACGCTCTTAGATTAATCAACCAAGAAATTAAAATTATAGGTTTTTTTATTATGGAAAGTAGGGCCACATATAGAAAGAGTGTTGGAAGAAGTCACAGGATGCCAAAAATGGTAAATTGTAGAGTAACTACGCATCAACAAGTGTGGCAAGGATAATTAGCAAGAACATTTATTTTCTATGATGCATAGCATGGGTTTAACCATTGTTGATGATGCATGTTATTTACACTCATGCTTTAAAATCATATGACTAGGCATGGTGTAAATGGTCTCATAGGATGGAGCCTACGAGTACTATAGAGGCTATGTATCTATATCTTTTGTCAATGGTTCAAACAGTTGACCAAGTACAAGTGTTGATTAATGAGAATGGATGTTTTGTGGAAGATTTTAGAAACAAGTGCAAGCCTATCACAAAAGACAAGAAGAATGGCATGTTATTATTTACATTAGGGATGTTAGTATGTTAGAAGTGAAAGAATCTACCTTTCTTACAATTGTACATGTGCCATTTCTAGAAATGTGGCATAAAAGGATGTGAACATTGAGAGGTTCAAGATGCTATGTGTCAGGCGTAAATCTGAAAGATGTTTTGGGCCTATGTATATATGGATGCATGGCGTGTGTGAAGAGCTTTGTTTGGAATGCGTTGGCAGATGTACAGGGTGGATGGTTTTGTTTGCAGGCCTGTCCGGAACGTGGTTTGTTGGAGATGGTTTCAGCTCCTCGGTCGCCTTGAAGTGTGTGCGCGTCCCAAAAACAATGGGCACTAGAAAGTTGTATTTGAAGGTGTATGGAGACATGGGCAAATAAAGATGAAGGGATGTAACTTAGAGCATTGGTGTGAAAAGGAATATGATGTGGCCATCTTTTAGGCAAAATAAAAAATGATAATATTGAAGTGGCCAAAAAAGCAAAGCTACGTGGAGGTTTTGTGTGGCCGCCAGTGTAATGTCTAGAAGCTGGACGAGGAGAGAAACGAGGTGGGGTGGCCGCCTAGAAAAAACCAGGCCTCTCGGGTGAGAAGGCGGTTCTGGTCATTCTGAAGAGCGAACGGCGAAGTGAGAGCCGCCTGGGGGTGAGCTGGCAAAGCTACTGACGGTGACTAGGGCCCTTGGTGAAGGGCTTTCGGGCGTGTGCAGCCACACAGGCGCAGGAGAGAGCTGCAAGAGGTGTGTGGCTAGGCGCAGCCTGAAGCGCCCTGGAGCGGACAAAGCCATGGGTGACGTGGTGTGGCTGCCTAGAGGCTAGGGGCTTCTCGGTTGGCGTGGAGACGCAAGGTTGGTGCCAAAGGTCAGCGCAGGGAGACGTGCTGGTGTTGACGGGAGCCTCCCTTGTGAAGAGCAGCGAAGACTGGAGCGTGGACGGACTGAGGTGGTGTGGAAGAGCTTGTTTATTGATGGTTTGCTACCCCATTTGAAGGTCAGGGTTGAGTTGAAGAATCCCAGGTCATTTGATGATGTTGTTAGGGTTGCTAGGGAAAAGGAAGGCAAGATTTTGAAGCAGATGGAGATGGGTATTTATCCGTATGAAGGTATTGTGTCTGCAAGGAATATGCATGTAAATTTAGTTGAGGTGGATAAGAGTTCTATGCAAAGTTTGATTAGACAGGAGCCTCAAAGGCCTATACAGGTGCAAAGGGGGATGTTTTATGTGCCTTCTGATTTTTTTCCAAAGTTTTTAAAAGCAGGTGAAGGTGGATGAAAAGCAGGTGAAGGAACAAAGTGAAGATGAGAAGTTGCCAGTGGATTCTTCTTTGGAATGGGACGTCATAGCTGTACAAGACAGTGATTTGGAAGGCTCTATTGAAGATCATTTGCATTCGGATTTGGATGATATGCATGCACATGGAAGTAAAGAGGATGATGCCTTGGGATCGACTGATGATAAGAAGGAAGAGGAGCTAGATACAGAATGCTTTGAGGATGATTCTTTGCCAGATTTTAGTAGGGAGGAGGATGGGGTAGAGACTTGTGATGAAGTGAAGATGTTTGGCAGTAAATCCAGGCATGAGTGTTTGTATGGTTGTGTGAGTAAGGCTTCTGTGTCGAGAGAAGCTTGTATGAAGTGTTTTTTGGGAATATAATTGCTGGGTGTTTACTTGTTTATGGTGCCCCTGTTTTGTGCTGTCTTTCTGGGAGTGGGTGGGTGGTTAAACAGTGAGAAGTGTTCCAGCCGGATGCTGGTGGTGCCTCCGTTGTGTTAGTATTTTCCAAGTTTGGGAGGTGAAGGGCTATAGAGGCAGTGGTCTTTTTTCTTTTTTTCACCTCACTATGCACACAAAAGGCATAGTAAAAGGATTGCCAAAGTTTAGAGTTGATCTCTCACATGGTGTATATGGGTCTTGATAGTTAAGTAAGCAAGATAGGCATCCTTTTTTGAAGCAAGGAAATGTAAGCAAAAGACCTTTGGAAGTTATACGTACATATGTATGGAGACCTACACAAACAACTTCTCTTAATGGTTATTGTGTCTTTTATAGATGACCATACAAATACAAGGAATGTATGGGCCTATTTTATGAAGGATAAGAGTGAAGTTGTCAGTAGCATGTAGCGTGTACGCAGGCTCAATCGGACTTCAAGTATGCATGCTGAAGAGCGGGCAGCAAGTAGGTCAAGGGTTGAGGGGGGTGAGATGCCCTGGTCGGAGTACTACGGGCATCTAGGCTAGTGTGGGCACGCTGTCGTGACGTGTGCGGTCTAGCCGGGAACACACTAGGTGTCTGGCTGTGAGAGTTACATCCAAAATCCCAGTAAAGAGACACAACATATAACTCAGCAGAAGCTTTTCAATTTAAACAAATGGGTACAAGCTTACCAGGTCACCAACACATGGCCTCATCAATGCAATCATATAGTATATTATTTTGGAAAAGAGTTTTGTGAAGACCAGAGACAAGTAGTGCACATAAGTCACCAAAACACAACACCTATGGTATTTTAGCCTCTATGAGCCTCCCAGTAGCTCTGAAACCATGGGCACCTTCACGGGCTCCATCGACCACACTTGCTAGATTTGAGCTGAACTGCTTCATGTGGGAGCACATTCCAATTTGTGTACATATTTTCAGTGGGCTCATCTGTTGTAGAAGCATTTCAATGATAGTATCACTATACTGGCTCACAATAGCCTTGCACTCCCAGCTCATTAATCCTGTTGCACCAATCGCCTCATTGATGGCTGTTACTATTCCCGTTGGACCAGCCATCAAAGAAGTTCCCGAGTCTGCAATAGCCGCACGGCCACCAGCACAGAAACCTGTGGTCTCCCCATCAATGAGGAAATCTCCCATGTCAAACTGCCAATAACCCTTGCGAGTGACTGGAACATAGGTATGTTCCCCAATGTAATGATTGGCATCCATCCCTCCAAATATCAATTCCCCTCCCGTGTCATCATCAGCATTTCTGTTCAACCAAAATGAGAACACAGGCTCGGAAACAAGCTCCTGGTCCAGCATATTGTACCAAACAGGAGTGACATCATCCACTGCGATTTCCTTGAATCCAAGCCCAAATATGCCATCAAACTTTGCAAGCACAAAGGTCAACCCCGGCTCTTTTGTTGCCTCCATGAATTTCTGACCAGTCACCTCAAGGTCTCAAAACTCCTCCCGTGTTCCTGCAACAGCTGTGCACATCTGCTGCAGCGCCCACACAAAACACACAGGGCTCTCCTCCTCAACGAGGAGGCCCTGTTCCCTGGTTACCTGCCGCCTCTCTCTAAGGCAATCCCCCCCCCCTTGATATCCAGAATTTCCCCCCCGTATTATCCTTATTGAATGTGATTTTTCTGTTCCCCCTTTCCCTTCCGTCTGGCCAAGGTCGCTCTTTCTGAAAAGGGAGAGGGAAACTTTCCCCTTCTGCCAAAATAGTAGGTGCATGGTGGGGTATATGAGCCAACCGGGAAAAAAAAGATGCTGAAGCGCTTCAATGGCTGTTGGTCGCTGACTAGGATCCCATGAACACAAAGCCATCATAAGATTGATGGCTTCAGCACTTGCATCAAGCTGACCATTTATCATCTGCAACTGCTCCGGATGAAAAGTACCCACATTCGAGGCTAAAAATATCTCAAACCATAGCTCCTTTGCAAAAACTTCCTTCTGCAAAGTTGTTCCCAATATGTTTGACTACATTTCTCCAGTTCGTAGCATCTTCATCAGGCACTCCCTGCTCCTGATATTTTGCCTCCAAAATGGCTCCCTGTCCTTCTCTATTACCCACACAGGCTTGTATTTTAAAGCATATACACACATGTACTTCACTGTTTTCATGTCCACGCATCTCAATCCATTTAAAATAGTCTCTGAGCATGCTTTCATTGCATGGACGTGCCACAGCACGACATCGACCCCCTCTAAACCTGCACATCCTCCGGTATGTGCCACCAAGTTGCTATATAGGCTAATCTTCTTCAAATCTATACTGATTTGAATGTCACCCTCATCTTCATCAAATTTTGACACGTTATCTTCAGCTTCTTCATCCTCTGAACCCACATTCTCATCCAAATCATTTTCTAGATCAGCCTCCCTTTTTTTTTTTTGCTTCTTCCAACTCTGCCAGAGCACCACACGTCTGAAGCAAACACACGATTGAGTGCTGGTTGATAGTCACGCCTTCCTCTTGCATCTGTCTATACAGACGCAAAGCCTTCTCTCCTTGGCCCTGCTGAAAATATGCTGAGAGCATTGCACTCCATGACACGAGATCACGTTGGGGCAATGCACCAAACACAGCCTCTGCTTCCATCATAGCCCCATACTTGCCATACATACTCACCATAGCACTACCAATAAAGACATCTAATTCAAAGTCCTTCATGCATGCATCAGCATGTAATGCCTGTACAATTTCCAGAGAAATCACCTTAGTCGATCGTCCCTTAACTATGAAAGCTTCTTCCTTCTCTGCATGGGTGCCACATGCCTGAAGTGCAAGCACAAGTGTGTGCTGGTCAGGACTTATTCCTTCCTCTTGCATCTGCCTGTAGAAATATAAAGCCTTTTCTCCATAGTTGTGTTCAACATATGTCGAGAGCATCGTATTCCAAGAGACAACATTGCGGTGGGATACTGCATGGAATGCATGCTCTGCATCTACAACTGCCCCACATTTGCCATACATTCTCACAAGGGTGCTGCCAATGAAAACATCTGACGCAAAGCCTCTCCTGTGAGCATCAGCATGTAGTTTTTTTGCCTTGCCCAAGGTCCTGTATGCTGCCACAAGCTTTGAAGAGGCTGACAAAGGTGTAGCTGTTTGGCTCCACAGAATCCTCTTCCATCAATTGATGCAATTGGAGTGCTTCATACCCATGGCCACAATCTGCATATGCAGAGATCATTGCAGTCCAAGAAAAGACAGTGCGGTGAGGTAATGTACCAGATACCTGGCGAGCTTCTTCAATGGCACCACACTTGGCCAGCGTCATAACCAAGTAGTCACGCCTCAAAGCCATCCCTCCTTTTCACCCTGGGCCACTACACATAAGAATCGCCATATCTCCTTCCAAAACTCTTAGGGCCAGGATGCACGATATTCTAAGGCACAATAGCCGTCCCTCTGTGCGCCTGAGATTCATCTTGCCTGAATGGATTCACAAAGCAAGGCTACTATCCTGATGCTGCACATACCCCCGGCCTTCTGCCTCTAAACTGACTGACATGTGTGTATCCCTGTACATTCAGCAACTCACTTTTCTGGGCTTTAGAAGCACTATCTTGTGGTGTAATTTTTCTATCATGCTGATGAAAACTTTTTTGAAGGTAGGCATTTTGAGCACGTCTACTTTTGCCTTCAAGAAGGTGCTCAACCACATACATCTTGCGTTTATGGTGCTTCTTTGCAAAGGCCATTTCAACTGATTGATTTGTAATGATAAACACAGAGATGATCTCCTCACGAACATTTGCCTAGACTTAATTATATAAGGTTTTCAGCATTGTGACAGTCACATAATGAAAGTTCACCTTCAACCAATTCGTTTCCTCATGGCAATGTTAGGCAGCCCAAATGCCATGACCAGCTTCCTGTATATAAAACACAACCATTCTCGTGAAAATCTTTGCTTGTTATGTGTAGCATGTTTTGCATGTGGGTGTTTTGAACTCCAATGTTTTGCGTGTGGGTATTTTGAACTCCGAGCTCAATCCAGCTCCTGTCAGGCTTCTTGCATGCACCATGTTTGTCTAGATATTTCCATCTCGGCTGCAACCGCAGTATCAGCATAGATGTTAGACATGAAAACATATGCAGTAGCATCTTCAGGATGCAAATTCACTGCGTAACTGAATGCCTGCTTTGCCATCTCAAAATTGCCATGCGTCCGACATGCACCCAGCAAGCCCAACCAAATGTTCAGATCAGCCCACATTTGCATCCTCCCCAGCATATCCTGTATCCTCTTGAAGTCCCCTGCACGCCCAAGGAGGTCTAGCATACTGCCATAATGCTTCACATCGGGATATATCCCATAATCTCTGCTCATAGATTTAAAGTACTCAAGACCATTGACAGCAAGACCATTATGGCTACAAGCCGAGAGAACTGAAGTGAACGTTACTTTATCAGGCTTCACACCTACAAACTTCAAGTTCTCAAACATGTACTGGCTTGCTACAGAATTTCCTTCTCCTGCATGACCATCAATGCATGCATTCCATGACACAATATCAGGCTCAGAAAGTTCATCAAAAAAAATACCTGTGCATCTACCATGCTTGCACAACTCCCATATGCATGAATTAGAGTGGCTGCCTTTATGAGAAGTGCAACCCGGGGCCAACTGCAAAGTCTGCACTCTCTGAAATGCAGTACTGTCACCAATAGTCTCCACAAGAACAGTTCCCATTTCTGAAAACATGAGAGAGACTTGCATCACTGCAAATAATAGTTCGTTGCTCTGCCTTGGATATAAGTGCTGCCATGCTGTGGCAATAGTCACAAACACGGAGATTTTTAGCAACCCGAACAGTGGTGTTTTGGGCTTTCTCTATGTCGAACCATTCATTCAGATTATCATTGCATACATTTAGCCCTGTTTTTCAAAGAGTTTCTTTCAGATATCCTGACAATCAGAGTACAAAGAAGTGTCCACCTTTCCGGCATTCATGAGTTCTTGAGCATTCTATCTGTTTTGCAACTTGTAGGGAAGACCTCAAGTCAATACAAGCTCCTCACCTTCCTCAGCTATCAGAAAGGTCGAGTGTCGTAAGCCCTTGAGACAAAGGGTTAGCTTCAAGTCACTACAAGCTCCTCTCTATCCTTGATTATTGGAATAGATGAGTGTCATAGGCCCTTGAAGTGGCAAAAATGGATCAAGTCATTGCAAGCTCCTCTCCTTCCTCAGCTGTCGAGAAGGATGAGTGTCACAAGCCCTTGTTGCCATTCTACAGTTCTAAGAGAGAACTACAAGTCTATACAAGCTCCTTGCCACCCCTTTCTCCTGAGGTGAACAAGTGTCATAAGCCCTTGTAATCCTTCTTCTTCCCTAATAGTTTTATTATGGAAGACTACAAGTCCTATAAGCTCCTGGCTCTCTCTTTTCGAGAAATGCATCAGTGTCATAGGCCCCTATAGCCTTCTTTGCTTTGTCTGCCATTATTTTTACCTCCTTTGCATCCTTGTCATGCTTTAGAAGTTCTCCAAGCAGCTAAGATATAGCATCATTATAGTATATTTCCTTCATTTTTGTACCTGCCTTTCAGAAAGCCCTGATTGTGTATCTATTTGCTCTAATTTTCCTCAAGCATCACCTTGATTTGTATGTCATCTTGCATGTATCCATACATTCCAGATATCATATCGTTTTTCATCCAGCATTCAAATCAGATAACATTACCTTTGTTTTCCCACTTCACCCAGCCTTCTTTCGACTGCCTGTTGCTGTTGCATGTAGAGCACAAACGCCTGAAACATCTGCATGGTGTTGACGTCCGGACGAAATCCTTGCTGCTCCTGTTGATCACCCATGATTCGCCTTCTACTCTCACCCCAGCTCTTTCACGTCGGGTTCACCAAAGCTGTCGTGACGTGTGCGGTCTAGCCGGGAACACACTAGGTGTCTGGCTGTGAGAGTTACATCCAAAATCCCAGTAAAGAGACACAACATATAACTCAGCAGAAGCTTTTCAATTTAAACAAATGGGTACAAGCTTACCAGGTCACCAACACATGGCCTCATCAATGCAATCATATAGTATATTATTTTGGAAAAGAGTTTTGTGAAGACCAGAGACAAGTAGTGCACATAAGTCGCCAAAACACAACACCTATGGTATTTTAGCCTCTATGAGCCTCCCAGTAGCTCTGAAACCATGGGCACCTTCACGGGCTCCATCGACCACACTTGCTAGATTTGAGCTGAACTGCTTCATGTGGGAGCACATTCCAATTTGTGTACATATTTTCAGTGGGCTCATCTGTTGTAGAAGCATTTCAATGATAGTATCACTATACTGGCTCACAATAGCCTTGCACTCCCAGCTCATTAATCCTGTTGCACCAATCGCCTCATTGATGGCTGTTACTATTCCCGTTGGACCAGCCATCAAAGAAGTTCCCGAGTCTGCAATAGCCGCACGGCCACCAGCACAGAAACCTGTGGTCTCCCCATCAATGAGGAAATCTCCCATGTCAAACTGCCAATAACCCTTGCGAGTGACTGGAACATAGGTATGTTCCCCAATGTAATGATTGGCATCCATCCCTCCAAATATCAATTCCCCTCCCGTGTCATCATCAGCATTTCTGTTCAACCAAAATGAGAACACAGGCTCGGAAACAAGCTCCTGGTCCAGCATATTGTACCAAACAGGAGTGACATCATCCACTGCGATTTCCTTGAATCCAAGCCCAAATATGCCATCAAACTTTGCAAGCACAAAGGTCAACCCCGGCTCTTTTGTTGCCTCCATGAATTTCTGACCAGTCACCTCAAGGTCTCAAAACTCCTCCCGTGTTCCTGCAACAGCTGTGCACATCTGCTGCAGCGCCCACACAAAACACACAGGGCTCTCCTCCTCAACGAGGAGGCCCTGTTCCCTGGTTACCTGCCGCCTCTCTCTAAGGCAATCCCCCCCCCCTTGATATCCAGAATTTCCCCCCCGTATTATCCTTATTGAATGTGATTTTTCTGTTCCCCCTTTCCCTTCCGTCTGGCCAAGGTCGCTCTTTCTGAAAAGGGAGAGGGAAACTTTCCCCTTCTGCCAAAATAGTAGGTGCATGGTGGGGTATATGAGCCAACCGGGAAAAAAAAGATGCTGAAGCGCTTCAATGGCTGTTGGTCGCTGACTAGGATCCCATGAACACAAAGCCATCATAAGATTGATGGCTTCAGCACTTGCATCAAGCTGACCATTTATCATCTGCAACTGCTCCGGATGAAAAGTACCCACATTCGAGGCTAAAAATATCTCAAACCATAGCTCCTTTGCAAAAACTTCCTTCTGCAAAGTTGTTCCCAATATGTTTGACTACATTTCTCCAGTTCGTAGCATCTTCATCAGGCACTCCCTGCTCCTGATATTTTGCCTCCAAAATGGCTCCCTGTCCTTCTCTATTACCCACACAGGCTTGTATTTTAAAGCATATACACACATGTACTTCACTGTTTTCATGTCCACGCATCTCAATCCATTTAAAATAGTCTCTGAGCATGCTTTCATTGCATGGACGTGCCACAGCACGACAACGCAAGCCACTACATATAGCCCGGTGGGATGGGGGAATCCTCATTCTGCTCTATGGCTGGAGGGGAACATGATCCTCGACTTCTCCATCTCTATGTAATGGGAGTGTTTCAGAGTGTGTCTCATACATGTCTGTAGTGATAGGGACTTCACAATGGTATTAGAGTCGAGGATGCACTTCCTCACCGCATGACCGAGGGCTAGGCTTGAAAAGGATAAGGAACCTTATCCTTAACCTTTAGCTGGTGGGGGAAAGAAGGTTCCATGGAAACTTGCAACTTGAAGTGCTCTCTCTCGCCATCATCGTCTGGCATCCCTAGATTTGTCTCTCTTTTTTTCCATTCTTAAATGAACTTTTTTCTCCTATGGCCCTTATTCTTCTTAGACTTTGCTATGAATGCCACATTTTTACTTGAGAACATGCTAGGAATGAGCTTGTAGCCAGATGATAGTTTTCAAAGGTGTGGGATCTAGATTTTTCTAGATCTGCCTTTGGGTTTGATTACTTGTTTAAGGGTGTGATGATGGGTGACTTGTCACCACAAACTTGTTGGGGTAGTCTTTAATCTAATAATCTATGCCACATCGGCGGTTACAAGTAGCTGGTGGCATGTTTAAGGGCACAACTTGGTTGAGTTGGGGAAGCTTTATAGGGCATTTTGAAACTCAATGGGGACCTTGACAGGGTAACATTGAAGAGGCATTGCTCTTCCTATTACATTGATGTCTTGGCCCTTCCCATAGCGGCAAGTTGGTAAAGTAGCTTGACTCCCCCTCTCCCATCCACTGCATAATGGTTTAGATGAAGCTCCATGGGGTCCTTAAAGAGGTGTGGAATGGGCTCGATATCCACCTCATATTCTTGGTAATCAATAGTCTCCTTAAAGCTTACTTGATTAAGAGGTGTTACCCTTGGGTGGAGGTGGTGATGGTCCTAAGACTGGTAGAGCTAATGGAACATTGGGTGCATTGTGCATGCCCTTTGATAGGAGTTATTGTGTGGAATGCTCAACCATTGCCCGATTTGTTACAAGATCGAGGGCTAGTATGGTTGTGAGGTGAAAAAAAGAAGAAAGAATCACTGCCTCTATAGCCCTTCACCTCCCAAACTTGGAAAATATGAACACAACGGAGGCACCACCGGAGGCACCAACGGAGGCACCACCAGCCACCGGTGGCTGGAACACTTCTCACAATTCACCACCCACCCACACCAGAAATACAGCTCAGAAACCACGATAACAGATGATCATTCAACAAAAAACATACACAGCACCATCCACACTGTACAAACACAGCAATTACACCAAAAACCAGGACTCTGGCCATGATTTACTGCCAAGGGAATTCACCCTTACGTCTGACAACCAAGCCTCTGTCTCCCGGTCTCTATTTCTCTTCAGAGGGCGCCCCAGCAGCTAACCCTCCTTCACTTCCTCATCACTGCCATCAGCCCTCGACCCTTATGGTACCGGCCCCTCTCACCTGTCTTCAACACTACTAGCCACTTCTGCAAACTGCTTTATGTACCAGTGACACTTGAGACGGCCTCCAACTCTGCACTATGCTCTAGGCTCTCTCTCTGGTCAGCATCCACTCTCTGCCTGCAGTCATCGCCCACACAAAACTAGCCACTCTTCTTTCAGAGGGCGCCCCACCAGCTAACCCTCAACTTAGCAGCTCTCACTCTCTGTGTGTCGTGACCAGCAGCTTCGCCAACCACGGAGACTCTGTAGCTTTCCTTGCTCGTCAGCTTCTCTCTGACAAGGCAGCAACCCCTTGTATCTAGCCCACGACCAGTCCATCTCTTTGCCTGCAGCAGACAGCAGCCAGCCTTCCTCAACTGACCACCAGTCCTTCGTACCAAGGCAGCTCCTAACCTTCCCGTCTTCGCTAGCTACACCTGCGCACCCAGCGGCTACCACACCAGCCCGACTGTTTGCTCTCCACACTCGCTACAGCACCTTCAGCTCCCAAGCCGTCTTCTACAGGGCGGCTACTTTGTCTTCGACGCCTGCTCGCTCCATCGAGAGCCACGTCTCTCCCTCTAGGCGTTCGCCTTTTCCACTTCAAAAACCCCGACTCGCCAGCCCGTCAACCCTCGCTCCAGGCGGCAACACCACCATTCTCTGTTGGTTCCCTTCACACCTGTGGGCTGCCTACCGCTACAGCTCTGCGCTGAATCACCAGGGCGACTCCCTGCCTGCTGGACGAGGTGGCAACACTCCCTTCGGCACCTGCAGACTCACCAAAGCACCTTCACCACGACGAGGTGATCACCCACGAGCCCTACTTCAGCAGCCACCTCTCTCTTCACACGTCCCCCTGTCTGCAGAATCACCCTCAGCTTCGCCTCTCTCTCGCCAGCCTCCCCCAACTATCACCAGAGAGCGGCCCTGTTTCTGCTTTACCCGACTCCACGTTTTCAAAGCGGCCTCCTCACTGTTCGCCAACCTTCGAGATGGTCACTAACCAAATCTCCACGTAGCTACAAGCTGGCCACTTGTGGTGTATTATTTATTTATTTTTTAAAGTCTTAAGGATGGCCACACACTAAGAGGCCTCTTGCTTCCTTGTATTTTTCCTGAACAAACGACGCCCATAACCTTCCAAAACAAGAGCTGCCCACAAGCTCAGAATCATCTGCATCATGACTTACCAAAATACGATTATTACCCCATGCTCCAAAGGCGGCCTCTCTTCCGAATGAGTCGGTGCCCTGCATTTGGCAACCACATCACACGCTTGCTAAAAATGGAGCGCCATCTCTGCATCTAGAATCAGTCCAGATTGACCAACCATCATCACATTCGGGGTTCTCGTAACACTTTCACGTGCAGGCATCACCATCAACTCGGTAAAAAAAACATAAAACCACCCACTCTGTACATTTGCCAGGGCATTCAGGGCAAAGCTTATTCACAAACCATGCAACCCATATGTACACAGACCCAAAACACTTTTCAGATTTTCACCTGACATACTTTGCCCAACCCCCTAGCCTGCTGAATCATTTATGATCAGCAGCAAAAAGCATATGACCACGTTTCCCTCCATCAATCCTTTGAGCATCATACAAGGTAACCAAAACATCTCTATTCCAAGTAATCAAAGAAACACTGTCATCTTCCACATACATAATTTGCCATCCCACATCCCACCACATATCATAAGAACTTCTGGAAACAAAGCTCCTGACATACACACCATCCTGCCTCATCTCAATTCCAAAATCACTGATATGACCAAAACCATTGAAGAACCAATGAAGCAACTCGTGTTGAGAGTAATAATTGATGAAAGCTTCATCAAGATAAACCTGCTATGCCATAACATTTTCTTGTCTATCAACATAAGAAGCATCACCATCAAAGCCAATCACTACAGGCAAAACAAACTTCCCTTCAAAAGGCACCATTGCCAAAGCATCCACTTCAGTTCCTATATGCTCATCTTTATCAAGGCCACTAAAGAAATTCATCTATCACAGCATCCATAATCTCATCCATAGCATCAACATCATTCACAGTCTTCTGGTGTTGCTCTTCCTTCATAGCATCAATTCTGTTCATGGCTTTCTTAACATTAATGTACATCTGATCATCCAACTCCAACTCAGGTTCATCATCCTGCAGACTTTCTATATCCCACTCATCCCACAAAGGTTCATCATTTAAAGACTTAAAAGCAGACTCTTTCACATCACATGCATACCTTTGCTCATGATTCACTTGTACCTCCCCGCATTCTTCTTGTATGGCCTCTTCTTGTTGGGCAACCTCATCACCAAGCACTTCCTCATCAATAACCAGGGCATCCATCTCTACATCCTTCTCACTGGATGAAGTGTTTTCTATTCCCTCACTAGTAGTGGTGCTACTAGTCGTATCATCAATCCTTCCAGCCATGTCCTCCTATAAATTGTAGCTTTTCTGCCCAACCCCCAGTGGAAAATCATCAGTCATCTCTACATCCTTCTCACTGGGGATGAAGTGTTTTCTATTCCCTCACTAGTATTGGTGCTACTAGTCGTATCATCAATCCTTCCAGCCATGTCCTCGTGTAAATTGTAGCTTTTCTGCCCAACCCCCATTGGAAAATCGGTCACCTGAAATTTCCTACGAGACTTTTGCTTCTGCTTGACCTTTACATCCCCTCCTTCCTTCACTTTACCTTTCTTCTTGCTGGGCCCTGCAACATCCCTGCCTTCCCTTTCCTGTGGCATCCGTTTCCCCAAAGGCATCACATCAGCTTCTGTTTCCTTCGTCTTCTCAAGGGTGACCACATCTATCACCTTAGTTTTACCCTTCTCTTCATTTGTCAACCCACTGGTCCCTGCTTCACCTTTAATTTCAATCCCATAATCATTTGCCCTGTTGGGAATCTGAGAGGGTAAGGGATACATATCACCCCCAGTCACTGAGGCTTATCACAGTCTGTACTTAGATGTCCAAGTTTACCACAATTCCAACATGTAGGAATAAACCATCGACCCCTGCCAAAACCACGGCCACTTCCATAACCTGCTGTCTGACCTTCAACCCTTTCTTCCTGATTATAGCCTCTACCTCGGCCATGTCCACCACCTGTGTTCTCCATCATCTTCAAACTCAGATTCTTCATACAATCCACCATTTGCCTCATGTCCTGTTTAAGCCCTTCATCAGAAGTTGTAACAGCTGTAGGTGCTACCTTTATCCCCTGTGGTGTGACATTATTCACCTGAGCTTCTGTTGGTTGCACTCTTTCCACCACGGTTCTCATCGGTACCACTTCTACGCTTCTCATTTCAGGCCTCACTGCCACTGGAACCATCCCCAGCTGGTTCATCCGTTGCAATTTCCAATCCTTTGATTTGGCTATCTCCACCGCATCCTCATAAGACCTGGGCTTCTTTAATTCAACCTTCTAGCGAATGCCTCCCTTCAATCCTGCAATAAAACAATCCTTCTTCATCATGTCAGGAGGTACTTGATCTTCCCCTAAAGCCCTGCACAAGGTCTCCCACAACAAAGAGAATTTCTTCACATAATCATCAATTGGCTCCAATTCACCCTGTATCAACCCCTGCACTTCATGCCAAACTCTATCTGGATCCTCAACCTTCTTGAACCTGTTCAAAAGAGTAGTCTTCAAGCCATCCTCAGTCATTGGAATGCGTGGCTCAGCATCCTTTAACGACTCCTCAAAAGTTCTGGACCATGTCCTCGCATCTCCCTTCAAACATATATTCAACAGCCGCAATACCTGTGCCGGCTCATTGATGTGATTGCTTATGCATGCAACCTCCATTCTTTCCAGAAAATCTGCCACATCTTCATTAGGACCACCAAAAAACTCTGGATACGACATCATTTTAATCCCCAAGCTTCACTTCAAATCCCAAGAAAAACTGGAAACACCTTCCTTCAATCTCCTACTCTGGGGCATACACCCTCGTAAGAGGAATACCTGAGCTATCCTCAGTGGGGGCACCAGAAGAATGTGAGGTGAAAAAAAGAAGAAAGAAACCTCCTTCACTTCCTCACTGTCATCAGCCTCCTCGACCCTTTATGGTACCGGCCCCTCTCACCTGTCTTCAGCACTACCAGCCACTTCTGCACAGCAGTTGCTTTACGTGCCAGTGACACTTGAGAGATGGCCTCCAACTCTGCACTGTGCTCTAGGCTCTCTCTCTGGTTAGCATCCACTCTCTGCCTGCAGTCGTCGCCCACACAAAACCAGCCACTCTTCTTTCAGAGGGCGCCCCACCAGCTAACCCTCAACTTAGCAGCTCTCACTCTCTGTGAGTCGTGACCAATAGCTTCGCCAACCACGGAGCCTCTGTAGCTTTCCTTGCTCGTCAGCTTCTCTCTCACAAGGTAGCAACCCCTTGTATCTGGCCCATCGACCAGTCCATATCTTTGTCTGCAGCGAGTCTTCCTCAACTGACCACCAGTCCTTCGTACCAAGGCAGCTCCTAACCTTCCCGTCTTCGCCAGCTACACCTGCGCACCCAGCGGCTACCACACCAGCCCGACTGTTTGCTCTCCACACTCGCTGCAGCACCTTTAGCTCCCAAGCCATCTTCTACAGGGTGGCTACTTTGTCTTCGGCGCCTGCTCGCTCCATCGAGAGCAGTCCAGATTGACCAACCATCATCACATTCGGGGTTCCCGTAACACTAACCCGACTGTTTGCTCTCCACACTCGCTGCAGCACCTTCAGCTCCCAAGCCGTCTTCTACAAAGCGGCTACTTTGTCTTCGGTGCCTGCTCCATCGAGAGCAGTCCAGATTGACCAACCATCATCACATTCGGGGTTCCCGTAACACTTTCACGTGCAGGCATCACCATCAACTCGTTTAAAAAAACATAAAACCACCCACTCTGTACATTTGCCAAGGCATTCAGGGCAAAGCTTATTCACAAACCATGCAACCTATATGTACACAGACCCAAAACACTTTTCAGATTTTCACCTGACATACTTTGCCCAACCCCTAGCCTGCTGAATCATTTATGGGATCAGCAGCAAAAAGCATATGACCACGTTTCCCTCCGTCAATCCTTTGAGCATCACACAAGGTAACCAAAACATCTCTATTCCAAGTAATCAAAGAAACACTGTCATCTTCCACCGACATAATTTGCCATCCCACATCCCACCACATATCATAAGAACTTCTGGAAACAAAGCTCCTGACATACACACCATCCTGCCTCATCTCAATTCCAAAATCACTGATATGACCAAAACCATTGAAGAACCAGTGAAGCAACTCCTGCTGAGGGTAATAATTGATGAAAGCTTCATCAAGATGAACCTGCTGTGCACCAGAAAGAATGTGAGGTGAAAAAAAGAAAAAAGAACCATGCCTCTATAGCCCTTCACCTCCCAAACTTTGATAAAACACCACGAACGGGGGCACCACCAGCCACCGGCTGGAACACTTTTCACGATTCACCACCCACCCACACCAGAAAGAATAGCACAAAACAGGGGCACCTTAATCCAGTAACACCCAGCAACACATACACTTCCACCGTGTGCATGACGAGGTAATCAAAGGCTGGCACAAAGTGCGTTGTGAGAGTGTAACCCGTGGACTACACCACCAGACACGTCAATCACGCCTTCTCCTGCAAATCAACACACACAGGATACCAACACAACAACATAACCAGACACATCACCAGTGTCTTTCATCTTTGATTCCCAATCAACACTTCATACAGCTTCTTCCGACACAGAAGCTTCACTCACACAACCTTACAAACACGACACCTTCACATCAACACAAAGGATGCATACTCACAAGAAGCCCCATTCATCTTGGCTAATCCCTCTTTCACCTTCTCTCAAAATATCATCACCTTTGCCCTCGAGCTGCCCTGTGACATCAACTGCAGCTAATCAGCAAAACACCCCACACATGAGCCCTTTCTCCTTCTCTGTGCTCCAGCTTTTCCCGACGACTACCAACAGAGAAACATCTCTCCTTTTGCCTGCCCACAGCCCTTGATTCTCTTGTCCAGAGGTGGCCACCACCTCCTTATTATAGCAGCCAGTCGCCTGACTTCAGCACCCGCCAGCCTCTACAGTCCGAGCCCTCTTTTCAGAAGGATGCTCTGGCTTACTCTGCAAAAACCCAACACATGCCTTCTCACCTATGCATGAGAGGCGGCTCTCTCACCAGCCCGTCGCTCACCCAGTCGGCTCACCCTTAGCACCTTCGCATCTCACCAAGCGGCTCCCACGCGGCCCACACCAGCCCTCGTAGATCACCCGCCAGCCACCGCTGCACCTGCAGCTGCCTCCATGTATCTCCCACAAGGCGGCTACCTGCCCTCAGCTCGCCTGTTTCTCGAGCGCCTCCGCAAGGCGATCCCCTCCACTACACTTCTTCAAAGGCGCCACTTTCCTTGTCTTCGTGTCTTCGCCAGCTCGCCAACCTTCGCTTTAGTCTCACCGGCTTCTTCTCTGTCGCCAGCCACCCTCGCCAGCCACCCTGCGCACCCAGAGCAACCTCCCCTTCACACCTACGGGGGCGACGGCTGCGCTCCAGCCTTTTCTCGCCTTTGGTCCCTGTACATACACAAGGTGGCTACCTTCTTTCCTCGCCGTCTGGGTCTGCACAATCACCCGCCGAGCCTCCTCACGTACAAGGTGGAAACACCACCATTCTCTGCTAGCCCCCGAGCGCCTCAGCAAGGCGGTCTTCTCCTCTACAAGGCGGCCATCACTTCGCTCTGCTTTAGCTCCTCTGGCGGACCAAAGACCCCACTAGCTCCTTCGGCTCCCTTCTACAGTGCCAGCCCATCAGCAGCACCTTCCATCACGTCCAGCAGCCTGCTCTAGAGGCTGTTCCCTCTCTCTTCCTTCTTCTTTTTTTTTGCACGCTGGTTCCAGAACCTCTTCTATCTGCACGGCGGCTATCTTTTTTTACGTCCCCTAGCTACAGCGCTTCGCCAGCTGCCATACGCCTTCCAGAAGAACCTGCCAGCTGCCCTCTCTTTACGTATTCTTGAAGAATCTGTCAGCTTCCTCTATAGGGCATCTTTTTTACATTCTTGCGCCAACCATTTACACGTCACCCTCAAGCCTTCCTTCTATGCCATATTCAATGCAACATTGGCCCCTTCATCTTTAATTGCCCTCCATGCTTCCACACACTTTCGAATACAGCCTGCGAATGCCCAGTTCCATTTTGGATGCGTACACATTCAAAGCTACCAAATGGCTAATACCACCTCTAGCAAAGCACACTTCGAACAAACCTGTAACAAGCCTACAGCAAAACCATCCACCCTGTACATTTGCCAAGGCATTCCAGGGCAAAGCTCTTCACACGCCATGCATTCCATATGTACACAAGCCCAAAACACTTTTCAAAAAAACGCCTAACACTGGCAAGGCTAGCTATGGTCTTGTTGTGTTGGAAAAAGCTTGTAGGCATGTTCGGCAATCTCGGGCTTCATGACCATGGTGTCCACAAAAGCTATAGTAGCCAATGTAAAACGAGCTCTTAAAATTGGACATTTGTTGGTGGTATGTCCTTGATGGAAAATGGAACACCAATGAAGCTCTCTCCTTAGGTACATGTGCACATTGTCTCTGGAGCTTTTCTAGTCTTCATTTCCTCTTAGAGAGATTTTGAGAAGTTAGTCCAAGTCATTTCCTCTAAGGTATTATCTTTAGCTATCGGTTTTGTAGTGGTGGTGCTACAACCACTAGCCTCCTACTAGCACAAGACTTAGAATCTGAAGCTTTGACTCCCCTTATCATCAAGTTATCCTCAAGTTGGATGGCATTAGTTGTGACATCCTCCCACATGGTGATACTTCTAATGACTAAACCATTATGGATATCTTCATGTTAATTGTTCGAGAAGCGCTCATGTAGAGAACAACAAGACTTCAAATGCTTGAGATGACTAATAAAATCTCTCAATGACTCATCTCCTTCTCGCTCAACTTTGTGCAATTGTGAAGCCATACTCCACAAGGCTCCCTCATGCATAAACTACTTTAGGAATAACCATCAAATCTCGGTAAAGTTTACAAGTTCTTAAACTCTTAGGGTCCGCTACCAATCACACCAGCCTTACCATCTAGTGTGAAGCTAAAGGTGTTGGTCTTATGAGCTCATTCCTCTCACCTAAGGCCTTGCAAACTTGAGCAAAGATCTCGAGATATCTTCTAGGATCACCCTCTCCATTGAACTTGTACATGAGCTTCACGATTTGTGCAGCCTTTCCAGAGCTACTCCGTCTATTATCTCTCATGACTATCCCTATAATTTCGACCATTGCCGCTCTCCCCAATTCTTTTGTAAAGGCTATTATATCAATTGGGAGGGTTACTGCTTTATTGGACAATCCTCAAGAATATTGGTAGCATATCATATAAACTTAAGTTGTCGGAGAGATCTCGAGTACATCTTGTTTTTCATGTTAATGGACTCCAAAAAAATTTACCATAAGGAGAACGTAGTTACTCCTAACGTTTTAGTGAAACTTGTTGAACCACTGTCTCTTCCACGTGAACCCAAAAAGATTCTCAAATTTAGAGAACGAGAGACGAGGCATACTGTGTGCTGGGAAGCACTTCTTAATTAGATGGGCTGCCATCTAAAAATTCAATTCAATTTATGAGTTTTCAACTTATGAATTTATTTCAAACATAATCTTAGCAAGTGAAAACATTTTTTCCGCAGATTGACTTTAGAATTTTAGGCAGTTTTTGCTGCTTCATAAGTTTACAACAGTGCTCTGATACCACCTGTGGGATCCCACTGCCCCCTCTGCGCACCGGATTCCTGGTTGGTAGCAGCGGAAGTAGCTTCCTCTTGCACGGGGTAGGGTTTCCCACTCAGGGCCTCGCCCTTGAATGTCCGGGCACACGAGACTAATCTGGTGATCATTCCGAAATCAAAATCAGGAAAATTTTCCTTGCTCGAAAAACACGGACGATTCCACCTTTTTGAATTTCTTAACGAATTTTCTAACGGGGTCAAGAGACTAAACTAACCTTCATATGATTAAACCAGATAGAAGGAAAACTATTACAGACTTAACTTGAAGAAATCAACGCTTTTTTTCTAATTGAATCAGGCACATCCGTTGATTTATTTATTTGAGAAGTCTTCAGGATATTATTTAACTATTCGAGTTCTACGCGTATTCCTATTGTTCAATTTCATTATTAAAACTCTACTAATTCCAGCCTATGGGTTAGCCACCACCCTACCACTGGAATCGGTAGAACCAAACAATTACTCACCCACCCACCATAATTGAATGCCTTTCTTAACTTTAGCTTTAGAAAACAGTAACACCTCCTATAGGGCTGATTGGAAACCCAAACTAGACAGCAAAGTTAGTCATGACTTCAACTGCCTAAATTGGAGAGAACATGTGCCACACATTTGCCTCATCATACTCCTCTAGATAATTATCAAGAATAGAGATATCCATATGCAAAACATTATCATTTCAACATCCTGCAATATCCAAAGAGAGATATAGGGAAGATGAATTAGCACATGAATCATCTGACTTTAGAGCGGTGAGCTCTTGACTATCTGACATGCTAGCAATCGCAGTTGGACATCCAACACAAGAACTATCATGAGTAAGAACCAAATCTAAACCATCATCTAGACCATCCTCCCACCCACTAGACCCATCCGCTAGGGATATATACTTGGCTCTCCTAGATCTTCTTGTCCTCCCATGCTCCCTCTCATACTCCACCGAACCCGTCTTGATTTCTTGGCTATCATGGTCCCTATTTTGTTCCACCATGTTCTTGCTCTCCTCTAGGGATACATACAATGTAAGTAGCTCATTCTGTAATGCTATAAATCTCTTCATGATGAAAACACTATCTGCATGCTTACCCTTAAAAAATTTGCACTTCTCATGGTCACAACAATACTGGCGATACTTAGCATTCACTACACATGCCTTATCTAGCCTTGCCTCAAATTTTTCTAACACTGCTTTTTGCCCAGCATAGATGGAAACTTTTAGAGTATCGGGAATGTAGAGTACCTCCTCCTCAAATACACTAGGACAATAACTATCCTCATGGCCAACTTCCTTACACTCCTTTCAAAACACGAATGGACAATAACTATCCTCATGGCCAACTTCCTTACACTCCTTTCAAAACATGAATGGACAATCTTTTTTGCGATGGCCATGTTGCTCACATTTGGAGCAAGTTGGAGTTGGACAATGCTTGTATTTGTGTCTAAATCCACCACATGACGAACATTTGGAGCAAGTTGGAGTTGGACAATGCTTGGATTTGTGTCCAAATCCACCACATGACGAACATTTGGGATAGACTCTCGCAATGTCGGCACTCCCACATATCAGCCTAGTGTTGAAAAGCACTTTGTGGACATTTTGATTTTTGTCCATTTTCCTTTTAATTTTTCTTTTATCTACTTTCCCTTTTCTTCCTTCAGCCCACAGTCTATTAATTTTTCTTACAAATGATGCACCACGGCTTACTTTTTTACAATTGGATTGGGCAATGCCCACATATAAATTGAATATGATAACCAAAGAGCCTGAAGGTCTCCAAAAGCAGATTAACAGAGAGTCACAAGATGCCAAGAAAATTAGAGAAGGGGTAACCTTCTTGAAATCATGTGGTACCCTCGTCATCAAGACCCCTTCTGAACTTGGATCAGATTAACCTATGGAATGGGATCTACGGATGAGACTTGCTCATGATCCCCCACTGCTTTGCTCATGATCACCTATGTGGAAAAAGAGAACAATATAGTGACCCTCGGTGAAGTCCAAGACCTTGTCGACGCATGCCTAGTGCAATGCTTGAATCCCCTTTGCCTTGATGTTAAGGTCTATGATGCAAAAGTGAAATCAAATGCATCAAAGAGTACACTAGAGTATTCTACCATTTCAGCAGAGAATGGCAACATCGATGCCTTCCTGAAAGCCCTCCTTCCTCAAGCAACCACACTAATGCCATCAAGGGCTTCTTACACACACACACACCAAATCGATTGACCCCAAGTTTCCTACCGCTACCCTCTTGCAAAAATCCCAAGATGACTTTAAGGTATTTTTGGATAGCTTGGTGGCCCCCATAACAAAGCCAACTCCTGTCAAAAGGCTATCCTGCATCACCCATACGAGCACCCCTCTGTTGGCATGCCTAACCCTCATAGTGGAGATACTGCTCTTCACCAGGGTGCTCAATGTGACGGTTGTGGCATGACTCCAATTGAAGGCCCTTGATATACAAATTGACCAAGATGCTCAACTATGATCTTTGCTCCACTTGTTTCAAAGATCTTGGGAATGAAACTGACTTCCAAAAGCTAGAGCACCCAACTTATCACAACGGAAGAGGAGTATAGGTAAGAGAGTTGAGGACTCTATCATCATGGTCACCAAAGTGTTAGGGGCACAGCCCTAACAGGGAATGCAAAGAAAAACAGAGAAAAATAAAGAAAGAGAGAGGTTTCCATTAAAGCTTCCTTTGAATTAAGGCATAAACAGAATTAATGAACACGCATAATTAGGGTATAATCATAGGATCTTACTATCATCTCCTCTTATTTTTTACAAGATACAATGGGGTGCTTATATAGCAATGGATGAGTGACTCTTGGGCTACCCCACTAGCTCACTCTCTAGTGTAACTCTCCAAGCATGTGGGTGTTCCCCACTCTCTTATGTAACCTCCGACCACTCCTTATGATTGTAACCCTTTTCTTGAATGGACAATTACCCCTAATGAAGTAATCCCACTCTTAGTGCTAATGTAAGTGGATGCTACCCTCCTACTAAGGGTGTGTACACATGGATTGCATGCACACACGGTCTAACATCTTCTATTGGTACCAGCTTATGTTTCAGATTTGCAGCTTGTCCTCCTGCAGTTCAGAGTTAGATTTGAATCTTTTGAGGAGTGCTTTTTTTAGTGCATGGAAGGTGTGAAAGTGGTCTAGGTCATACTAGGATACCCATTCAGTTGGTGTATCCCCGAATGTGGCTTGGAACTAGTCCCGCTTCCTTTCATCATGAACATTAGCAGGAGTGTGATTTACTTTCCACATAGCCTCTGATTTCATACATGGATGGGTGTCAAGGTCTCAAATGTCTTACCCTTGTAGATTAGGTATTTTTTGTTTCCTCCTTGGTGGTGAGCCATTTTTTGCTGATGAATTGTGGGGAGATGTGGAGAGTTTGCCAAGCCGAGCAGGGCATGTTGCTGGTGCAATTGATTCCGCACAGACTAGGTGATGAGTTATCTTGTGATTGCTTCTACAAGAAGTTCCTCTCCCCTTTTGGAGTGTTGCACCAGAATGTTGACTTTGTGAGAGAAATGGTAAGATTGAAAGTAACAGGATCGCCAAAGTGTCGATGGTCAATCTGACGAGAAAGACATGACTATTGGTCAGAAGTAATTGTGTCAATGCCTAAGCCCAATGGGTTCAAAACTCATGAGATGTTAGCCAAAATACAAAATGCGCACAAAACTATAAAGCTCACTCACTCACTCACTCAAACAGTACACAATGAAATATTACTCAAGGGCTCTATATTCCTATCAAACTTGTACAATGCTTTGTGCTCTAGACTACTATGTCTCTTCTGTTTTCTTCTATCTTTGTATATATTTATCTCCTAACTGCTAATAACTGCCTCCTTCTTTGCTATCTTGGAAGGACCTTCTTCTTGTCCCATCCATCCATTTCCCTACTATTACAAGACTCATTCTGTTAGCAAACTATTAGAATAAAGTACATATGATTACAATGGGCACGCGTGTGCACTGTCATATGTGCATGACTATTACTGTGCTGGCCTTTTACTGTTGATATGTGTCCTCTAGCTAGTTCTTCAGGTCTCACAGCTCCTAATGCTTAACAATAGAGTTATTCTCCTTTTGATGTGTAGGCCTATCACTAAGATAACTTAGGAGTATCATTTTTCTCAACCATCTTCTATTTACTATTAGCCTTCTACCTCCGAGAAGTTCAATCTTTTTACCATGTGCTGAGACATGGGTTTTTTCTTGTGAGAACACACCCTTAGTGTGTTAGCAGCCATGTCAGTCCTTGTGCTAGGGCTACTAGAGTTATACTTCACTCACTCATTATCTTATTCGAGTACATTCCAGCTATCACCATCATCTCTATTGCTGTCTGAGCTCATGTGCGCATTTTTGTTGAGATATCGAGCTCATCTAGTGAGGCAATGGACACTGATGACCCGCTTGGGGGATAGGCCCCACTCTTACACCACTGGCATGGTTGGTGAGATCTTGGGTGATATGCGGCCAGTGGGATGACAGGCTGTGTGACAGCCATTCTAGAGACTGGCATAGTTATAGCGCCAGCTCATTTAGTCGGGTTCACACTATAGAGAACCCGTGTATGTATTTGGTTGAGTACCTTTCATATTGTGTGTACTCTTATTCTTGTATATGGTGTGTTGAGTGTTGAGTAGAGAAGAAGAAGATTTTCAGTCTCTCACCTTGTGTGTTCTCTATTAGGGTTTTGTGAGAGAGTGTGTGTGCTTGCAAGAGCTCAAGCTCTCTTCCCCCCTGTATCTTTTCATGGTAGTATCAGAGCCTGGTTCGTGCTAAGGGCTGAGCTGCAAGCAAGAGAACCACAGGAAGCGGTATGAGGGTAAGAGCTTCAACTACTCTTCCCTATTTGTGTTGGTGACTACACCCTTGTCGGGAGCTCTACGGAAGGCACCGGCAACGATCTCTCATTGAGGAGCTTTCTTCGCGGGAGTAAAGCTATTGGGCAACTATACAGTCTTATGGACTACATTTTTCGGGCCGAAAACGCGTTTCGGGCGCGTCTGGACCTCCGTTTTTCAGAAAGCAGGCGATTTCGAGCACTGCGGGTAAGTCATCGATTCTCTGCAGAACTCTGTTTTAAGAACTACAGGAAGACAGATTGACTATGCGGACACTGTGGGTGCTACAAAGAGGTCTACAGTTGCCATTGGGTGTATGTATGCACATTGAAGTCACTGGTTGTGACATTTGAGAGTACTACAGTACCGCTGCAGAAAATACAGCATTTGTGCAGAAAAAACCAGAGTGTAGTTTCTGGTAAAATTGTGTGTTTGGCAAGATGTCTAATGATGGCATAACACAGATTGTGGCTGAGAAGCTGGATAAGAATAACTTCCATGCTTGGAGGTTCAGGTTGACGAATTTCCTGATAGGAAAAGGCTATTGGGACTACATAGAAGGTGAGCATGAAGAGGCACCGGAGATACCGGATATAAATCCGACTGCTGCAGATTTGAAAGAGTTTAAAGACTGGAACCAAGGAGCCAGGAAGGTTCTGTATTGGCTTTCCATTAGTATACAGGACACCATGATTGGGCACATTCAGGATGCCAAGTCCCCCAAGGAGGCGTGGGACACCTTGGTAAAGCTTTATGAAACAAACACCAAGGCATGTAAGATACAGTTGAAGAATGAACTTCATACTGTGGAGAAAAAGAGCATGTCTGTGATGACTATGCGCTGAAGATAAAGGGTATTGTGGAATCCCTTGCATCTATTGGTGTGTCAGTAGATGATGATGACAAGGTGGAAGTCTGTCTACGTGGTCTCGGGCCACAATACAAGGCGTTCAAGATGTCCATTCAGAGCTTGGGTGAAGACCAACAGTCTTCACAAAGCAAAAACAGTTCAGAGCAACAGGCCTTCTACACGAGTTCAGGAAGAGGACGAGGTAGAGGAGGCCGTGGACGCGGTCAAGGAGGTGGCCGAACAGGTAATCAGAATTATGGCCAGCAGCAGCAGCAGCAGCAACAGTCCCAGAATCAACAACAACAACAACAACACGCAGGTGAAAGAGGCAAATTCAGAGGCAGGGGGAGTCAAAGAGGCCGTGGAAATTGACAAAGGCAATATAATGATACACGTGAATGCTATTATTGTGGTAAGCCTGGACATGTGCAGTTAGAATGTTATAAGAAGCAGGCTGACATGCAAAATGGGAAAGTGCAGCAAAACAACTATGCATCCTCAAGCAGAAATAATGAGGATAATGAAAGGTTGTTTGTTATGCAGCATGTTGTGAATGCCATGTCTGAAAATGTTGATGTAGCACAAAAAGATAATGTATGGTATGTGGATTCAGGCGCTTCGAACCACATGACGAGTCATGGGGAGTGGTTCAAGGAGATGAAAAACCCGGAAAGACCAGGTTTTGTGGAAACAGGGGATGACACTGCTCATCCAATTGCCCATGTTGGAGATGTGCCATTGTCTATGCTTGCAGGATGGCAAAGTGAAGTACCTTGCAGATGTACTTCATGTACCAAACATAACAAAGAATCTGGTTTCAGTTGGCCAGATGATTGAGCAGGGTTTGCAGGTTCGGTTTAACCCTGATGGGTGTTATGTTGAAGATTTTAAAGACAAGTGCAGGTTGGTTGCAAAAGGCAACAAAGTGGGCAGAATGTTTACATTGAATGTAGACATGCCTGAAATGAGAGCTGCGATGTTTGCAAATGGTTCAGCAGTTGTTGCAGACACAGACATATGGCATAAAAGAATTGGACATGTAAATCTGAAGAGATTGAAGTCTATGCAGACAAAAGGAATTGTGACAGGGCTGCCAAAATTTAAAGTGGAAGGTATGCAGAAAATATGTGAAGCATGCCAATTTGGGAAGCAAACAAAGCATGTGTTTCCACGTAACAGATATGTGAGCAGAAATGCACTAGATGTTGTGCATTCAGATGTATGGGGTCCTACGAAGACCGTATCTATGGGAGGCTGCAGGTATTATGTGACTTTCATTGATGACCACACAAGGAAAGTGTGGGTATATTTCATGAAGGAGAAGAGTGAGGTGTTCACTCACTTTCAGAATTTCAGAGTTTTGGTTGAAAAGCAAACAGGGAAATATGTAAAGTGCCTAAGGTCAGATGGAGGGGGAGAGTACTTCTCCAATGAGTTCTCTGAATTTTTGAAGAAGAATGGTATTCGGAGACAGTTCACATGCAGATACACTCCGCAGCAAAATGGAGTTGCTGAGCGGAAAAACAGGCACATTGCTGAGATTGCGCGAGCATTGATGGAAGAGAAGAATATGCCGCATTACTATTGGGCTGAGGCTGTTTCTACAGCAGTATACATCATGAACAGGACTCCAACTGCTGCAGCCATACATGATGTAACTCTAGAGGAGAGGTTTACTGGCAGAAAACCAGATTTGTCACATTGCTGAGATTGCGCGAGCATTGATGGAAGAGAAGAATATGCCGCATTGCTATTGGGCTGAGGCTGTTTCTACAGTAGTATACATCATGAACAGGACTCCAACTGCAGCCATACATGATGTAGCTCCAGAGGAGAGGTTTATTGGCAGAAAACCAGATTTGTCTCATCTGAAAGTTTTTGGATGCATTGCATATGTGCATGTGCCAGATGAGCTGAGAACTAAGCTGGATCCAAAAGCTGAAAAATGTGTGTTTATTGGATATTCCCTTGAGCAAAAGGGATACAGGTGTTATAACCCTGCTACACGTGAGTTGAGGGTAAGCAGGGATGTTGTCTTTGATGAGATGAGCAGCTGGTATGCTGCTGAAAAAGAAGCTGTCGGGGCTGATGTGAGTGGAAGTGTGGTTGCACAGAATGCAGGTCAGCAATCACAGTCTTTGAGTGGACCAGGAGAGTCCTCATCTAGTGGGTCTGTTGATAGACCATGGAGTGGCAGGCTGCGTCATAATACCAATCTTGCAAATGTGATTAGTACATCACGTAAAGGAAAAGAGAAAGTGGTTGAGCCCCTTGGTATGCCTGACATTTCTACAGGGCATTCTCATGTTGATGGAGAGTCTAGTGGCTCAGATATGAGCCTTGATGAGGAGCTTGGGATCCCAGCTATGAGAACACCTGGTGTAAAGAAAGCTATGGAAGCCATGAATGAAAAGCTGCGAAGATCCGGGAGAGTGAAAAATCCTGTGCAGAGATTTACCTATGATGGTTATGTGGTACATCACTATGCATATATGGCAAAGGTTGTGCAGGTTGTAGAGCCCACATGCATTGATGAGGCTATTGGAAATGTGTGTTGGGAGAAAGCTATGGATGAGGAGATGGATGCACTATATGGAAATGAAACTTGGGATTTAGTGCAATTGCCTGAAGGCAAGAAAGCCATTGGATGCAAGTGGGTGTACAAAGTTAAACATAACAATGATGGAAGCATAAATAGGTACAAGGCTAGATTGGTAGCCAAAGGATATGCGCAGACATATGGGATTGATTATGAGGAAACTTTCAGCCCAGTTGCCAAGATGGCAACGGTGAGAGTTGTGATAGCAGTGGCTGCGTCAAAGCAATGGTCTTTACATCAGATGGATGTAAAGAATGCATTCTTGCATGGGGATTTGCAAGAAGAGGTGTATATGTTGCAGCCACCTGGTTATGAGGATGTGGGTCACCCCGAGCATGTTTGCAGGTTGAAGAAAGCCTTGTATGGCTTAAAGCAAGCACCAAGAGCATGGTCTGACAAGATTTCTGAATATCTTGTCACTATTGGCTTTCATGTAGCCAATGCAGATTTCTCATTGTATGTGAGACATGGTGATAGAGGGGTTGTGCTTGTTGTCATCTATGTAGATGACTTGATCATTACGGGGGACCATGATGCAGAGATCTTTGATGTAAAGATCTTGCTTAGACAGAAGTTCGAGATGAAGGATCTGGGGGAGCTCAGATATTTCTTGGGCATTGAGGTGATTAGGTCACCACATGGTATTGGATTACTGCAGAGACAGTATGGCTTGGACATGTTGTCCAAGTATGGTATGACAGGCTGTAAGCCTATTTCTGTGCCATTGGATCAGAATGGCAAGTTGAGTGCAGATTCAGGAGAGATTTTGGAGGATCCTACTATGTACAGACGTATAGTAGGAAGTTTGATCTACATGACGATCACCAGACCAGATTTGAGCTATGCTGTTGGGTTGGTGAGTCAGTTTATGCAGGTTCCACGGAAACTGCATTTAGATACAGTGAGACGTATACTGAGGTATGTGAAGTCTACTTTGCATTGTGGACTATTCTATGAGACTGGGACAGAGATATGTGTACACGGGTACACAGATGCTGATTGGGCTGGTAGTATCTCAGATAGAAGATCTACCAGTGGATTCATGTTTTCTTTGGGGAGTGATGCTGTGACTTGGAGCAGCAAGAAGCAGCCTACGGTTGCTCTATCCAGTACAGAGAGGAGCTGCTATGGCAGCATGTGAGGTAGCTTGGTTGAGAAAGCTACTTGCAGATTTGGGTCTATCAGTGGATAGACAAGTTATCATTTTCTGTGACAACATTAGCAGTATACAGTTGGCCAGGAACCCAGTCTTTCATGCTCGTACGAAGCACATAGAGGTCCACTACCACTTTGTCAGAGAGAAGGTCTTGGCAGGAGACCTTGACCTTGTTTATGTCAGCACAGAGGATCAGGTAGCTGACATCTTCACCAAAGCATTGGGTACAGAGAAGCTCCGCAGATTCAGGGCTTCGCTTGGTGTACATGAGATGGAGTTGAGCTCGAGGGGGAGTGTTGAGATATCGAGCTCATCTAGTGAGGCGATAGACACTGATGACCCGCCTGGGGGATAGGCCCCACTCTTACACCACTGGCATGGTTGGTGAGATCTTGGGTGATATGCGGCCAGTGGGATGACAGGCTGTGTGACAGCCATTCTAGAGACTGGCATAGTTATAGCGCCAGCTCATTTAGTCGGGTTCACACTATAGAGAACCCGTGTATGTATTTGGTTGAGTACCTTTCATATTATGTGTACTCTTATGGTGTGTTGAGTGTTGAGTAGAGAAGAAGAAGATTTTCAGCCTCTCACCTTGTGTGTTCTCTATTAGGGTTTTGTGAGAGTGTGTGTGTGCTTGCAAGAGCTCAAGCTCTCTTCCCCCCTGCATCTTTTCAGTTTTGTCTATGAGTCTATGCAGAGCATCTTCTTTCACATCCAACATTTACCTATATCTGAATTTTGGCTTGAAACTTAGCCTATTGTTGCTATTTTTCTTTGCTTTCTAAATCTAGCTTTTTTGGATGTACCTACTCCAGGTTGTGCTGAAGTACTGTTGGAGCCAACCACAAAAGATACTGTTGTGTTACAGGTAGGATGGCACAATGAAGTATTTGGCAGATATACTTCATGTTTCAAATATTACAAAAAACCTGGTTTTTATTAGGACAGATGGTTGAGCAGGGTCTGCAACAAGTGAGGTTTAATTCTTAAGGATGTTTTGTGGAAGACTTTAAAAATCAGTGTCACTTGGTTGTAAAGGGTAACAAAAATGGCAGGATGTTTACTTTTTGGATGTAAACATGCTTGAGGTAAAGGCAGCCATGTTTGCGCATGGAATTGACACCTATTCCATGTTTGCGCATGGAATAGGTGTCATTGCAAATATTGACTTATGGCACAAGTGAATTGATCATGTGAATATACAATGGCTAAAGTCTATACATGCCCAAAATATTGTTACACGTTTGCCAAAGTTTAAGGTTGATGGTATACATAAAGTATGTGAAACATGCAAGCTTGTTTACAGGCCAAACATGTTTTTCCAAATGAAAAGCATGTTAGTGCAAGGCCATTAAATGTTATACATTCAGATATATGGGGACCGACCAAGAATGCAACAATTGTAGGTTGTAGGTATTTTGTTGCCTTCATTGATGACCACACTATGAAAGTGTGGGTTTACTTCATGAAGGAGGTGTTTGCTCACTTTCAGAGATTTAAAGTCTTGGTCGAGAAGAAAAAAGGCATACAAATAAAATGCCTGAGATCAGATGATAAGGGAGAGTATTTCTCCAATGAGTTCGGCAATTTCTTGAGAAAGTAGGAAATCAAGAGATAGTTTACATGCAGGTACACTTCACCAATAGAATGGTGTTGCGAAAAGTAGGGAATCAAGAGATAGTTTACATGCAGGTACACTCCGCAACACCAATAGAATGGTGTTGCGAAAAGTAGGGAATCAAGAGATAGTTTACATGCAGGTACACTCCGCAACAAAATGGTGTTACAGCGCAGAAAGAAAAATTAGGTACATTACAGAAGTGGCACGTGCCTTGGTTGAAAAGAATATGCCACATTAATTTCGGGCAAAAGCATTAGCAACTGCTTCTATGTACATTATGAACAGGACACCCAATGTATAGCTATTCATTGATGCCTGAACAAAAGTTTACATGAATGAAATTAGATGTGTACCACTTGAAAGTGTTCGGGTGTATTGCATATGTGCATGTTCTTGATGAAGTAGGAACAAAGTTGGATCCAAAGGCAGAGAAATGCATCTTTATTGGTTATGCTTTATAGTAGAAAGGTTATAGATATTATAACCCTACCACTCATGAGATGTGAGTAAGTAGAGATGTTGTCTTTGATGAGATGAGTAGCTGGTATGCACCAATAGTGAAGGTAACAGAAGATGTAGATGTAAGAAGTGTTAATGCTACACCATATGTAGAGCAGCAAATCACATGTGCTTACTATACTTGGAGAGTTCTCTAGCAGTGGATCCAATGTTAGTCCATGGTCAGATAAGTTGAGGATAGATATAGGTACACATGTATCACACAAAGGGAAGGAAAAGGAAAAGGTAGCTGGTATGCACCAGCAATGAAGACAACAGAAGATGCAGATGTAAGAAGTGTTGATGCTGCACCACATGTAAAGCAGTAATCACAGGTGCTTAGTGGACTTGGAGAGTCCTCTAGCAGTGGATCCAATGTTAGTCCATGGTCAGGTAGGTTGAGGATAGATATAGGTACACATGTATCACACAAAGGGAAGGAAAAGGTAGATCAACCTTTTGTGCCCGCGTCTGTCAGTAGATTACTCATATGTGGATGGTGACTCTAGCGGCTCTGAGCAAAGCCTTCATGAGGAGCTTGGCATTCTGTTTGTGGTTACTCCTGGTGTAAGGAGAACCATAGTTGTTTTGAGGGCACCTAGTAGTGAGTTGTTTTGAGGACACCTGGTAGTGATCTAGGTGTACGCAGGTCTACGAGGGTTAGGTACCCTATTGATAGGTTAAGATATGATGAATATACAACTCATCATTATGCTTACATGGTTAAAGCAATACAGGAGCTGGAGCCCACTTGTTTTGAGCAGCCACTTGGAAATAAGAAATGGGAAGATGCCATGAATGAGGAGATGGCAGCATTGGATGCAAACACAACATGGGAGTTAGTGCCTTTGCTTAAGAAAAAGAAGGCAATAGGATGTAAGTGGGTGTAGCCAACCACAAAAGGTACTGTTGTGTTACAGGTAGGATGGCACAATGAAGTATTTGGCAGATATACTTCATGTTTCAAATATTACAAAAAACCTGTTTTTTATTAGGACAGATGGTTGAGCAGGGTCTGCAACAAGTGAGGTTTAATTCTTAAGGATGTTTTGTGGAAGACTTTAAAAATCAGTGTCGCTTGGTTGTAAAGGGTAACAAAAATGGCAGGATGTTTACTTTTTGGATGTAAACATGCTTGAGGTAAAGGCAGCCATGTTTGCGCATGGAATTGACACCTATTCCATGTTTGCGCATGGAATAGGTGTCATTGCAAATATTGACTTATGGCACAAGTGAATTGATCATGTGAATATACAATGGCTAAAGTCTATACATGCCCAAAATATTGTTACACGTTTGCCAAAGTTTAAGGTTGATGGTATACATAAAGTATGTGAAACATGCAAGCTTATTTACAGGCCAAACATGTTTTTCCAAATGAAAAGCATGTTAGTGCAAGGCCATTAAATGTTATACATTCAGATATATGGGGACCGACCAAGAATGCAACAATTGTAGGTTGTAGGTATTTTGTTGCCTTCATTGATGACCACACTATGAAAGTGTGGGTTTACTTCATGAAGGAGGTGTTTGCTCACTTTCAGAGATTTAAAGTCTTGGTCGAGAAGAAAAACGGCATACAAATAAAATGCCTGAGATCAGATGATAAGGGAGAGTATTTCTCCAATGAGTTCGGCAATTTCTTGAGAAAGTAGGAAATCAAGAGATAGTTTACAAGGAGAGTTCTCTAGCAGTGGATCCAATGTTAGTCCATGGTCAGATAAGTTGAGGATAGATATAGGTACACATGTATCACACAAAGGGAAGGAAAAGGAAAAGGTAGCTGGTATGCACCAGCAATGAAGACAACAGAAGATGCAGATGTAAGAAGTGTTGATGCTGCACCACATGTAAAGCAGTAATCACAGGTGCTTAGTGGACTTGGAGAGTCCTCTAGCAGTGGATCCAATGTTAGTCCATGGTCAGGTAGGTTGAGGATAGATATAGGTACACATGTATCACACAAAGGGAAGGAAAAGGTAGATCAACCTTTTGTGCCCGCGTCTGTCAGTAGATTACTCATATGTGGATGGTGACTCTAGCGGCTCTGAGCAAAGCCTTCATGAGGAGCTTGGCATTCTGTTTGTGGTTACTCCTGGTGTAAGGAGAACCATAGTTGTTTTGAGGGCACCTAGTAGTGAGTTGTTTTGAGGACACCTGGTAGTGATCTGGGTGTACGCAGGTCTACGAGGGTTAGGTACCCTATTGATAGGTTAAGATATGATGAATATACAACTCATCATTATGCTTACATGGTTAAAGCAATACAGGAGTTGGAGCCCACTTGTTTTGAGCAGCCACTTGGAAATAAGAAATGGGAAGATGCCATGAATGAGGAGATGGCAGCATTGGATGCAAACACAACATGGGAGTTAGTGCCTTTGCTTAAGAAAAAGAAGGCAATAGGATGTAAGTGGGTGTAGCCAACCACAAAAGATACTGTTGTGTTACAGGTAGGATGGCACAATGAAGTATTTGTCAGATATACTTCATGTTTCAAATATTACAAAAAACCTGGTTTTTATTAGGACAGATGGTTGAGCAGGGTCTGCACAACAAGTGAGGTTTAATTCTTAAGGATGTTTTGTGGAAGACTTTAAAAATCAGTGTCGCTTGGTCGTAAAGGGTAACAAAAATGGCAGGATGTTTACTTTTTAGATGTAAACATGCTTGAGGTAAAGGCAGCCATGTTTGCGCATGGAATTGACACCTATTCCATGTTTGCGCATGGAATAGGTGTCATTGCAAATATTGACTTATGGCACAAGTGAATTGATCATGTGAATATACAATGGCTAAAGTCTATACATGCCCAAAATATTGTTACACGTTTGCCAAAGTTTAAGGCTGATGGTATACATAAAGTATGTGAAACATACAAGCTTGTTTACAGGCCAAACATGTTTTTCCAAATGAAAAGCATGTTAGTGCAAGGCCATTAAATGTTATACATTCAGATATATGGGGACCGACCAAGAATGCAACAATTGTAGGTTGTAGGTATTTTGTTGCCTTCATTGATGACCACACTATGAAAGTGTGGGTTTACTTCATGAAGGAGGTGTTTGCTCACTTTCAGAGATTTAAAGTCTTGGTCGAGAAGAAAAAAGGCATACAAATAAAATGCCTGAGATCAGATGATGATAAGGGAGAGTATTTCTCCAATGAGTTCGGCAATTTCTTGAGAAAGTAGGAAATCAAGAGATAGTTTACATGCAGGTACACTTCACCAATAGAATGGTGTTGCGAAAAGTAGGGAATCAAGAGATAGTTTACATGCAGGTACACTCGGCAACAAAATGGTGTTACAGCGCAAAAAGAAAAATTAGGTACATTACAGAAGTGGCACGTGCCTTGGTTGAAAAGAATATGCCACATTAATTTCGGGCAAAAGCATTAGCAACTGCTTCTATGTACATTATGAACAGGACACCCAATGTATAGCTATTCATTGATGCCTGAACAAAAGTTTACATGAATGAAATTAGATGTGTACCACTTGAAAGTGTTCGGGTGTATTGCATATGTGCATGTTCTTGATGAAGTAGGAACAAAGTTGGATCCAAAGGCAGAGAAATGCATCTTTATTGGTTATGCTTTATAGTAGAAAAGTTATAGATATTATAACCCTACCACTCATGAGATGTGAGTAAGTAGAGATGTTGTCTTTGATGAGATGAGTAGCTGGTATGCACCAATAGTGAAGGTAACAGAAGATGTAGATGTAAGAAGTGTTAATGCTACACCATATGTAGAGCAGCAAATCACATGTGCTTACTATACTTGGAGAGTTCTCTAGCAGTGGATCCAATGTTAGTCCATGGTCAGATAAGTTGAGGATAGATATAGGTACACATGTATCACACAAAGGGAAGGAAAAGGAAAAGGTAGCTGGTATGCACCAGCAATGAAGACAACAGAAGATGCAGATGTAAGAAGTGTTGATGCACCACATGTAAAGCAGTAATCACAGGTGCTTAGTGGACTTGGAGAGTCCTCTAGCAGTGGATCCAATGTTAGTCCATGGTCAGGTAGGTTGAGGATAGATATAGGTACACATGTATCACACAAAGGGAAGGAAAAGGTAGATCAACCTTTTGTGCCCGCGTCTGTCAGTAGATTACTCATATGTGGATAGTGACTCTAGCGGCTCTGAGCAAAGCCTTCATGAGGAGCTTGGCATTCTGTTTGTGGTTACTCCTGGTGTAAGGAGAACCATAGTTGTTTTGAGGGCACCTAGTAGTGAGTTGTTTTGAGGACACCTGGTAGTGATCTAGGTGTACGCAGGTCTACGAGGGTTAGGTACCCTATTGATAGGTTAAGATATGATGAATATACAACTCATCATTATGCTTACATGGTTAAAGCAATACAGGAGTTGGAGCCCACTTGTTTTGAGCAGCCACTTGGAAATAAGAAATGGGAAGATGCCATGAATGAGGAGATGGCAGCATTGGATGCAAACACAACATGGGAGTTAGTGCCTTTGCTTAAGAAAAAGAAGGCAATAGGATGTAAGTGGGTGTATAAGGTCAAGCATAACGCTAATGGTTTAGTGAGCATGTATAAGGCAAGATTGGTTGCCAAGGGCTATGCACAGACTTATGGCAGTAACTATGAGGAGACATTCAGCCCAGTTGCAAGAATGGCAACCATGAGAGCTATCATTGCTCTTGCATGGTGATTTGTAGTATACATGATGTAGTCACTAGGTTATGAGAGTGATACATACCCAGATTTTGTGTGCAAGTTATGCAAAGCCTTGTATGGCCTAAAGTAGACACCCAGAGCATGGTCAAACAAGATCGAGGAGTATCTTGTTACCATTGGATTTCAGATATCCAATGCAGATTTTTTAATTTATGTGAAAAAGATAGATAGAGGGATCATCCTATTAGTCATCTGTATGGATGACTTGATTATCACTGGTGATAGTGATGCTGACATACATGATTTCAGGAGGATTTTGAAGTAGAAGTTTGAGATGAAGGATTTGGATAAACTGTAGTATTTCTTGGGCATAGAGGTGGTGAGATCACCTCATGGAATTTTGTTATTATAGAGGCAGTATGGCTTGGACATGTTGTCCAAGTATGGTATGATAAGTTGTTAGCCTATTTTAGTGGCATAGGAGCATAACACAAAGCTCTCCGTATATATAGGTGAGCTTTTAGAGGACCCCAATACGTATAGTTGCATAGTGCGTAGCTTGATCTACATGACCATTACCAGACTAGACTTGAGCTATGTTGTTGGACTTGTGAGTCAGTTTATGTAGGCCCCTAGGAAGCCACACTTGGATGTGGCTAGACAGATTCTTAGGTACATAAAGTCAACAATTGATTATGGACTTTTCTATGAGGCTGGTACATAGATACAACACATGGGTACACATATGCTGATTGGGCTAGTAGTGTTGTAGACAGGAGATCTACCAGTGGTTTTATGTTTTCATTTGGGAGTGCTACTGTGAGTTGGAGGAGTAAGAAGCAGCCAACAATTGCCTTGTCGCATGTAAAAAGGTAGAGTATAGGAGGGTGCTGCATGGGAGCTTGTGAGGTAGCTTAGTTTCAAAAGCTACTTAGTGATAAGGGTGAGCCCATGGATAGGGTAGTTGCCATTTATTGTGACAACATGAGTAGCATACGGTTAGTAACCTAGTATACCATGCTAGAACGAAGCACATTGTGGTGCATTATCACTTTCTGAGGGAGAAGTTTATAGATCATAGGAGGTGATATAGATCTAGGATATGTTAGCACAGAGGATTAGGTGGTTGACATCTTCACAAAGGCATTGTGCACATAGAAGCTCCACAAGTTTAGGAGCTTACTTATAGTGCAGTGTGTGGAGTTAAGCTCGAGGGGTAGTGTTGAGATCTTGAGCTCAACTGGTGTTGTGGACATTGATGACCCACCTATGTGATAACTTCCGCACTTATACCACTGGCATGGTTGGTGAGATTATGGTTGATATGCCGCCAGTGGTGGATGATAGGTTGTGTGACAGCCACTTTGGAGTACTAGAGTTATGGCATAGTTATAGCACCAACTCATATAGTTGGATTCACACTATGGACCGACCATTGTATTTTATTGTAGGAATACTTTTCTTTATGTATGTACTCTTATCTTTTAGTTATATAGGTGCAGAGAAGAGAAGAAGATAGAAGAAAATTCAACCATCCATCTCTCTCTTGTGTCTTGCACTCTTTTGTATGTGTGTGTTTGCTTGCAAGGAATTCAAGCTCTCCCTCTCCCCCGCATTCTCTTTATACTTCTGATAGTGATCTTCTTTTGGCTTACCACTTTAGGGGCTTTCAAGCATCCAGAACTATCAAAAGGTGTACAAAGAATAATCACAAATTTATGTGGTGTCACAACATGCATTTGGCTTGAGAAAGTACCAAATCTAGATGATCATGCATCACTACATGATTGGCATCCATTGTTTCCTAATTCTTCCTTGAAATAACGCACACTTTTTTAACCTATGTGGAAAACGTCTGCCCTACTCTATTATGCTCTCACAAATTGCAAGGTGGAACAAAACAGAGTCAATAATAAATATACCTTGTAGTAGGTCTTACAAATGGTGCATTATTAATGCCCTCGTTACCCTAGTGAGAGAGGTACGATTTATAAGGAGTTCATACTAATATTCAAAGGTTTAGGGATGATGAAATGATGGTTGGGATCCATTGATCAGCTCATTAAGTGATAGGGTAAGGGTTCCACAAAGTTCTTTTAGAACTCGAATGCAAGCGGGCGGGCAGGTGGGCCGGCCTCGTGTGAAAAGTATGTAGTCGTATGCGGCAGTTTGACGCTCGCACGTGCGCAGCAGCTAGTACCTACTGCCACCTCCCCCCTCCCCACCTTGTCCTAACGCGCTACTACAACCCATGTTGGGTATCTGAGTATGTATACCTACAGACAGTAGTAGCCCACAGCAGCATGAAGCCAGTGTTGGTGGGCATCCAGTGCAGCGTCCTGGTGAGCATCTTCATCTTCTCCTACTTCCTTGGAGCCCCCATATACTGGGAAATCGTCACCCGCGTTAACAACTACAGTGTCGGCGGCTCTACCATTGGCCTCACTTACGGTAATCCCACCTCCTTATCATCTTGGATTAGGCTTACACCTTCTGGATTAACGTTGATTTGCTGGATCTCCAATGCTGCAAAATTACAGCTCCAAGATGTCGCTGCCCAATGTACTGCACCTCATTTTTGCATTATGCCCAACCCCAACAGTTTGGATGGGTGATTCTGGTTACTAGTTAGTTAAATTCTCAGTTTTACCGTGCTATGCTTGTTCAAACAGAAAATTATCAGTTTAAAAACAGGATCTGTGGTTTATACAAAGAAATGGCTCTCCATTCCCATTCCCATTCCCCCTCCCACCTGCCCCCCTCACCCCAACAAAAACCCACACCACGCACACACGCACGTACCGAACGTACGTGGGCACGTTCACATGGACATGCTCGTGCACCTTTGCTTTCACATACACATGCACCTTCTCATGCAGTGCATGCATGCACACACACTCTCTTCCTTTCCTGTTTTGAAATGGAAATTGAGGTTGCTGGTGAGTTCTATATTGGTGATGGTTGTTGGGATTGTGCTGTAGATTATAGGCAAAAGGACTCTCCCACCAAGGACAATGAACATCAATCTAACAGACCTGCACCATCGAAAGAAGAGGAAAACAAGACCTCAGAGGCTTACACATCAGACCATGCTCCTTCAGATAAGGAGATCGTCTTACGAAAACCGATTTGGGAACGACCACCTGCTGGCAGCAGAATGCTGCCATTGGAAGTATTTAACTTGACAAAGGAAATGGTGGCATCTAGAGCAGAGAATAATGTGATTATTGTTACCTTTGCAAATCATGCATTTTTGGATTTCGTCCTCAATTGGGTCAGACATTTGACAGAGTTGAAGGTCTTCAACATTCTCGTAGGTATGTTACTGTCAATGTGATTAAGCTTCCATGTTGTTTTTATTGATTTGAAGATGCTATTAATTTCACCATCATGAATTCTTGGAAGGCGATGTGCAAACATCCCCTATGTGGGTATATAGGAGCATCAAGTGAGAGATGAAAGAACACCACCAAATAGTGTTGTGTCTGAATCACTAACTTAGCACCTAGAGCTTCATACTTGACGCTCATTGTCGGCCTGTGCTAAAACCCTCAACCTGTTTGTCCACCGAAGTCAGCTCGAAACGGGCACGCCTAGCGGCCTGTTCCGTGACCACATCCTCCGTGCTGTCGCTAGCAAACAAGACAGCGACTCTCTGGCCACCTATGTAGCCAAAGGGCTTGAGCAATCCGTTGCACTCATACTCCTGGTCATGGGCGCCCTTCTGCTTATCTTCGAACTCCCGGCTAATAATTGCTCCAATTGAAGCACCGGGGTTTGAAGAACTAGGGGTAGCCGCTGGGGTCTGTGTGGGAGCTGAGCTCACCACGGAAGCTGTGGAGGCGGCGGCGGCGGGCTTTGGAGGCTTCTTAGGACAATCCCGAGAAGTATGTCCTTTTGTATGACAAAAGAAACATCTACCCTCCTTCTTGTACTGAGAATTCTCCTCAGCACTCAACTTGCCACTTGTCTTGCCTGCCTCCGCTTTCTGGTCTGGAGTAAGCTTTGACGCATTGTTCGAGCTCTTGGAGCAAGAGGCTCCCGGGCTCTATCCTGGGGAAGACCCCGTCTGGTTCTGGCTTTTGCCCCCGGCAGGGTTGCTGCCATATGTACGTACGGTTCCGTACAGTACGGTACAGTCGTACGGTACGACACGGTACCGTACTGTACGGATCCGTACGCAGTCATTTAAAAAAATAAAAATATGTGGCGTGTGTGGCAAGGCCCAAATTCAGGCGATTGTAGATAAGCGACCACGTTGCACTTTATTTTGCGCATTTTGTGTGTACTTGCAAAATCGAGTGTCCTGTGTGTACCTGCAAAGTTTTGCAGAGTAAATTTTAAATGTGCGCACTTCTCTGGAGACCTCCCACGAGTCCTTTCCTCGCTCTCTCTCCCGCCCAGACTTCATCATGCCGCGCAAGACTAACCCGAACTGGGCAATCCACACCAATGTCCTGAGGGTTGTTAACACCCCTTCTCTGTATTGGTCAGGTACTCGGCTATGGGCATGCAAGTATTGTGGGGAGCAGTACACTAGCACCATAACTCGCGTCATCAAGCACATGACAGGTATCGGGTGCACCAATCAATGTGGTCCATGTGATAAAATACCACAAGCTTTGAGGGACCAATTGATTGCAGAGAATTGTCCTGCAATGGGTGGTGCAAGCAGTGTTAGAGGTGGTGAAAGTACGCAAGATGCTCTCCATGATGCTTTTATTGGAGATGTTACAGGTTTAGGTACACTAGATGAGGGTGAAAGCCTTTTGGCTTCAGCCCAATCCACCACAGGCAGGAAGAGGGCACGTATTGCCGATGATGAGGACCTCCTGCCACAAGATGCGAGAGGTACAGGGGAGGCATCAAAGCAATCCACTCTGCGTACTTGTATCTCATCACAAGCTTGGGTAAAGGAGCGGCAAAGGGTGGCAGAAATGGAGATTTGTCGTACTCTTATTGAGTGTAATATATCCTTCAATGTGTTAAGGACAGACCAATGGAAAAGAATGGTGAAAGCAATTGCGCAGGTAGGGCCTACTGAGACGTGGACAGGTCTTGAGTATACGAAGATGCGTACATCCATGTTGGATGAGCAGAAGGCCTTGATAGACAAGGCGCTCACTCCTGTGAAAGAAGATTGGCAGGAGTTTGGATGCACTATTATTTCAGATGGGTGGGCAGACATTCGTAAGAGGCACATAATCAATATCCTTGTGTCATCTTGCTTGGGCACCTATTTCTTGCGTGTTGTGGATGCAGGGAGAGCAGGAGACAGGATCACAGGGGAGTTCATTTATGGCCACATTCGACAGGCTATCCTTGAGGTTGGGGAGGACAATGTTGTGCAGGTGGTGACCGACAATGCCTCTAACTGCAAGGCAATGGGTCAAATGGTCGAGGCAGAGTTTCCACATATAGTGTGGACTCCATGTGCTGCCCATTGTCTTGATTTACTTATGGAAGACATTGGGAAGCTTGTTTGGGTGCAGCCCATTGTTGCAGATGCTGTAAAGATCACCACCTTCTTCCGCAAGAAGCATCAGGCTCTTGCCATCTTTCGGAGCCATAGCCCTTTGGATATGGTGAGACCCTCCAAGACCAGGTTTGCCTACATATTCTTGGTCTTGGATAGGCTCTACAAGATAAGAGATTCACTATCATCAACAGTTGTGGATCCAAGGTGGGACAGATGCATCATTCAGAGGATGAGCGTACAAAATACTTGCAGAGGCGGATCTTGGATGATGATTTTTGGCAGCAAGTTCATAGCCTTTCAGTTGCACTTAAGCCCGTGTATGTCCTTCTCCGACTTACAGACATAGAGGGCTCAACTTTGGGGCTGGTCTTTCATTTGTTTATGCAAATGAAAGACCATGTTGCTCAGTGCTCCATGACGACTGCTCAACGGTAAGCAATAGTTCTAATTTCTTCCTCTTTCTTTGATTTTTATGAGTTCTCGATTCTCGATTCTCATGACATGTCAGAACTGACATGTGTACACTGTAACCTAAGACATGTATTTTCAATCTCTCATTTTCAGCCGAGGTGAGATCTTGGACATTGTAGACAAACGGTGGACATTCATGAGCCGTCCTATCCATGCGATGGCTGCCATGCTCCATCCTCTCTACAGGTCGCCAGAGCTATGGAATAATACTGCTTTGAGCATGAAGCAGTCAGAGTAGTTGGAAGGATGTTTTGATTTTTATGCATAGAAAGATGCATAAAGGAATTTTTTTAATTACAAAAGTGTTATTCTTATTAAAATTGATTTTTATGCATAGAAAGATGCATAAAGGAATTTTTATTATTACAAAAGTGTTATTCTTATTAAAATTGATTTTTATACATAGAAAGATGCATAAAGGAATTTTTTTATTAGAAAAGTGTTATTCTTATTAAATTTGATTTTTATGCATAGAAAGATGCATAAAGGATTTTTTTAATTATAAAAGCATTATTCTTATAAAATTTGATTTTTATGCATAAATAGATGCATAAAGAAAGTCTTTTTATTTTAAAATCGTTATTCCTATTGAATTTGATTTTATGCATAAATAGTTGCTTAAAAGGTTTTTTTTAATAAAAGTGTTATTCCCATTGAAGTTGATTTTTATGCATAAATAGATGCATAAAGATTTTTTATATCAAAATTAGAGTTCTCTTAAATTCTATGTTTAAATTCTATGAGTATTTGATAAATGAATAATTAAATACTCTAAGAGAGAAATTTCTATCGTTTTATATTCACATGGATTGTAAAAAGAAAATTCAAGAAATCTATCGAGATCGAAATATTCAGATATATGATTAATTTATTCTTCACTGGAATTCGTAACTAATTGTCCTTACAGTAGAGGAGCTTGCACGCGCAGAGTGGTAGGTTCGTACCATTGCTGATTACAGATTTTGGGTTTACAGACAGAGATGACTTGCACGACGTAGAGAGAGGGAGAGGGCTATAGCAGCTTATGGGACTCGTGAGCTCTCGAGTACACTAGCACCAGCTCATGATCTTGCTCCTTGGAGGTAGACCTTTCCCCAGATATTCGATGATTCCCCCCGTAGCCAGCACAGCCTCCTCGACGTGCACAGCAGCCTCGATGCACACGCCGACACAAGTAGTCAGAGAGATGACGATTTTGATTGGGTTGCCGTTGATAGTGACTAAACTCAGACTAGCTGGGTTAGCTCACTTAAATTGTACTTAGATAGCTAGGGTAGCTCATTTTCATTATTGAGCAACTTCAGATCGATAGGGAGTTCACCACGTACATGAGTGGTATTGGTGCTTCATTTGCGAGACTTGTGTCATTGAGAAAGGAAGCCATGAAATTCCCTTGGACATGGTGGCACTCTTATGGAAGGGTTGGTCTTCCAAACCATTCATGCTTTGCTCTTCGTGTTCTCTCTCAGGTAACTTGTAATTAATCTCTAAAGTATAGTCTTTGGAAGTGAAGCCTGATGTTTTAGCATTAAAAGATTTACAAATTTGCTCGCATTGCACTCATTTTTGCACAGGATTGCTCAGCTGGAGCATGTGAACGGAACTGGAGCTCATACTCTCTTATACACACCAAGATTCGGAATCGCCTTAGTACTTCTTAATTAGATGGTGTACTGCAGAGCTAACATGAGGCTCGTGCGAAGCTACCATGCTTTGGGGTCACCGAAGCAGGTATAAATTGGACTCAAGAAGAACTTAGAAGTAGAAAATTATTTCTAGTTCAATGAATATCCAATATGCAATTTGTGGCATGTTTAAACAGGTTGATCCAACACTACTCAAATTGGTAGATGAATCTAGCCCGGAGCTTGTGGATCGGCAGTTTAGAGATGAGCAAGATGAGATTTTGAGAGCTTTACGTAGAGAGCTTGAGAGTGTGAATCGTTTTGTGACCCGCTCACGTGCACGATCTCTCAGCATTCCTCTACGCCAGGCAACTCCAGATCCAGGCTCTGCGAGACGAGAGAGCATTCGCAGGGGAAAGCTTCCAGTTCGTCGCACCCAACAGAGGCGTGCAAATGAGGCTGTCCAACTCATTCACACTGAGATTCCCGAGGCACATGACGAGGATGCACTGGAGCTTGTTGTTGTTGAGCTAGAGTTCGATGAAGAGGGCAATGGTATCAATGATGGAGGCATGCTCTCTTCAGAAGACTCATCATCTTCATCTGATGATGAGATTTGAGACTCTTGCGTCCAGAGTCTAGACAACTGTAGTGTTTCATTGTTTTGCTTTTTGCACTTGTGGACCAGGACATGTGCTGTAGACATGATATTTGTACTCTCTTTTATCATCTATGACTTTCATGGGTCTTGCTTATATCACTATGACTGTTGACATGAGGTATTGTGTAATGGGCTTGGTAACTGATTTAAACTTTAAGTAATGAGGTTCACTCTTTATTTTAAGTATTTTGGTTGCTATGTCTACAAAATATTTAGGTTTCTAGGACTGTTTACAAATGGTAAGTACTGTTTACGTACCTTAAAATTTGTTCCGTACAGAAGTACGTTCCATACATACTGATAGCGTGCCGTACACTACGTACCTTTCCACCTTGGCCCCTCGAGGCGGTAGCCCTGGGAGAAGCCAGTTGAAAATCTTGGGCTTGCCACCATTATGTTTCATTTCTGCACTCTATGCAAGCGAGAGTGCGTCCTCAAAGGTGGTTGGCCTAAACATACGCACCTCCCATTGGATTTGCGTGTCCAGGCCATACAAAAACGGCCCTTTCTTGTCCGTACAGATAAGCCTAATTGCAGACATAAAGTCGAAATTCTATTGGCAAACTGAAGGACTGGTTACACGTTCTGACGTGCTCCCCTGAACTCGTCTTCGAGTCGCTCAAGGTAGTGGGGCGATAGAAACCGCTGCTTAAGGTCGCGAACAAACTCGTCCCACACATAAGCTGCCATACCTGCTCTGGTGTGGGCATGAGCCCACTGAGTCCACCAAGGAATGGCCTTCCAAGCACCAACTGGCTAAGATCACTCTGTCAGTATCTGTTTTCCTAATTGCGGCAAAGTAAGCTTCAAATTCATGTAACTATGAATAAAGAGTTGTGGGATCGAGTTTACCAAAATACTTACTAAAGTTCATTTTCTCGGGAAAATGATTCGAGGGCGCCGCCGGTGTCAATCTGGCGTCCAAAGCTCTGAGGTAACGCTCGTGTTCCACGCGTTGCATGGCGTCGTCTTCTCGTTGTTGGATCTCCAATGCATGCATCTGCAACTCAAGCAAGGAACTTGGCTACGGCTGTGACCCTGCGAGAGGGTCCTTGTGTCGAGGATCTGGTATCTGGGATACGGAAGGAGAAAGAAAGAAAGATTTTATTAATGTCTTCCAAAAGACCGAACTCGGCCTATGAGACAAATCGGTGTACCTGTATGGGGTATCCTCTGTCATCCTAACAAAATGAAAAAGTATTGAACTAAAAAGCTGAATCTGGGTGTGCAATAAGTACAATGAGTGGGAGAGGGGATGGAGCTCTACTACTAGGAGAATGCCAAGCTATATGCATGGAGTATACAATCATGATATGCAACCTAGCTAGCTCCATCCTGTACCATACTGGGGGTATAAAATGGTATACATCAATGAAGGGGGTGTCCACAGCTCCCTGAAGAACATGCCTGGGTGTGCTCTGAAGCGAGCCAGTCGCTCCGCACCCTCCCTGTGAAACTGAGCTCTGATCTCTGTCATCTCTCTCTGGTATAGGTGTGGTGTCCGAAAGCCAGTGTCCTCTGTCTCCTGCTGGCTCTGAGTGTCTCTGCTCTTTGGAGAGTAATTCCCTGCCGTGTAGGGGCTGGGAGCGGGATGGATCTCTGAAAAAAATGTAGTAATCTGTGTCTGTCGTCCCCCCTCTGGAGCTGTCTGAGCCTGTAATGATGTCTCTCTGTGGCGCTGTATGTCTAGAATGAATCTCCCCAGTATGCGCTGGTTTGCTGCCTCAAAGATCTGGCGTAGGGAATATGGCTCTCTGAATAAAATGGGATATCTCTCTCTGATGGCTGTATATGCTCTGCATCTGCATACATAATGCTCCTCACTCTCCACCTCCTCTCTGCACAATCTGCATACCCTCTCCTCTCGGGGGACCCGTGCTGCTCTGCCAGTCTCAATCTCCAATCGGTGTGATGAAACTCTAAGCTGACCAATAGCCACTCGGGAGCCGTGTGATAAAAAGCCCTCCATGTATCTAGGCCTCTCTATAAATCCATCATCAGTGATACTCATGAAGTGATCTCTGTAGTATAGCATCTTCGGTGGAAGAGGCTGTGTAGGCGATATCCATGTCTCTCGTGTATAGAGCTGCCATAGGTCCTGTCTCAATACTCTGTTCCTCTCCCTATGATAGAGACGGATATGTGGTGCATCCCTGTCATACTGGAATGGTGGTAGATGATCCATGTCTAGGCCATGCTGTGAGAACCAATGTGTGACCTGTGCATACCATGATCCTCTGTCTCCTGCCTCAGCCAGCTGTCTCGATGCCTCAAAAGCTCTGTATGACAATCTGTCCTGTGGCATCTCTCTGAATCTGTCTAGCAGGCATATAGTTTGAAATATGGCCTCTACCATCATAGGAGGTGCAGCAAACTCTGCTCGGATAATGTCATGAGGTACTGACGGTTTGCTGCGTATCATGCGTGCCATCATGAGGGCCTGTGGTCTCTCTATCTGTGTCCACCAATGGGTAGCAGGGCCTGGCGCCCATACCGCTGCTCCATACATCAATGCTGGTTTGACTAATGTGTCAAATAGCCACCCCTTCGTCCGGGGCTCGTGAAAAATGCGCCTGGTGGCACTGTCTCTCTAACATAGCCAATGCTGCATTTCCCCGTGTCAATCTAGCTGTGGCTATTGAACGCATGGTGAAGTGGGTGGCTGCAGAGAAGGTAACCCCTAGGTACACGTATGATGTCACCACCTCCACCTGGCGTCCTGCGAGAGTGAATGTCAGCTGCTTCCTGCCCTGTCTCGATGTATGAAAGACCATAACCTTGGTTTTCCCAAGGTTCACAGTAAGACCCCTCTGTGTGCATAAATCATCGAGTGCATGTAGATGCTGCTGTAGACCACCTGGAGACTCAGACACTAATACAATATCATCAGCATAAAGCATAATATGTACTGAGGTACCTGCTAAATCAACTCCATCTCCACCTCCTCGTGTAATGAAGTCAGCCACCTCATCAATGTATAACCCAAATAGCGTGGGGGAAAGTGGGCATCCTTGCTTCACACCAATGGTGCTAGCAATAGTCTCGGACATACCTCCTGGACATCTGACTCGCCCAAAAACCTGCTCATATAATGCATAGATGCCCCATGTCATATCTGCTGGTATGCCAAGAGACTGCAGGCGCTGAAAGAGCCTCTCTCGTGGTACTGTGTCAAATGCCTTGCGGAAATCCACAAAGCAGCAATAGAGCTTTCTCTTCCTCACTCTGGCCTGATCAATCATACATCTCAAAGTGAATACATGGTCAGTGGTAGAGAAAGCTCTCCTGAAGCCTGCCTGCCTTGATGAGCGTAAACCTGCTCGCTCAGCATATAAGCTAAGCTCTTGCTCCAACACTGCACCATAGAGTTTGGCCAGCACGTGGCCAACCATAACCGTCCTGTAGTTGCTTGGATCGAGCATATCCCCTGTTTTGTGAATCGGCACAATGGTGTGCATCGTCCTCTCCGCAAGCAAACCCTCTGCTAGTGCCCTGTTAAACAAGTGTGCAAGAAAAGGAGCCAAAGAATCTACTGCATATATGAGATGCTCACCTTGCAGGCCCATATGGTCGGCAGTCTGTCCATGCTGTAGGCGGCGGATAGCTTCCTGTACCATCGAGTGGGTAAAGAAGCTAGCTGTGGTAGGTCGAGGCTCCTGTGTGGCTGAGGTGTAGGTGGCTGCTGTGGGGCGTGGTATAGGCCCTCTGCATATGTGTGCCATGTCTGTGGGTCTGCAATAGGTGTCGGTGTCCGGGGCTCTCTGAAGTGCCGCCATGAGACAGGGCTATCTCTACTCATGAAGAAATGAAAGATCTCTAGCTCCTGTATCTCTGCGAAGGCCCGCCTTTTGCGGTGAGTAAGTCTCCTCATCTCTCTCCTCGACCCCTGCTCTGTGATGGCTCCCAAGGCTCTCTATATGCGGAGCCGTGAGTATAGGGCTCTGCACTCGTCATCATACCATCTGCTCTCCTGAGTGGACACGATGTGGGAAGCTCTGTAATGCAGCCGTGTGTAGGAGTGATGCCAGCTGGGCTGTAATGGTATCCATAGGTGCCAGGGGATCCATGAGTAGGAGCCCATCCTCTACTCTGCCAGTGTATATGTCTGCCATGTCATGTGTGAAGTAGATGGTACTGATGATCCGGCTAGTGAAAATGCCAAGTATGTATGATTTGCCCCAATAGGACGAGGTGGAATGGAGAATGAGGTGACAAGCTGTGATGCCTCCAAAGACCCCATAATGTAGTCTACTACCGTGCCTCCGGTCCGTGTATGACCCCCATGTGGGAAGCATGTCAGCCCTCCTGATCTCGGCCACTGTAGCATCCCGTTATAAATAACGAGACGATGCCTAGCTCCCAACTCTAGTAAGTGGTCCCCATAATGTCCTCTATCTGGTCCAGCGTCCTCTGATGCCCGACTAGCCCCTATCTCCTCTGGATCCACAGGGTGGAGGATCTCCATGTCATCATAATCATACACCTCACACTGTCTGCTCTGTGTGTGGGCATTGAAGTCGCCCGTAAGAAATACTTCCCCTAGTGTAGAATAATGCATAATCTCCTCTGACAGACAAGTGTATGGCGAGGCTCCTGTCTCCTCTTCCTGTGGCATGTCCTCTGTAATGACATAGGAGGATCCTAATGGAGAAAAGTAACATAGAGCTATGTATATAACCCTGTCCTGTGAGAGGTGTAAGCTGATCCACATGTATCTGACCTCTGGATCCTGTGCTACCACTCTCTGTCTCCCCTGTAGCTCCCGTCTGAGTAGAACTGCTACTCCCCCCGACCCTCTCGAGGTACCCTGGCGTGTGGTCCTCCTATATGCTGACTCCCACTGGAATCCCTCTACTCCAGGTAGCCCTCTCTCTGGGCTCTGATGTGTCTCTGGTGGGTTGTGACTGGACACCTATGTGTCATGCAGGAGTTTGATTTGAATAGGTGGCAGGCATGCAAGCCAATGCCAAGTGTCAGCACGGGAAGGCTCAAGAAACCTCCTGGAGAACTCGCCTGTTTTGGGAAGCCTGCGAGAGTCGATTTGAGAGTTTTTTGGAGCGTGGAGCTGAAGTAGGCGTCTGTTTTTCTTGAGATTGGAGGTGCTGTGAAGCTATGGATGTGAGGAGGCCGACAGGCTGCTGCCATAACCTGTGAGCAATTGAGAGAGAGAGAGTGGAAGAGAAGAGAGGAGGAGAAGGGAAAAGAAGGGACTCCCCCTCCTTGCTGCAGACGACGACATCTCACACATCAAGGTGACCTTCGAAGACATTCTAGGGACGAGCTTAATCGTTGGAAGCATTTTTCCATCGATAATGGGTACTTGTTACACAAAGAAAGAGTGTGTGTACCCTCGGACTCTGACACTAGGCGCCAAATACTTTGAGTGTCATGAAAGTCCAAGTGTAGGTCATCTTGGAATTAGGAAGACCTACGCCTTAGTAAGAAGGCAATTCTATTGGCTTGGACTTCACAGGGATGTTCAAGAATACGTTTTGCATTGTCAAAAATGCTAGGTCAATAAGGCTGAGCGTCTTAAGATAGACGGGCTGTTACAACCATTAGAGATCCTTGATGGTAAGTGGGAAAACATCTCTATGGATTTTATTGTAGGTCTACCTACAACTAGCAGAGGTTATGATGCCATCTGGGTTGTAGTGGACAGGTTGACCAAAGTGTCTCGGTTTATTCCAATTTTAATTGAGCCTCTGGTGTTACCACACGAGCCTGAGCGCATCTTGGATTATCAAGAGAAGCGAACTCATCACAGAATTAGACAACAATGTCTAGTTAAGTGGAAGGATAGACTGGATGAAGGTTCAACTTGGGAGGACGTCAGTACTCTCAAGACCCGATATCCTACCTTTGTTTAGTGCGAGATCAACCATAGACCTCCATGAAACCTGCTAGAAGAGAATAAGGCAACTGTCCACCCAACCACTGGATATAGGAACCCTGACCGCTAACTTTAGCCCTGGCTGTCCACACTAGTCCGGACTCCCCTGAACCGCCCGACTACCCGTGTCCTGACACTGGACACCCTCAATAGCCTCCAAGCATCTAGCTCTCCAGAGCTACCATGCTGTAATACTGGCAACAATCTCCCAACTGGTGTCAATCCTCTATCTAGGAGGTGTATAATGTGAGTGAGAGACATCCTGCAACAAACCACGCTGGGCAATACCTCTACGAATGTCACTGTCCTCGTAGAAAAGCTGCGGACCAGACTGGGAAACCCAATCGACTGCCCCCTAAGTAACATACATGGCACGACCACTCAATTTGCCCATAAGTTGGGCTATAGAATCCCAATATGCGGTGCAGTGCTGCATCCCCATAAATAATGCTGTACAGTCTCAGAATTTGCCGCACATCTCGGGCAGGTAGGTGCTACATTAAAAACTGATCTCCATTGATTGGTGGGGAGAGACCACCGTGTAAAAATAACCAAAAGAAATGAGAGATTTTGAATGAATGCCAAAGCCTATGCCAATATCTGTGCTGTATCATTGGAGTGATGTCATAACTCTCCCAATGAGGCTTGATAGTAGGGATCCTATGCATCTATCGAGTGATGAGAAGTCTAGCATTCCGGACCGTGAAACTGAGAAAAGGAAGGCTTTTCAATGGATCGGAGGCATCAATCCACTCCCACTCACTCGGATCCCGCTGAAGATATCTGATAGGACTGCCACCATACAACCACAAACACCAGGAGCCACGAGACACTATGTGAGGAGAAGGATCAATGAACCAATGCTTTCCCAAATGACCAACAATCCTCATTGGTGTTTGTGGTTGTATGGTATTTGCCACCATACAACCACAAACACCAAGAGCCATGAGTCACTATGTGAGGAGAAGGATCAATGAACCAATGCTTCCCCAAATGACCAACAATCCTCACTGGACTATGGGATGATCCCCTCCATGCTACATCTACGTAGGATGATCCCCTCCATGCTACATCTACGTAGTCTCCATCAAGGCATGATAGAATAGATGATGCAATCTGTAGCCTCCTGGCCCGGTAGAGCAATGACCTGAAAAGGTATGCCTATCCTAGAGAAAACTCCCGGCCATCTTGGATGATAATCTCCATTAAAGGTCCTAGAGAGCCACTCATGCAGTATAGTTGCATCAATCTGATCAATATGTATGTGAGAGCCCCTAAGATGCTAAGTGGATGTAGCTCTCCGATTCACCGGAAGACTCTTAAAGGTCTTCCAAGCAAGAACTGTATATGCACATCTGTCCCATCCTGACCACTGCATGTAACAAGATGCACCAAGTGGCCGATCGGCCTCATTCCTAATGAACTCATTCCACATAATAGGTTGTCAGTTAGCCTCATCCAAAGACCTAGGAAGCGTTTGTTGCAAGAATGGTCTCATGCTTCTCCATGCTCTGACAATGGCTACAATAAGAGGGGAAGATGGCGCCTTGGTATTTGCCTCTGTGAACAAAAACCGTGTGCTAGATAGTCAATCTCTCCCTACACAGGGTGTGCATCCGGAAATCTGAGATAAGAAACAATCCTTCCAAGGCTCAGTGCCTGGTAGGAAACCTCTAACCACAAGTTTGCAAAGCAACGCCCTGCACTGAACATCTGGATCAATAATATTCAACCCCCCCTCTCATCTGAGTTGAATAACTGTGAGCCAAGTTGCCATGGCACGTGTGTCTGTGGTGCCATCCAAACCCGACCAAAGAAAATTGCGGATCAACCTCCACAACTGACCAATGCAAGCACGAGAGAAGCACCAACAAGAGGCAATAAACCAAGAGCAATACCTGATTAGCCACCAATGCTCTGGAGGCTATATCCAATCTCTTGGAGCTCTAATGAAGAAGCTTCTTCCAAATACTCGTAAGTACCGGAGCAAACTGTTATGCAGGAGAAATATCAACCTCAACTTGGCATCCCAAATATCTAGCAGTGCATCTTCTACTGATCCAAGTAAAACCAAGCTCTGCATCCCAAGCAACTCTCGACAAGTTGCTAATCCAAAAACCAACAAATTTGTGCCAATTAATGAGGGCCCCTGTTGCCAAACAAAACTCTTCCAGTGCCACATGGAAGGAACATAAACATATGGGTGAGCCCCCAAGAACATGGCTGTGTCACTAGCTAACTCACAATCAACCAGCTCCTCGTGACTATGAAGAGGCAACCTCAATCCAGAAATACCAGCACTGGAGCGGAGGAAGATGCTCATTGTCACCTCTATCACCACAAGCGAGCACACTACTGTGGGCATCACGATACATGCATGAAACTCCCGTGATCCATCTTTGAGAGAAACCCATATGGCTAAGAGTACCCTCAAGGAAGTCCCAATCCACTCTATCATAAGCCTTCTCAAAATCCAAAAGCAGAATGGCTAAAGGCTAATTACTCGCTTTGGCCCATTCTAGGGTCTCCCAAAACGAGAAAATGTTATCAAAGATGCTCCTTCCGTATAAGAATCCACTCTAAGTATCATGAATGACATCCTGCAAAATTGGCTTCAATCTAATGCTCATTGCCTTAGCAAGAATCTTATATGCAGTCCCAAGTAAGGTGATAGGTCTCCACTGTCCAATCAAGGTCTTATTGAAGGAGAAAGCACAGGCGGAAGCATAAACAGTAAACATATGAGAGAGTGCAAAGGAAATAGAGAGAGTTGGACAAGATCACCTTTTATAACAGCAGTACAGCTTTACAATGGCAATGGCCAGAAACTGAATGTTGAACTATGTGCAAGTGGATTGGATGAAGAAGCGAATAAAGGGGAACTCCTTATATAGTGCTTCAGTGAGCTGGCCGACTGCCTCTAGGGCTGGTTGACTACTCACAGGACAAATAAATAGGAGAAATACAATAAAATGTCAGATAAATAGTAGAAGCCGCAGAACACTGAGATGCACAATTCTAACACCCTCTCTGCAGCTCATAGTGTGCAAGAGTCGGAAGAAGATAAGTCGATGAAGATGCAACTGTAACATGCGGAAGCTTCGGGGAAGATCGGTAACTTCAATGCTCAGAAATCAGCACTCCTTTCGTGACGGAATTAACGCACAAAACTGAATGAAGATGTGCAGAAAATAGAGAGAGAGATGGAGAGAGGATAGGACACAGTATTGGGTCCCAAATACCCTATGTAGGGCCCCCACCACGAATGGTGTATTTGCTTTATTAGAATGATGTAAATCTGAAAAGAAAATACAGAAATCTTGACCTTTCTTGGCTGAGAAATCTCTGCCCTTGACTTGCAGTCCTTCACCCCTTTGCGTTAGCAACTTCCTGGTTGTCCTGGCCCTTGTTTGCTTGAGCACTTGGTGAATTGTGAGATAACACAATGATTATGGCCCTTGGCTATTTATACTCCCTTCCAATAGCAGTCGGCCAGTAGATAATCAGGCGGCCAGCGTCAGTCCTTGTCCACAACTATTAAATCAGCATTAAATGCTGAAAAAAAACACATAAAAGTCTGCGCCTTTTTCCCTTGTAGGCTGGGCATCATGCACCTGAATTCCAAGAGGCTGGACACTGAATATATGCTGTTTTGGGGACTGGGCAGCCTGTATGGGGTGCCCCAACTTTGCCCTACAGCCCTCAAAGGCTGCATCTCCTGTATGTTTTCCCCTAGCCTGCCCCTAGGGCTGTCCTACAGCCCCTCCATGGCTGGTGGGTTCAGCCAGGGCCTTCCTGGCCCTCATGGGGGTGGTTTCACACTATCCCCATCCCACACAAAGACCCGGGGTAGCCCTATGGGCTGGCCCCTTGTTCTAAAAGCAAACCCTAACTAACTACACAATGATCTGGCATATGGTACCATACCAGATACACAGAATCATTGTCATCATTCCAGAAGGAGACTCATAGCGCGGACTGGCATTGATTCATGTGCAGGACAATGCACACCTGACCTTGGACTCCTGTGCAGGACAATGCACGCTTGACCTTGGACGACTGGGATGGATCCCTGGTTGACTCGTCCCGGACTGGGCTCACATGGGAGCAGTTTACCATCCCAGGTCCTGCACCTTCTGTAGAGATATGTCTACGTGGCATCCAAGTGCGGGATGCATGTGACATCCTCTTCTGCTTAACTTGACGGAAGCTGCATAGCCTCCAAATAATCCGTCAATAATGCCGGATAGTCTTCGAAAAAATCTTTGTCAAGCCATACTGCTTCATGGGTCCCTCGGTCCTGAAACTTCGTGAGGAATTGTCTCTGTCTTCGGCTTGAGCCATGCTTGAAACGGTGCAGAAGGATTTGTTCTGGAATCATAACTTCTGCTTCATCAACAATATTTGGTTCCGCCTCGTCTTTAACTTCTGAAGGGATTGGACCTGCAGATGGCTTTAACCACTTGACGTGAAACACATCATGCATAGTCCAACTCGGAGGTAGCTTTAACTGCATAGACACCTCATTAATCTTCTTCTGGATGGGAAAAGGTCCGAAGCTCCTGAAAGATAACTTTGGGCATTGCTTGCCCACCTGCTTCAACCTTTGCTTCATAATCCGAAGATAAACCCAATCCCCTTCCGAAAACTTCATATCCCTTCGGTCTTTATTGGCCTGTCGAGTGTAGGCCTCTCGCGCTTTAGCCAACCTGTCTTTAACTGACTCTAAAATCTCCTAGTAAGACTCCATCACTTTGTTCGCTTCAGGTACTGAAGACGAGGTCCTGGTCAACAATGACTGGAAAGGTCTTCCAAATGCTGCCTCATATGGAGTCCTGCCAATAGCTGAAGAAAAAGAATCATTCAAAACAGCTTGAACTAAAGGCAAATAAGATTACCACTTACCTTGCTGATCATGGACATAACACTTCAGCACATCAAAGGCCAACTGGTTGTATATCTCTGTCTGGCGGTCCGTCTGTGGGTGGAATGCACTGGAAAAATTCAATTTAGTATCAAAGTTATCAAACAATGCCCTCCAAAAATGACTGGTAAACTTGGCATCTCGGTCTGACACTATGGTCCAAGGAATCCCGCCAATCGGGTACCAATGCCGAATAAACAATTGGGCAGCATCATGTTTTGCAGGTCACATTGGCCCTGCAAGGAATAAGCATAACAAATTTGCTAAATCTATCAACAATAGTTAAGCACTGCGTATTATGCTTACTTGGACTGGGAGGTAGATTCGTGACGAAGTCCATTGAAATATCTAGGAAAGGACCCTCAGGAATTGGCAAGGGCTGTAACAACCCTATCTTCTTTCTACGAGGAGCTTTCACCTTTTGACAAATATCACAGCGTTGTACATATGTAAACACTGTTAGAAGTCATCTCCTGTCTATTTTTATACACCAGGGCCTTTGTTGTGGGTGTGCCAGCCCTTATGAGGTGTTTTCTCATTTTTCCCCACTCTCCGTATTTTTCCCCATTTTTTCCCTATTTTTCTGTGGCATGGGAGGCAGTCTAGTAGTGAGGAGGACCCTGAACCTGGCCGACTGCATCTGTGGAGATTCTGGAAGTGGCCGACTGCACTGCATGAGTCGTGGGACTTTTCTGATGCTGGCTAACCCACTTTGCTGCTGGCCGACTGTGATTATTCAGTCGTGGAGGTTTCTTGTGTCCAATCGGCTGCCCTACAGCAAGCTGACTGCTGATGGGGGGGCATATAAATAGGCCCCCAGTCCCCATACCATTTTGTATCATACTCCGGGATCTTCTTGTGTATATAGAGCAGAGTTACACGCCTCTATCTCTCTCTCTTGTGCTGTATTTTTTCTGCATGCGTTTTTGCTCTTGTGTTCCCAGATCTGGTCATCATCTCCGCTGCGTATTCTGACATGGTATCAGAGCCTAGGCTCTAGATAGTTCTTGGGATTTGTGTGAGCAAGAGGGGGACTGTTGTGTTGCTCATTGGTGGACTGTTTTGGACTGTTCGGTAAGAGGAGAAGCAAGAGGACGGCGGGCTGATTTGCTGGACAGCCACTTGTAGGTATTAGTTCTTCTTTGTTCCCACCCAGAGTACATCCCCGCAATCGCAGATCTGTTTGAGATGGCCGAGAGGCATGTGAAGATCCCGACACTCCCCACGTTCCCGGTGGACCGTCAGTTGGACGGGAGCAACTACGGCATATGGAAGGTTATTATGGAATCCGTTCTGGAGTCTTATGACCTCGCTGATTTCGTCGTCGTGGGGTTCCACGGCCGGAAGTAGAGGAAGGGGAGTTACCGTCGATCCGAAAGGATCGGGAGGCTCAGACACAGATGTGGGATCGTGTCAACGCCAGGGTCCGTTCGTTTATCTTTCTCAACTGCACACTGCAAGTAATCAATCATGTAAAGCATATGACGCTGGCCAGAGGTATATGGCAGCATTTGCCCTCTCTTTACAACAGGGTATCGCCCATGAAGAGGACCTCCTTGGAAGTGCAGATGCGGGTTATGAACCCTGCAAAGTCGTTGACGATGTGGGAGCATATTAACAAGCTGCAGGCTCTTCAGCCTGAAGTTCTTCAGGTTGGGAAGGAGATATCGTCTAAGGACATGGCCATAACGTTGCTGTCACATTTGTCCTCTTCGTACTCAGCATTTTACTGGTCTTTGATTACCAGTGGCAGGCTCAGCACCATCACGTGGGAGGAGCTTGTGCCCATGGTCCTTGACCAGGAGGAACGATTCACGAACCCTCCTCAGGGTGGAGGTTCGGAGGCCTTAACTGGCCAACGGTCGAAAGGCCGTAACATGGGTAAAGGGAAGGCTTCGTCGGAGAAGTCTTCTGAGAAGAAGAAGTCCATTACGGACCACGAGAAACTAAAGGCAGAGAGGACCTGTAATGATTGTGGCGAGCAAGGCCACTATTGGAGGCAGTGTCCCAAGCGGAAGACCGAGAAGGGTGAAGATTCCTCAGCAGCAATCATGAAGACTCCGGCTTTTGTGCACCTGGAGGTGGTGGACACCGATGTTTCATTTTCTTCAGGCAGGGAGGAGATTGGAGGACTCTCCGCAACGGATACTCGGGAGTGGATTCTCGATAGTGGTGCTTCCAAGCACACGACTCCTTCCCGTTCCGGTTTACAGGATCTCTGCAGGTGTTCTGGTTACATTCTTACTGGGGATACATCCACTATCCCAGTTCACAGTGAGGGCAGGATGGAGATAGTTCCCGATGGGGGGAAGCATTCCTCCGAGGTGTTGTATGTTCCGGCACTTGGTTTTCATCTGTTTTGTCAGTGCATCAGGTTTGCAAGACTGGCGTACGGGTGGAGTTTCATGAGCATTTTGTTGCTCTCCGGGACAAAGCAACAGGCTAGGTGGTTTGGGAAGGCGGAGTGGAGAATGGAGTTTACAAGCTTTCAGCACTCTCTCTCCCAGGTCCTCAGGTTTGTGATGAGTGGCAGTCTGGTATTGGCCACTTAAGTGTGGATACGCTGCAGGTGCAGGCTTTCCGGGACCAGATGGTAGATAGCTTGCCAGTAGATGGCAGCAGTTGGCAGGAACTCTCTAGTACTGATGTTGGTTGTTCTTGTGTGCGTCAGTCAGAGGAAACTAAACAGGTCACTTATGCTCTGCTGTCTCGTCGTATTCGGGACAAAGAACCTCTAGTAGATGAGGATGTTCTTTCCACGGGGACCTTTCGGAAAGCCAGGCAGGTTGCAGTTGATTACTTGCAGAAGGAGGTGCATACTCCAGGCTTTGTGGTTCCGGATTCAGAGGGGGTGGTTCATAGGTTTCAGAAGGCCTTGCGTGGTCTTCATCAGGTTTCCAGGACTTGTTTTTGCACCGTAACAGGTGTTGATCCTTGTGAGCAGTGTGATGCCTCTTTGACTCAGAAGCAGAATGGTTCATTGATCTGGTTGATGGACACCAGATTGGACGGGAGCTTCCTGATGAGGCAGTTGAGCTCATGGTTGCGGATGACTCTTTGGGAGGCAGGATTGCGTTTCCTGTGGTTTCTGCGGCATGCAAAGGATTATGGACTCTTTTACACAGGAGGGGGATTGTTGGATGGAGTCCGACTCCACGGTTGGAGTGACTCAGTTTGGGGAGGAGATCCGGACACGAGGAGATCTACTTCAGGCCGAGGAGCAGTTTTACGGAGCAGTAATGTTAGAAATCTAGCATGGTATCATACTAAACTAAAACATGAGGAAGACTGCAAAGGAATGAAGCAAAACTGAGAGATATTTCCATTGATGTGACCCCTGAATAAATAGGGCCAAGTACAAGACATTGAGCAAGAGTGCTTATGGGATAAATGTAGAGGTGCCACATGGCACACACTCAAGACTCAAGACAAAAACTGAGACTAGACAAATGTAGACTAGAGAAATAGTACACCTAGTGTGCACTTATTTCCAACACCCTCCTTAAGTGGACACTAGGAGGAAGACAGAAAGACAGACATAAAGACCTATAGACTGAGAGACAAGACATAAGACATGACAGACAAAGATCCTGAGACACCCCTCCTCAAGTGATATCCTCATATGGGTCCACAAGGGTAGGTACAAGAGTGGATCATAGACAGACACAGAGAGAGACAATCAGCCACTAGAGTGGTCCCACAGAGAGAGAGACTGTCAGATAGACATGAGAGAGTCTGACAGATAGAAGATAAATGGGGACATAGACAGAAAATGCCAAGAGAATGTGGGTAGCTAATCCACAAAAGAGAGGCATATAGACTGATAGACAGAGTGTCAGATACATGTGATTGTAAGATCACACAAGATACACACATAGACAGAGAGACTGACTGATTGTAGATAGACAGAGAGATGGACCTTGACTGATAATCCCTCCTCAAGGGCAATTCTCCTGCTAGAGTGAGTAATGCAGGGGTGCCTCTTGGATAGGGACAAAGATAAGTCCATGTAGACAAATAGTCATGACATTACCCCATGATCTACATCATTGGTGATCAATGGTGGTAGATAGCATGAAAGCATAGACAATTATGAGAGAGATGGGAAGGTCTTACCATATTTGGCAGTGTCTAATCCCGTACAAGATAGAGAAGTAAATGAAATTCAGAACTGAGATTTTTGATTTTTCAAGAAATAGAGAGTAGACTGAAAATACTTCTTAGATGGAGAGTGCCTTGAGCTGCTGCTGTAGAGGTTGCTGGAGTAGAAGATGGAGACATGGAAGTTGGAGTGGAGGCACAAACTGACTGAACCGCAGCACCCGGCCTGGTATAGACAGCAGCTCCACGAACACGCAGCAAGGAGAGAATGGCGGGGCAGACAGGAGCGGCCAGAGGCTGAGGAGACAAGCAGGCAGTTCCAGCAGGAGATGGCGGGGCAGATGCAGCGCAGGCCTTGCTGGAGATGAAGAGGCAGAGGCGTAGAAGGGGGCGCGGTCCAGGGGAAGATGGCGCAGATTTGCAGCAGGCTGGAGCTGAGTCGTGGCGACAGAAATATGGCGGGGCAGAGATTGCGCAGGAGCAGGAGCAGCACGAACTGCAGCTGAAGAGGTGCGGCCAGATGTAGAGGCCAACAGGAGCAGCCGGTGGGCAAAAACAGGAAATGGCGCGCAGATTTTTGGGGCAGATGTCGGAGAAGGATAGCGGGGCAGAGGTAGAGGATATCTGGGAGAGGTAAACTGAAAGGAGAAGATGGAGATGACGCAGCTATGGTTGCAGCAGATTGAGGGGAGAGAAGAGGGATCTTCATGGCTCTGATACCATGTTAGAAATCTAGCATGGTATCATACTAAACTAAAACATGAGGAAGACTGCAAAGGAATGAAGCAAAATTGAGAGATATTTCCATTGATGTGACCCCTAAATAAATAGGGCCAAGTACAAGACATTGAGCAAGAGTGCTTATGGGATAAATGTAGAGGTGCCACATGGCACACACTCAAGACTCAAGACAAAAACTGAGACTAGACAAATGTAGACTAGAGAAATAGTACACCTAGTGTGCACTTATTTCCAACAAGTAAGAGACAGTCATCTTTTGCCTTGTCGAGGACAAAGGCAGAGTACCGGGCTGCTTGTGATGCTGCTTATGAGGTGGTGAGGATGCAGAGGTTGCTTTGCAGGCTTGGGCTTCCACTGGAGGAACCCATGGTCATCCAGAGGCACTTTGTTCGTGAACAGATCATTGCTGATGACATCTTGCTAGAGTTCTGTTCGACGGAGGATAGTACGGTGGATCTCTTCACGAAGTCGCTATCTCAGGATTTGCTCAGGCGTCACCCCAGCTCCCTGTGGTTGGTTTCACAGCCAGGAGCTGAGAGGGGGTGTTAGAAGTCATCTCTTGTCTATTTTTATACGCCAGGGCCTTTGTTGTGGGTGTGCCCGTCCTTATGAGGTGTTTTCTCATTTTTCCTCACTCTCCATATTTTTTTTCCATTTTTTTCCTATTTTTTTGTGGACTGGGAGGCAATCTAGTAGTGGCAGGAGGACCCTGAACCTGGCCGACTGCATCTGTGGAGATTCTGGAAGTGGCCGACTGCACTGCATGAGTCGTGGGACTTTCCTGATGCTGGCCGACCCACTTTGCTGCTGGCCGACTGTGATTATTCAGTCGTGGAGGTTTCTTGTGTCCAGTCGGTTGCCCTGCAGCAGCAGGTCGACTGCTGATGGGGGGGCATATAAATAGGTCCCCAGTCCCCATACCATTTTGTATCATACTCCGAGATCTTCTTGTGTATATAGAGCAGAGTTACATGCCTCTATCTCTCTCTCTTGTGCTGTATTTTTTCTGCATGCGTTTTTGTTCTTGTGTTCCCAGATCTGGTCATCATCTCCGCTGCGTATTCTGACAAACACATCCCGCCTCATCTTTGGCCAATAATATTGCCGTTCCAATTTCTCCAGAGTCGAATTCATGCCCCGATGACTACCAGTAATGGCATCATGTCATCATGGAGAAGAGCTGTCCTGAACGACTTTATGACACACAGTTGGCCTTTGTAGAAAAGCCAACCATCGCATATCAGAAAGTGGCATGGTCCTGTGACATCCAATGCCTGTTCCCACTGTGTACTGAATTCCTCGGAATCCGCGTACATGTGCTTCATGTCATCTAGTCCTCTACCAACAAGATCGAGTCTAGTGGTCTGAATCGAAGTCACCTGTCCCTTCCTACTCAAAGCATCGGCCACTGGATTGGCCTTTCCTGGAAGGTACTCAATCATACCATCGAACTGCTGGAATATTTGGCTCTAGCGGTGTTGTTGGTTACTCCACTGTTCACTTTGCATTGTTTGAATCCAACGTAATGCTTGATGGTTAGTGCGAACCTCAAAGTCACAGCCATACAGAAAATGTTTCCAATGTTTTAAGGCTTGTATAACTGCCAGGAGTTCACGATCGTAGACTGAGTAGTTTTTCTCTGTGGGCAGTAACTTACGAGACATGTAAGCTACTGGATGACCATTCTGTTGTAACACACCGCCAATTGCAATATTACTCGCATCGGTGATCACCTGAAATGGCTCGTCCCACGAGGCAAGTGCTAAACAAGGCGCTGCTGATAAAGCCACCTTGAGGTTCTGGAATGCCTCCAACGCTCGTGGAGTCATTCGAATTTTTTGCCTTCCTGTCTTCACACCCTTTAGCAGATCAGTGAGATCTGCCGAGAGGTCAGAAAACTTGTCGATGTGGGTGGAGTATGCCTAGCATATACCCACAAAGGATCTGATGTCATAGGCAGTCTGTTGCCTAGCATATGTCGATGTGGGCGGAGTATGCCTAGCATATACCCACAAAGGATCTGATGTCATAGGCTGTGTGAGGTACTTTCCAATTGACAATCTTGGCCACTTTGGCCGGATCAAGTCGAATGCCTTCGGCACTAATTATGTATCCCAAGTAATGCACCTGGAACAGATAAAATTCCGACTTCTTCTCATTGACGTAGAGCTCGTTGGTTTCCAGCAACTTAAGAACTTTCTCCACATCAATGTCATGCAGCTCAACCGTAGATAAAAATACCAGTATGTCGTCTAGAAATATGTACACACTTTCCAATCAAATCCCGGAAAACACGCATCATCATGCGGTTAAATGTACCTGGGGCGTTCGTCAAGCCAAATGGCATGACCACAAATTCATAGTGGGCCCATTCCGTACGGAAGGCTGTCTTGGGGATGTTCCCCTCCACAATCCTCACCTGGTGGTACCCACTCTTTAAATCAAGTTTCGAGAATACCTTTGCTCCATTCAGCCTCCCGATAATATAATCAATTCGAGGCATCGGGAATCTACTCTTGATAGTCAGCTTATTGAGTGCACGATAATCGACACACAATCGAGAAGACCCATCTTTCTTCTTGACAAATAAGATCGCTGCTGCAAATGGCGACATGCTGGGGCGGATGAAGCCAGCAGATTGCAACAATTCTTGGAGTTTGCGGTCCAACTCCGCTTCCATTGCCTTGGAAAGGCGATACGGAAACTTGCTAGGGGGTTCCGAGCTTGGGAGGAGGTCAATCTTGTGGTTTTCCGGTCTGGACGGGGGGAGGTGGGGAGGGAGGTTGTCTCGAAGAAAAATCTTCTAGAACTTTTCATGGAGAGCCAAGTACTTCTCGGAAGCACTGGCCACCGTCTGGGTTGTCCAGATGTATATCATCGCACACTGTGTGCCTTTCCTGACTGCTCGCTTAGCCTGCAAGTGGCTTATGAGCAGAAAGTTCGGAATTCCAGGCTCACACTTAAAGGTCACTAGGGCGTTTGACCCATTCCGATTGATCTGGAACGTGTGCTTGTTCCACTTGACATTTGGAAGAAACTTGTGAAACCACTGAATACCCAAAATTATGTCGGCTCCTACAAGAGGGGCAACCATAAAATCATGCACAAATTCTATTCCCTGAATAACTAACTTAGCACCTAGAGCTTCATACTTGACGCTCGTTGTCATGCCTCTGCTAAAACCCTCAACCTGTTTGTCCACCGAAGTCAAGGCGAAACGGGCCTAGCGGCTTGTTCCGTGACCACATCCTATGTGCTGCCGTTGTCAAACAAAACAACGACTCTCTGGCCACCTATGTAGCCAAAGGACTTGAGCAATTCGTTGCGCTCATACTCCTGGTCATGGGCGCCCTTTTGCTTATCTTCGAGCGCCCGGCTAATAATTGCTCCAACTGAAGCACCGGGATTTGAAGAACTAGGGGTAGCCACTGGGGTCTGTGTGGGAGCTGAGCTCACCACGGAAGCTGTGGAGGCAGTGGCGGCGGGCTTTGGAGGCTTCTTAGGACACTCCCGGGAAGTATGACCTTTTGTATGACAAAAGAAACATCTACCCTTCTTCTTGTACCGAGAAAGCTCCTCAGCACTCAACTTACCACCTGTCTTGCCTGCCTCCACTTTTTGGTTTGGAGTAAGCTTAGACGCATTGTTTGAGTTCTTGGAGCCAGAGGCTCCTGGGCTCTGTCCTGGGGAAGACCCCGTCTGGTTCTGGCCTTTGCCCCTCGAGGCGGTAGCCTTGGAGAAGCCGGTTGGGAAGTCTTGGGCTTGCCACCATTATGTTTCATTTCTGCACTCTGCGCAAGCGAGAGTATGTCTTTGAAGGTGGCTGGCCTAAACATACGCACCTCCCATTGGATTTGCGTGTCAAGGCCATACAAAAACTGCCCTTTCTTGTCCGAATCAGATAAGCCTAATTGCAAACATAAAGTCGAAATTCTATTAGCAAACTGAAGGACTCTTTGCACGTTCTGACGTGCTTCCCTAAACTCGTCTTCAAGTCGCTCAAGGTAGTGGGGCGGTAGAAACCGCTGCTTAAGGTCGCGGACAAACTCCTCCCACACATAAGCTGCCATACCTAATCTGGTGTGGGCATGAGTCCACTGAGTCCACCAAGGAATGGCCTCACCTTCCAAGTACCAACCGGCTAAGATGACTCTGTCAGTATCTGTCTTTCTAACGGCGGGCAAAGTAAGCTTCAAACTGATGCAACCATGAATAAAGAGTTGTGGGGTCGAGTTCACCATTTATACTTACTGATATTCATTTTCTCGAGAAAATGATTCGAGGGTGCCGCCGGTGTCAATCTGGTGTCCAATGCTGCTAGGTAACACTCGTGTTCCACACGTCACATGGCTTCGTCTTCTTGTTGTTGGATCTCCAATGTACGCATTTGCAACTCAAGCAAAGAGCTTGGCTGCGGTCGTGACCCCGCGAGGGGGTCCTTGTGTCGAGGATCTCGAATCTGGGATACGGAAGGCGATGGAAAACGCATCATCTGCTGGAACATATTTGCAACACTCAAGCCTGGTGCCCTAGCTGGGCTGCCTGGTGCACTCTGGTCCCATGGTTCTTGGTCTCTCTCGTCGTCAAAGCTCGCCATAGCAGGAAAACGCACTTCCTTTCCGGAGCGCAATCTGACCATCCACTATGTGTGTGGGAGACGTCCGGAGGCTGAAAACCAACTGTCCTTGGAGGGACAGGAGTCACTCCGAAAGGGGTAGTCCACCGGCATCTGAAAACCAACCACATGAGCGAGAAAAAATTTTTGGTTTCTTTTCTGAATCTTTGCACTTGAAGTAGGCTCTAACATGCGGAAGCGTCGGGGAAGATCGGTAACTTTCAATGCTCAGAAATCAGCACTCCTTTCGTGACGGAATTAACGCACAAAACTGAATGAAGATGTGCAGAAAATAGAGAGAGAGATGGAGAGAGGAGAGGACAGAGTATTGGGTCCCAAATACCCTCTGTAGGTCCCCCACCACGAATGGTGTATTTGCTTTATTAGAATGATGTAAATCTGAAAAGAAAATACAGAAATCTTGACCTTTCTTAGCTGAGAAATCTCTGCCCTTGACCTCTAGTCCTTCACCCCTTTGTGTTAGAATTGTCCTGGCCCTTGTTTGCTTGAGCACTTGGTGAATTGTGAGATAACACAATGATTATGGGCCTTGGCTATTTATACTCCCTTCCAATAGCAGTCGGCCAGTAGATAATCAGGCGCCAGCGTCAGTCCTTGTCCACAACTATTAAATCAGCATTAAATGCTGAAAAAACAACACATGAAAGTCTGCGCCTTTTTCCCTTGTAGGCTGGGCATCATGCGCCTGAATTCCAAGAGGCTGGACACTGAATATTTGATGTTTTGGGGACTGGGCAGCCTGTATTCCCTACAGCCTTCAAAGGCTGCATCTCTTGTATGTTTGTCCTAGCCTGCCCCTAGGGCTGTCCTGCAGCCCCTCCATGGCTGGTGGGTTCAGCCAGGGCCTTCCTGGCCCTCATGGGGTGGTTTCACACTATCCCCATGCCCACACACAGACCCAGGGTAGCCCTTTGTGCTGGCCCCTTGTTCTAAAAGCAAACCCTAACTAACTACACAATGATCTGGCATCTGGTACCATACTAGATACACAGAATCACTGTCATCATTCCAAAGGGAGACTCACAGCGCGGACTGGCATTGATTCATGTGCAGTACAGTGCACACCTGACCTTGGACTCCTGTGCAAAACAATGCACACTTGACCTTGGACGACTGGGATGGATCCCTGGTTGACTCGTCCCGGACTGGGCTCACATGGGACCAGTTTACCATCCCAGGTCCTGCACCTTCTGTAGAGATATGTCTACGTGGCATCCAAGTGCGGGATGCACGTGGCATCCCCTTCTGCTTAACTTGACGGAAGCTGCATAGCCTCCAAATAATCCGTCAATAATGCCGGATAGTCTTCGAAAAAATCTTTGTCAAGCCATACTGCTTCATGGGTCCCTCGGTCCTGAAACTTCGCGAGGAATTGTCTTTGTCTTCGGCTTGAGCCATGCTTGAAACGGTGCAGAAGGATTTGTTATGGAATCATAACTTCTGCTTCATCAACAATATTTGGTTCCGCCTCGTCTTTAACTTCTGAAGGGATCATCGACGCGCTCGCTGAACCTTTCGCCCCCCCCCCCCCCCCCCCCTCGAGCTGCCTTCGCCCTTCCCCGCTTGCTTGCACCCCCCCTCCCCGCCTTCGAGCCTTCGCGTCTCCCCGCTTGCTCGCACCCCCCTCTCCGCGCCCTTGTGCTCTTCGCGCCCATCGCCCCTGCCCGCTTGCCCCCGTCTCCTTCACGTCCCCCGCTTCCCCCTTCCTCCGTGTCCTGCCCCCTGCCTGCCCCCGCCCCCCTTTCGCGCTTTTCCCGCCCCCTTTTCGCTCCCCGCTGCTCGTTTCCCGCCCCTGTCTTCCGCCCTCCTCTGTCTTCCGCCCTCCTCTGTCTTCCGCCCCTCCCTCTCTGTCTTCCGCCCCTCACCCTTTGTCTTCCGCCCTTCCCCCTCTTCCCCTCCGCGCTCCGCTTTTTCGTGCAGCTTGGTTCTTGCAGGACCCTCCGTCTTCGCTTCGCCCTCGACTCAGCTTCAGACTTTGATGGAGGTTCCTCCTGCCCCACCTCAGAGGGACTCTTCCGCAGCCCCCTCGCCCGCCCCTGAGGATACCCCCATCAGGCTTTCTCTTTCGCCAGAAGAGGAAGCGAGCCTCGCCGCAGAGGTGGAACGCCTCTAGGCACATTCCACCATTTGCCGTATAGTTGGCACTCGCCCCAGCAGAGGGGAGATCCGAGATCTTCTCCAGGCCCGCCTTCTTGCAGATGTGGGCAAGATCCTGGACGTTCAGTTACTGGGCCGCGGACACTACCAGATTGAGTTCGAGAGAGCCCAGAGCGTGGCCCAGGTCCTAGCCATGAGTCCCCTTGACATCAGGGGCGCTCGGGCCTTTTTCAGACATTGGCAGCATGGTTTCGACCCAGCAGCGACTGAGGAGGGAGAGCGCCTATTCCATGTCACAGTTTGCTTTCCTGGACTTCGCCGCAAGTACCTTCCGCTCCTTTCTAGGATAGGATCATTGGTGGGCTGGGTGCTTGAGACTGGCCCCACAGCAGCTTCAGTGGTGGCTAGAGCAGCTGGCCTTCCTTCGGTCAGAGTTTTGGTTCCTGACATCTCCTCCCTTCCGAAGGTCATTCAGTTACCTAGGATAGGGGGGGGATGGATCGATCAGAGAGTGGAGTTTTCGGGGCCCCCAAACCAGTGTTTTATATGCAGGCAAGTCGGCCACCTGGCCAAGGTCTGCCCTCGTAGGAGACCTCGACCTTCACCGCAGTAGCAGACCTCCGATGGCTTGCCCACAGATGCGGCTCTGCAGGCAGCCTCCGGGACACCTGCTCAGCCCACAGAGACCTCTGATTGGCAGCCTGCACAGGGGCGCCGTAGAGGGAGACAGCCACAGTAGCATGCCCAGAGACTGACGCAGCAGAAGACACAGCCTCAGCATCATTGGGTTCCAGTGAGGAACAACTTTGCTCCCCTCCAGGAGGAGACCCCAGCGCAGACTGAGGATCAAGAGATGCCAGCACCCCCCCCTCCCCCTCCCCCTCCCCCGCCCCCCCTCCCGCCTCGCTTCCACCCTCGCCTCCTCCCGTTCCTGCTCCCGCTTTTTTAGCGTCTCCTTCCCCACCCCCTCCTCCCCCCCCTCCTCCCCCTCCGCTCGCCTCAGCTCCCCGGGAGGCACTGGCAGTACCCTGGCGCTCACGTACAGTCCGGCGGGCACTGAGCACCGACCTTGCTCGTACACCGTAGAGGAGACCTACCATGCCGATTCGTGCTTCACGGATATCCTCTATCCGCAGTCGGCTGAGTAGTCTCGACACTAGACAGTGCTCGGAGGCTTTCGACTACTCCTTTACACGCCTTTTTGGAGCGGAGGGCCCCCATGAGCCAGCACCCATCAGAGTTCATGTGGTGATACCTCCGGCCCGAGGGAAGGAGGCACTTGATTCAGCGGTGGCCTTCTCCTTCCCTCTTTGCGGCATTAGCGACCGGGAGTGGACTTTGGATCTCGCTCTTAGTATTTTGCAGACATAGGCAGTTGAGTTTTCTCACCATGTGAGTGATTTGGAGATGACAGACGTGATAGGCCGACTCTGGAAGTTGGCACATTTCTTTGATACCGGGAGTGCGGATGCCTCCGAGAATCGACACTTGGTGGTTCGCATAGTGGCAGACCTAGCGCGAGACCCTGGCTATGTATGCATACATGAGGTTTCTCTCTCCGAGCGGGAGGCAGTCGCTATGGGACACAGCCACTGGTGCCTGGTCCGAGACTCTTGCAGCACACCGGGTGGGAAGATTCGTAGCCGCTCGGATGGGGATTACTCTCCATCCAAGCCGCTTGCGAAGGCCCGCCGTATGGCTGAGACAGCCTCCACCTCAGCAGGGCATCCATGAGGATCATCTCATGGAATGTACAGGGCCTTGGCGGCGCACACTATGTACCAAGGTTGGATCAAAACGTACGTACGGATCCAATCCGTACCGTACATCCGTACCGTACGAGGATCCGTACGTACGGATTGATCCGTACGCCGTTTTTTTTTTTTTTTTTTTTTTTTGGGGGGGGGGGGGGGGGGCTTTGCTCTGCTTTGCTTGCCTGCAAGATAACCGTTCGCCTGCGATAAACTTTTTTTTTTTTTTTGGGTTTCGCCTGCGATAGCGTCTGGACTCCGTACGGCGCACACCTTCCGGTAAGGGCCTCTACAGTCGCACTCTCTCTCTCTCTCTCTCTCTCTTCGCTACTGTTGCCTCTTTCCCGTCGCCGCCGCCTTCCTTTCGCTTCGCCTCTTTCCCGGTGCGTTCCCCACCCACCCTTGCTCAGGCCCCCAAGGCAGCAACATAACTCTCTCTCTCTCTCTCTCTCTCTCTCTCTCATAGCCTTAGCCCACCCTCTGTGGACCGTGCATAGAGCTCTCAGCCTCTCTCTCCTTCAAGTCTCTCTCTCTCTCTCTCTCTCTCTCTCTCTCTCTCTCTCTCTCTCAGAGCTGAGCTGCCCACTAAATATTATGCATTGCATGATTGCTGAATCTTGATTGAAATTGTATGGCATTGTGCATTGAATTTGTCAGAGTAATCATGCATTGACTTGTGATTCTAATTTCTCACTTTTGAATTAGTAGGTTTTTGACCTTGTTGTGTCTCTATTTCGAAAGTTTTATATGTCAATGTGGACATGGATTGAAATTTTATGTAGGTGGCTGAAATTTCTGAGATTTTATGTATTTTTACCAATGGTACGTATTTTTACGTACCTTAAAATTTTTTTCCGTACCAAACAACGTACAGTACGTACGGATCCGTACAGTACATAACGTTTGGAACCACCTTGCTATGTACGTTATCGTGGTTGTTTGAGGCAGGAGCTTTAGAGATACGTGGTTGGGGGCAGTATTGATATTTTGATGATGCAGGAGCACCATTTGAGTGAGAGCAGGATTCGGAGATATGGTTCGGTGATGCCTGGCAGATAGGACACATTTTGGTCTGCAGGTTTTGGCCCCTTGGGTAGGCAGGGAGGAGTATGTATGGTCATTGCGGATGTATGGCGGCAGGCCATTGTGGATCGCGGGGTCATTGTGCCTGGTAGAGCGCAGTATGTTATTCTGAGGATGCACGATGAGCATTTTGGTGTGCTCAATGTCTATGCGCCCAATCATGCTAGTGCCAGAGCAGAGTTCTGGACCCTTGTTACAGATGCATTGCCCGAGGCCGCACATTGGTGTGTCGGGGGAGACTTCAACATGCTTGAGGACCCGGCCGATAGGGTGGGAGGCAGTCATGTTACAGTGCACGGTACGGAGCTTGCAGCTTGGGAGCGATTTTGTACGACACTGCGGATCACTGATGCATGGCAGCATGAGGCTTTCTCCCGTTCTCAGTACAGTCTTAGTTTTTCTCGATCGGATCGCCGGCAGGGAGGGACTAATCTATCACGGATTGATCGCTTCTATGTGGGCAACAGGTTCGGGGAGCGTGGTGGCTCCGTTGGCATTCTCATTGGCAGCTCTTTTTCAGACCATGCGCCAGTTATTTTGACACTTGAGGAGAGGACACAGGGGACCAGCTTGCAGTTGAGGATCCCAGAGAGGATACTTACAGACCCGAGTCTTTTTGAGGACATTGAGAGGATATGGCATGATAGCCAGAGCTTTGACCTGGATGCAGCAGGCCAGTGTGCCCAGGGACTCATCGAGCTCGGCTCTTTTTTGCACGCTACAGCCTTGACACGGCTGGGAGAGACACGAGAGCGGGAGCGTCGCTTGAGACGTAGCCTTGCTTTGCTCTAGCGTCTTCAGGAGCAGCAGCCTACATGTGAGTGGGTGGTGTCCTAGCTGAGCCAGGCACGCCATGAGGTTAGAGAGGCAGAGGAGCAGAGACACGAGTTCTACTATCATTGCTAGGCCTCTTAGTGGACGCAACTTGGTGATAGAGTGACTGGGGAGTTTTTTGAGATCACCGGACCCCGCCATGCTCGAGCAGGAGTACGCCAGCTCAGGAGGCAGGACGGATCGTTAGCCACTAAGCCCGGGGAGATTAGAGCTATTGCCACTGAGTTCTATAGAGACATGCTTTCAGCGGAGCCAGCCACGGAGGCACGTGATGCTTGCAGATAGACTATGTGGGCCCATGTGCAAAGGAGAGTCACAGATCGTATGCGCACAGTTTTGGGTGAGCCCCTCTCAGAGGATGAGCTTGTTGAGGCTTTGAGGGTCCTTCCGCATCATAGTTGCCCTGGGGGGGAGGACGGATTGACGCCTGCCTTTTTTATGCGCTATTGGGACCCTTTGGGGCCAGGCCTCCGTAGGGGTTTTCAGTATGTTTTTGACACTGGGGTGATGCCACAGAGTTTTTCAGAGGGCTTGATCTTTCTTATCCCCAAGGGGGAGGGAGTGTCAGATGATATTCGGCATTGGAGGCCTATTACAATCCTCAATACTGTCTACAAGGTCCTAGCAAAGGCCTTGAGTTTGAGGATCCAGCCCTTCCTTGGGGATTTGATTCATGCTACCCAGACATGATTCGTCAAGGAGCGCAGTATCCTTGACAACATTTGGATCTTCTGGGAGGCGACGGCCCGAGCTAGATTTCTTGGTGAGGACTTGGTCGTCATGCTTCTCGATTTTGAGAAGGCATGCGATAGAGTCGATTGGGGTTTTCTAGAGGGCACTATGCTTCGCCTGGGTTTTGAGCCAGACTGGATTTGAGGAGTGGCGGCTCTATATTCCACAGCTCGTAGCCAGGTGTTGATGGCAGGAGGGCGGGGGCCGAGTTTTGAGTTGACCAAATCAGTTCGTCAGGGATGCCCTCTCGCCCCGTTTCTTTTTCTTTTCTTTGCAGAGGCCATGAGCATGTATCTGATAGCAGAGGAGGTTGGTTTGAGAGGACTCCAGCTTCCAGTCCGGGGAGAGGACCTGCTCGATTCTGAGTTTGCTGATGACACGGGATTGTGTCTGCATGGCCAGGAGGCCAATCTACAGAGGGCAGAGCAGTCGCTACAGGTTTTTGGTGTGGCTTCGGGAGCATTGATCAATTGGCGCAAGACATTGGCTTTTTGGATCAGTAGCACTCCCGCTCTGGCATGGAGCCCAGACCCGGGTTTTAGATGGATTCCTCCTGGCACAGCAGTGCGGTATTTGGGATGCCAGATTGGACTTGATTTGTCACCTGAGCAGCAGATCGCCCCGCTTCTTCTGAGCATTCGGAAGAAGCTTTTATATTGGAGTACAGCTCGGCTATCCTTGGCTGGGAGGATGGTGGTGACAAATCATGTGCTTTTAGCGACTATGTGGTATATCACGTCTTGCTGGATTTTCTTGAGCTCTTGCATCAGCCAGGTACAGAGGCTGATCAGGAACTTTCTTTGGTCTGAGCGGGGTGGTTAGTCGGCTCGGGCTAAGGTTGCTTGGGCAGTTATTACTCTTCCGTTGGCCCAGGGGGGCTTGGGCATTATAGATCCCGCTGATCAAAGTAGAGCCTTGCTGGGGAAGCTTATTGTTCGGGGGTTGCTTCCAGGCGATAAGCCTTGGAAGGAGCTTCTTTTTCAGTGGCGGCTGCAAGCTAGAGCTCCCCCAGCAGGGGGCACTTGGGCGCCAGAGATTCGGTGTATCTTCACAGAGATGAGGAGGACAAGCCTCAGTAGAGGATGGGAGGACAGATTTGCCTTGAGTATCTTGCGAGGTTGGGAGTTGCTGAGACCGGGGCTTTCTCAGAGACCTCCCACTTGTGATGAGGAGCGGGCCAGACAGTCGCTCATCTGGAGCTCCGCGGTACGCACAGAGGAGGGTCATATGCTGGGTTCTCGGCCTCGTCTAGCCTGGGACCATTGGCGGCAGGCCCAACGCGCAGTTTTGGAGATTGGCAGGCCTTTTGCAGTCTCCCGGAGGAGATCCAGGCAGAGAGGCTGAGTCACTTCAGAGGGGGGCTGATTATGAGGGATGACATTCAGGAGGCACTCACTGAGGAGTGGTTCACGCCTTTCGAGCCAGCGGCCCCACGGTGGATGGGAGCCTTTACACAATTGGAGATCCTGATTGCTGTCAGAGCTTGCACTGAGGATGGTAGATGCCTCTACTATGAGATACAGGATGAGGGCAGACTTCAGAGAGTGGAGACGGAGTCGCCTTTGGTTGCAGAGTGCATCTTTCAGAGGATACGGGTAGTGGCCGCCGCTTCTCAGAAGTGGCATATTGATCCAGACCCTGCAGATGTGGACTCTGATTGGCGCATATGGGCATATGCTGCGTGCCCCTTGGCCCGACTCCAGTGGAACCCTGGCGAGTACGAGTGGCATGATTCTTATGCGTCCCCCGAGGCCACAGAGATCACCTTTTTCCAGTACATTGTTCGTTTGGGGAGGCATATTTTGACTGCGAGGAGGACGGTCTTTCCAGTTGCATTGGAGCACTGGTGGCTTCAGGGACTCTCACGGGAGTTCCTGGAGGATTGTTGGACCAGGCTCTTGGCTAGCAGACAGGCACGCAGGATTTCGGCTTTCCAGTGGCTGGTTGCCCGCAGGGGCTCTGCAGTTGGCACCTGGCTTGTCTACAGTGGCCTTCCGCCGGCCTGCGTTCGATGCGGCCACCCATTGGAGACACAGAGACATTGCCTATGGGACTGTCCACAGGCGCAACAGATTTGGTTGAGGATGCTGCGCATTTTGGCCCCCCTCTCTCCAAAGGGCATGTATACGTGGGGAGCCGCTGCTTGGTCGACTTCGTCAGGGCCAGCTCTGGGATACGAGACGAAGCAGGACAGCCAGGCCATCAGATTCATTGGGGGCCAGCCTCGCCTTGTTCCTTCACCGGATTTCTCGACAGCCGGCTGGACACAGGAGAGGGATATACGATGGGAGCTCCTCAGCAGCCTCACCATATGGTTCACCTGGAGAGCCCGTTGTTTCAGGGCCTTTGAGGGGAGACTGGAGCCACCAGCAGAGACTGTTCGGGCTATCTAGCAGGAGTTGATTCACACCGTGCGAGGACAGTATGACCGCATCCGGGGCGACTCGGATCGAGCGATCTTGCGGATCCAGGCCTTCCACACCACTTGGTGCGGCCCTTTCTATACTCTACACGCGGGTACCCCCCGCTGGCACTATAGGCCACTTGTTTGGATTTCCCCCCCTCCTATTGTATGATATAGCCTCTCAGCTATTTGTACTTTTATTTGTACTTTTTTGCACCTATGGAGAGTCTCCCTAGCTGCCTTGATTGGATCTCTGCTCTGCCTTCTTATGAGCAGGAGAGGGGTTTTGTAGCCCAGTGGGCTTTTTTTATAACTAATGAAAGGATCTTTTCTCGGAAAAAAACTTCTGAAGGGATCGGACCTGCATATGGCTTTAACCAATTGACGTGAAACACATCGTGCATAGTCCAACTCGGAGGTGGCTTTAACTGCATAGACACCTCATTAATCTTCTTCTGGATGGAAAAAGGTCCGAAGCTCCTGAAAGACAACTTTGGGCATTGCTTGCCCACCTGCTTCAACCTTTGCTTCATAATCCGAAGATAAATCCAATCCCCTTCCGAAAACTTCATATCCCTTTGGTCTTTATTGGCCTGTCGAGTGTAGGCCTCTCGCGCTTTAGCCAACCTGTCTTTAACCGATTCTAAAATCTCTTGCTGCCTCATATGGAGTCCTGCCAATAGCTGAAGAAAAAGAATCATTCAAAACAGCTTGAACTAAAGGCAAATAAGATTACCACTTACCTTGCTGATCATGGACATAACACTTCAGCACATCAAAGGCCAATTGGTTGTATATCTCTGTCTGGCGGTCCGTCTGTGGGTGGAATGCACTGGAAAAATTCAATTTAGTACCTAAGTTATCAAACAATGTCCTCCAAAAATGACTGGTAAACTTGGCATCTCGGTCTGACACTATGGTCCTAGGAATGTCGCCAATCGGGTACCAATGCCGAATGAACAATTAGGCAACATCATGTTCTGCAGGTCATTGCTCTACCACGCCAGGAGGATACAGATTTCCTCATGTATTCTATCATGCCTGGTGGGAGATTGAGGAGATGTAGTATGGAGGAGATCATACCAAACACTAGGCTTAGTCCTGTGAGGATTGTTGGTCGTTCGGGGAAGCACTTGTTCATTGACCCTTCTCCTCAGATAGTGACTCATGGCACTTGGTGTTTGTGGCTATATGGTGGCAGTCCTATCAGATATCTTTAGTGGGATCCAAGAGAGTGGGAGTGGATTGATGCCTTCGATCCTTTGAAAAGCCTTCCTTTTTTCAGTTTCACTGTTCGGAATGCCAGGCTTCTCCTCACTCGACAGATGCATAGGATCCCTACTCTTAGGCCTCATTGGGAGAGCTATGATATTTCTCCAGTGATACAGCGCATATATTGGCATAGACTTTGGCACTCATACAGAAGGAGACAGATCTCTCATTTCTTTTGGTTATTCGTGGTCTCCCCACCAATCAGTGGAGATCAGTTTTCGGTGTAGCACCTTCCTGTCCTAGATGTGCGGTAGATTCTGAGTCCGTACAACATTGTCTATGGGGGTGCAGCGTTGCACAGCAGATTTGGGGTCCTGTAGCCCAACTTATGGGCAAATTGAGTGGCCGAGCCATGCATGTGACTTGGGGGGCAGTTTCTTGGCTCTCCCAGTCTGGTCCGCAACTTTTTTATGAGGGCAATGTTACAGATTCTGTTTTTTTCATTCGTAGAGGTATTGCCCAGCATGGTTTATTACAGGATGTTCCTCACTCTGATTATACACCCCCTAGACAGAGGATTGACACCAGTTGGGAGATTATTGCCAGTATTACAGCATGGCAGATCTGGAGAGCTAGATGACGGGGCTATTGAGGGTGTCCAGATTTTTGGGTCTCAGTGCATTAGTACTATATGGGGTGATATCATCCACACTCTTATGGCTACTTGGGCTCGCATTCAGGGGCCCTCTCGTTTTGCGCAGGCGAAGTGTGTGATATTTATGCGGGAATGGGATCATGGCATCTTCTTCTCCTCTAGTACCACAGGTCTTACGTGGCATCATGATGCTCCTCAGTGGTTGAAATCACCTTACATATTGGGGTGATTCTATTCTCTTCTGGCTTATAGCTGTGATTGTTGTATGTTTTTCTCATACTTAATAGAAGTCTCTTTTTGAAATTTTTTTAAAAAAAAAAAACACAATGATTATGGGCCTTGGCTATTTATACTCCCTTCCAATAGCAGTCGGCCAGTATGACCTTGGACTCCTGTGCGGACAATGCACACCTGACCTCGGATGATTGGGATGGATCCCTGGTTGACTCGTCCCGGACTGGGCTCACATGGGACCAATTTACCATCCTAGGTCCTGCACCTTTTGTAGAGATATGTCTACGTGGCATCCAAGTGCGGGATGCACGTGACAGCAAGAACAAATCTCAGCTCTCAAACACTTCTCTCAAGTGCTTTCCAATGAAGCGAGGCACTAGGAACAATCAGTCCTTTCTCAAACCGTAGAGAGAAAGAGGCGGGACAGCAGCAAAACAGTCCAAGATCCACCGGGAACTGCCTACCGAAAGGGCAAGAGGGACTTGTGGAGGAAGAAGAAAATGTACAGCCACTTGTCTGGCAACTCCACATGCAAGAGAACTCACCAAATCTGATGCCGGTGCAGAAAACACAGCCACAACTCCACCGTTTGCCTCTGTAGAAGAAAACGCAGCCACCAAAACTGGCCATATAGCCTCTGTAGGAGAAAACGCAGCCAAAACACTTCAAGATCTGCCTCTGAAGAGAAAAACACAGCCTCTAGGGCTGGCCAACAGCAACCAGAAGAGGGCTGGACCAGAAACGCAGCAAGGTACTGAAAACGCAGCAACTCTATGGACTGATCTACAGCCGGAGAAGTGATGGAGGCAAAACGCACAGTAGAAGTGGGCAGATTTGCAGGGTTTGGAGCAGCCTGGACCTAAGCGTATGATACCATGAAGGAGAAAGCACAGGTGCAAGCATAAATAGTAAACATATGAGAGAGTGCAAAGGAGATACAGAGAGTTGGACAAGATCACGTTTTATAACAGCAGTAAAGCTTTACAATGGCAATGGCCAGCAACTGGATGTTGAACTATGTGCAAGTGGATTGGATGAAGAAGTGAATAAAGGGAAACTCCTTATATATTGCCTCAGTGAGCTGGCCGACTGCTCACAGGACAAATAAATAGGAAAAATACCATAAAATGTTAGATAAATAGTAGAAGCCCCAGAACACTGAGATGCACAATTCTAACACTTATCCCCACTCCTAGGGGTAAGGAAGATAAGCCCCTGAGTAAGAGAAGAAGGCCTAGAACCTGTGTCCCACATCTCTTGGAGAGCTGACGTGATCTTTGCCCGAATCTTGTCCCAAAAGTAATGAAAAAAACAGGGGAGAGACCATCCTCCCATGAGGTAAGGCATGAAGAGCATGAGTGAACTCCTGCATGGAAAAAGGGGCATCTAGAATGGGACACATCTCCTCAGTAATCAAATGTGGCAATGCATTCCAAACCTTCCTCTGTGCCTTGAGTCTCAAGCTCAACGCTAAGAAGTTGGCGATAGAAATCAATGGCAATCTTCTAACCACAAGAGGATCTGAATGAAGAGTGCCATGTGAATCCTGCAGCTACCTAACACTATCTCTGGCATGAGATGGGCCGTGAGTAGCAAAGAAGTGTTTGTTGCATCTACCACCCATTTGGGTCCAAAAGGATTCTTGGGCATGGTAGCGGTACTCCGCACGCTGCACAAGAGAGTGATCAAGCTCTACCCTAACAATACATAAAGAGTCTGCAACCCAGTGAGCATGAGGATGTTTCTCATGCTCTCTTTGTAAGGCAGCTAGTCTACGTTTAATAACCCTTTCTATATCCAAGGCCTCTTGCCACTTAGAAAGGGCACACATGTGATAAAAGTTGCTAATATCACAGAGAGTAGAGGCTAGGCTCTGCGAGACCAGCGAGAAATCATGAGATCTCCAAATATCAAGCATCTGACGTGATAATGCAACATCTTCCTGTAACTCTAATGCAACATCTTCCTGCCAATAAACACTAATCACATGACGAAGTCACTTAACTGCTTATTAACACAAAAAACAAGACAAGATATGCCTAATCTAATGTATTTTGCCAAATCATGGATATATACAATGCTGATCTGGGAGCTAGACTCGAATCCAAAGTCCCATCATGCTAGCGTTAATGCTACATGCATGAACAAAATGTTTCTGTTGTTCTAGCTGTTTCCTGGGCTAAATCTGGCTCCTTAGGGATGCCCTTCTTTGAGCCACTGCTCCCCCTTGCTGCTTTGAGGATTGGCACTTGCAGATACCGGCATATGGATGTCCTCATTTATCCCTTAGCCGCCCCTTTATAGGTTGCTGATGACTGGTCAGCTGCTGTAGGGTTGGTCAGTTGCCAAATGGGCCAACTGCATTCTGGCCAATTGCCAATTGTTTCACAAATGGTGCCTACCTGGCCTCTAATCTTGCTCTTTAGCCTGCTGAGCATGTCCATGTGGCCTCACATGGTTGATGCACGTGACACAAATGGTGGTGGATGATGTTTTAAGAGGCTCAAGTCCTATGGCTATCGATTTTCAGGAGGGTGGTTTATTTCCCAAAGACCAAGCGCATATTATATTTCAACCAGAAAACTTTTTGTTGTCAACTGTTTTGTTGACTACATTAAGAAAACTGAACTGGTGGTGGTTTTTTTTTTTTGCCTTTTTAAGAAAGAAAACCTGAACTATTCATTGCTAGGCTTAGTGTTTTTTTTTTGAAAGCAAACCTGAGCTATTCATTGCTTTTACAGAGGCTCAAGTCCCATGGCTAGTATTTTTAGGTGGGTGGTATATCCCCAGACCAAGTGCCGATTTTATTTCACCATGAAGCTTTTTGTCAACTGTTTTGTTGATTACATTAAGAAAACTGAATTGGTAGCCTTTTTTTTTGCTTTTTTGGCAAGAAAACCTGATCTATTCATTCTAGGCTTCTCCTTTGTGGCTGATAAACAGGTGCTCAGCATGTAAATACACATGATATATGCACATGGGTCCATCTTCAAATTTTATTATTATGGGGGATGTGGTTGCCCACTTGTTGAAGTCTTCTCTTTTTGAAGCCACACAATGTGTGTTGTTGAAATTGTAAACAGACTTAACTGATACTTGTTGTGGCTGTGATGTTGAGTAAAGGTGCAATGGATACACAGATATTGGAGGCTTTGTTTTGGGATGGTGTTCCTGTCTTTGACATGGGAAGCAATGTAAACACCATTGATGTTGGATGGGGTACTCCAACTTTTCACAAGATGGGGAGAGAGAAAATTATTTTGGTCGATCAGTTCTTGTCAATGGGATACGAACTACTCATGTGCGACACTGATATGGTGTGGATACAGGTAACAGTGGTGATACTTTATCATTATCAAATTGTTCACAAGAATGTCTGTGTGCATGCACATGATCTGTGGGGATGTGTGCTGCCATTTCATATGTACTGTGATTGAGTTAACAAAGATAGATGTGCAGTGGAAGACAAGCAAACACAAACACACACTAAAAAAATCCTTGTGGTCTTAACAATTCTGGGTTGTCATAATTCTTGCTCCTCTGTTGCTGGTACTGTGTCCTTTGAGGTTGGGGTCTCTGGAATCACAAAAGACTCTGGCATGTGGGCTTTCATATAGTACACCATGCGCTCCAGCCGTTAGGCAATAGCACCCATCTCCGTCGCTTGTGAGCAGGCCATGTTTGCCATCCACTCCATACTGAAAGCTTTGGATCAGCAAACCCAAGATTGTCTCTCCAAACCCTACTGTTCCCATGATCTAGCCTTCTTGAGCAAGCAAATCACATGTGATAGTGGAAAGGAGAATTTTGAAAGTATCCCATTTCATATGCACTGTGATTGAGTTAACAAAGATAGATGTGCAGTGGAAGACAAGCAAACACAAACACACACTAAAAAAATCCTTGTGGTCTTAACAATTGTGGGTTGTCATAATTCTTGCTCCTCTGTTGCTGGTACTGTGTCCTTTGAGGTTGGGGTCTCTGGAATCACAAAAGACTCTGGCATGTGGGCTTTCATATAGTACACCATGCGCTCCAGCCGTTAGGCAATAGCACCCATCTCCGTCGCTTGTGAGCAGGCCATGTTTGCCATCCACTCCATACTGAAAGCTTTGGATCAGCAAACCCAAGATTGTCTCTCCAAACCCTACTGTTCCCATGATCTAGCCTTCTTGAGCAAGCAAATCACATGTGATAGTGGAAAGGAGAATTTTGAAAGTATCCTAGGCTCTGATACCAATGTAAGACTATTAGTGCTGTGATTGCGTTAATAGATATAGATGTGGAGTGCTAGGCAAGCAAATACAAACACACACTAGTAATCCCAATGCTAAGTCTTGTATAATGTACAACGTATGAAATTACAACTGAAATGTTCGAAGTACAAAAGGTGGTGTGCATAAAAAGCTACTGAGATGCAGGATATTTGATGAACAATATGGGGGACTGGGGTGCCTATCTAAAGACAAATTCATGTCTAGTCAGCCAGCCTACAATAGTGTCAGAAAAGTCAGTAAACGTGTTCACATCGGACTAAAAAGGTGCCCCAGACTTGGCCCCTTGGCGAGGCTGTTTTGCACATGCTTAGGCTGTGCAAATCAACTCCAGAGCTGCCCTGTGGGTTGTCCGTACTGTTGCCCTACAAGCTTGGTCGCTATCATGTTAACCACTCCGTTGGTTAGAATGGTTTCGCTTGCCCAACCTACCGTAAGGCGTTTTGCCATCTTACCCGCACAAACATATAAAGCGTCCTTACCATGCGCTTGATGTCAAATAGGGAAAGTCGAAGGACTTAGTGTACATACTTGCCTACGACTAGTAATGGAGGCCGGACCATTTTTAAGTTTGGTTGGCCTAGTGTGAAAACTAGTCACTTGTATATAAGTCATTTTTGACAATAAGCAACACACAATCATTCCCTTCTTCTTTTTCCGTCTTTCGTGAGGGAGAACCATTGTGAAAGACTCTCTCTTCTTGCCTCCATCTAGGCATTGAGAGCTCTCTCCTTACCACTTTGACAAGGAGCATTCTGGTGTGACAATGGAGTGAGGAAGCGATGGACGAGCTAGCGCACCCATGTAAAGAAGTTGCAAATTGTGGCTCTAAGGTAAGACCTAACGACACATGCTTCGGCAAGGCTAAGGTAAGCTCTTGACTTGAACATATTTGGTGCCGCTGCCGGAGACTAGCCTAGGGCTTAGCTCCGTTTTTTTGTTTATTCTAAGCTATTGGAATCTGCCCAAAAGTGTCTGGTGCTGATTAGGAGGTCACTTCGAAAAACATACGGTTTTGGAGCCTTGGATGTGTTTGTTGATTTTGATTTGGATTTTGAAGTTATTTACATTAGGGCATTCTATTTTCATCTATTGGTAGAAAAAATCTTGGTTCTTTGGTGATATGTATGAAATTGGAGCCCAAGAGGTTTAGAACAATATCATTTGTACTAGGTATTTTTCCTAGAAAAAACAAAATGACCGCACATTCTAAGAAGTTCTTAACTTTTGGCAGTATAGTCTGCACTGAAATTTTGTATTTCAAAGTGGGTTTAGGTTTATCCCATGCAGTCTGATTTTCCTCAAAATCCTGATGCAATATATCAAACATGTACTGCACATCAAGGTTATCATGGTTCACAGTTATCGACTCTTTGAGTCTCTTGGGATTCATTCCCTCCGGAACCTTATCTCCATGACACGGGAGTAGACTGCATGTTGTTGCGAATCCATTTCAAAAACAGAGCAGGGAAAAAGCACACTTTCTTTTAGTGAAACCACTATCTCATTAGAAGAAACAATGTACATTCATAGTTATCCCAGAGTAGAGCCGTTTCGCTGTCGAGTGGGCAAAGTCTAGTCAGCAGCCTCTTGCCATTCTTTTGCTTGATTTTGAAAAAGCTTATGACAGAGTGGATTGGGATTTTTTGGAGGCCACTATGGCACACATGGGGTTTTCCCAAAACTGGATCAGAGGGGTGTCTTGCCTATACAGGGAGGCTCGTAGCATTGTTTTAGCCCGTGGGGGGCGCGGTGAGCGTTTTCAGATTTTCCGTTCAGTGAGGCAGGGCTGTCCCCTCGCCCCTTTACTGTATCTCATTGTAGTTGAGGCTATGAGCAGGTTTCTTCGTGCTGCCCCTGGTGTTGTGGGTCTCAGGCTGCCTTTATGCACGGAGGAAGAGTTTTTGGACTCTGAGTTAGCAGATGATACGGCGTTGTTCCTTGAGGCTTCACATGCTTGTTTATGTTCTTTCCGGACAACCTTGGAGGCCTTTTGTTTGGCAGCAGGAGCTACTATCAATTGGCATAAGCCAGTTGGTTTTTGGATCAGTGATTCTCCTCTTGTAGATTGGGGTACAGATGTTGGTTTTACTTGGATTGAGAGAGGATGCTCTGCCAGATACCTTGGTTGTCAGGTGGGCGTCGACATCTCCCCTGCACAACAGTTTGCTCCAGTGCTCTTAAGCATTAAAAGTAAACTTCATCACTGGAGTAGGAGGAAGCTCGACTTGGCCTCTAGAGCTTTGGTGGCTAACCAAGTTTTGCTAGCCACGACTTGGTTTATCGCTTCATGCTGGATTTTTCATAAGGGCTGCATTGGCCAGCTTCGTCGCCTTATTCAGAACTTTCTTTGGTCAGGGCTTGATGGAAATGCACACACCAGAGCTAGAGTTGTTTGGGAAACCATTATCAGGCCTAAGCAGGAAGGGGGATTGAATATCATTGACCCTGAGGTGCAATGTAAGGCTTTGCTTTGTAAGCTGGTTGTTAGGGGCTTTCTCCCAGGCACTGAGCCGTGGAAGGACTTTCTCATGCAGTAGATCACGAAGTGTGTCCCTGTTCGCGGAGGTTATTGGACTCTCAGCTCACGCTTTATTTTTTCGGATGCAGTTCACCGCTCCCCTTCATCTCCCCTGGTTAGGTCCCTCCTACGGGCCTGGGACTGCCTGAGGAGTTTTTTGGTACATATCCCCCCGCGTTCAGTAGAGGAAGTTAACCGGCAGTCCATTCTGTGGAATGATTTGATCTTAGATGTGCATGGTAGGCCTCTTGGGGTAGCTATGCATATTCTTTGGGCTGGCTGGGAGACCCTATGCCCCACAGTGCTGGCTTGGAAGCGGAACATTGGTATCTTTTTCACGTCCTCTCATTCGGGACCCTATTGGCAGCACAGGGCTCTTGATTGGTTGAGATCTCCACCCTTACTTGGTGTGAAATCTCCATTTTGTAAAAATTTTTCATACTTAATAGAAGTCTCCTTTTTGAAAAAGAAAAAAACCTTGCTCCAATGAATACTTTGCAGCAACATTGAGTTATCCCGATTCGGAGGCCTATCGAACCATTGTAGATGGCATAGGATAGCTCATCAATCTTGAATAAGAGCAATTGCATATGGAGAGCCTGGAATACGGCCAGTGAAACGCCCAAAGCCTATATCATCATAATTGATAATCCAATGTCCATGTGCATCTATACGCATGTTTTTGCACATAGCTCCCAACATATTTACCCATGGCTTCACCTGTTTTATAAAATTAGGTAGAAGAGTGGCCTTCCTTGCTAGTATATAATAATGAATATTAAGGACATTGAGTCCACTATGCATTTTGGGCAAACCTACGAGCTCTTGTCTCAACAAACGTAGCCCTTTTCTATTTGCTTTGGTTTTCCATAGGCATTCCATTGCTTTAGACATGAAATTGTCAATTTGTCTACGCGACCAAGGTAGTAGCGGAAGATAAAACTGCACATATGCCATTATAATTGACTGCACTATTTGCAATCACACATGTAGAGGCCATGCATATAATTTCTAATATTCAATTTTATAGTGCAATTTGCCCATCACCCATTGAGTCGCATCCTTCAAGGACAACTCCCAACCAATGGGGTAACCCAGATGCCTAACTATCTCATTAGGTGGCAAGATCTGACTTGGCCACAAAATCCAATGCCACTCATAATTTTTCAAAGAGCACAACTTGGATTTTTCAAAATTTACATGCAATCCTGCATCGAAACCATAGAGAGTCAATGCTTCATGAGAGCCCTTACGTCAGCCTCCATATTCTTGGGAAAAAAGAAAGAGTCATTAGCATACGCCTGCGCCACAAACTGTGTACCATCCATCTACCATGGAAAGACCATGAAGTTGCCCATCTTGTGTCAGTTTGTCTATATAGAGGAGCATTTGGTGAGTGCCAAGACGCCAAGAAGCTGAAAGTTCTCCGCCCAAAATGCATTTAGTTGTTCCCTCGTGGTAAAGCTAGAAAATGACATTTTTCATTCTAGGCCCAAAGCCCATTCTATCCGGTGCCTAAACTATAAAGTCCCAATGCACACTGTCAAAGGCCTTGGCTATGTCTACCTCCATAATGAGAACATCCTGCTGAGTATGCTTGGCATCAATGCTTGTGTATGCATTTGCTATATTGTCAGTGATTTGTCTTCTAGGGACAAATCCATAGTGCGTTGGATGTAAACCTGCATGTAGGACACCGTTTATTCTATTAACAGGCATCTTGGTGACCAATTTGAATATGACAGGCATTAAGGAGATGGGATACCAATCTGATATAGTTTCACAAACCTTCTTTCCATGAGCATAGCAACTGTCCAACATTCCAACAGTGATTTACCATAAGTAAGATCGGCGATTTCAAGATATCCCAAAACATTCGAAAGAACTCCACAGTCAGGCCATACCACCCTCGAGACTTCCATTTGCCTAGATCTTTTATAGCATCATCCAGTTATCCATCTCTGAAGGGCTTATCCATGTTGTTAGCCTCTTGCTGTGTGATGACATGCATAACCTGCTGTAACAAAAGTTCTCGCGCATCAAGAGCCTCCCTTGAAAGAGGTAGAGGGGCATCAAACATGACAGAAAAGTATTCATGTCAAGCATCCACAAGCTGAGCTTTAGTGCATATCCAAGTACCATATGTTCTTTTGACCCTTGTGATGCATTGTTTTTGTCTACAAGTATGCAAGCCTTTGAAAAAATATTTTGACGAGGAGCCTTTATCAAGTAGTAGCTTGTGTCTCGCCCTAGTTTGCCATTTATTAAGCTTATGATTATCATTATGGCGGAGGCAATTTTCAGCTTGTGTTAACAGCTGTTGTTCATCATTATTTAGCTCTCTAAGCTGGCTAATTTCAATGTACTCTTGCACTGTAATTTTGACTTGTTCTACTTGTCTTCTATTCTCCCCCATATACCATCTGCCATAGTCTTGTATCACAACCTGCATTCGCTGTACAAAACTAAACCAAGCAATATCTACATCCTCTTGCATATGCATTGTAAGGGGATGTGCAACTGTACGTACCAAATCAATGAAACAAGCATGTGACAACTATTGTTATTATTATGTTAATCATAAGTAGCCTTCTGCTAGAGGTAATGGACAATCATTGTTAGCCATGCCAAAGTACAGGCCAAGCCATACCGGCAAATGATTAGTGAGGCGCTATGTGTGATCAATCCACATTTTATATGTGTATGCATCATATTGAGAAGAAGATACCATATGTCTAAGCATGCCCAATAATGCGTAACAACATTATGATGGAAAGTATAACCCTTTTGATGTGGCATGAGCTATCTCCACAAATCACATGCATCTAAAGAAGTCATTGTCTGAGCCCAATCTTGCTTTCTAGAACACATCATGTGAGAGTGGTGAGAGGTGTTATCATGAAAGTTAGGCAAATCATTGAAATCCCCTGTAATCAAAGCATTTGAAATCCATTGATATGTTCGTAAGGAGTGCCACATCGCAGCTCTATGTGCAGAGTTAGCGATGCATAAACACTTACAAATTCATACAGCTCTCCTTGCCCGGGCCAAGGTGGCATGGATTCAGTCACGCCGCAAAGGGAGCCTAGGCATCATTGACCCCGCTATTTAGGGCAGTGCCCTGCTGGGCAAGCTGATTGCTAGAGGACTCCTTCTCGGTGGTGAGCCTTGGAAGGACTTCCTCTTGGCTCGGATATGAGGCCGTACCTCGAGCCTAGGGGGTCCCTGGCCGCCGTAGAGTACCAGATGGATCTTCACAAAGATGCGGGCCCGCAGATTTAGCCCAGTTTTTGAGGGCAGATTTGCAGCTAGCTTACTCCAAGCTTGGGAGTACCTCAAGCCAGCCCTTAGGCAGCTAGCTTAGCCCCAGAGGAGCATCTTTGGTAGCCATTGATATGGAACCCCCTGATCCGTTTACCCAGTGGCCATATGTTGGGGGCCCGACCTCATGTATCATGGGGCGCGTTGAGCATAGGACCTGCCATGTCCCTTGGAGATTAGCTTGCACACAGGCAGCTTCCCCCAGAGGTTCAGGTGAGAGGCTTGGCAGGGATCCAAGGTAGAGACAGACTTAGCCTTGACATAAACTCTGCTATTCCTCAAGAGTGGTTGACACTTATCCCAGACCCCCCTCCCCCCCCCCTTCCCGTGGCTAGGAGTGTTTACTAGGCATGATATTCTATTTTGCAGTCCATGGAGTGGATGAGGGTTGTGGTTTGCTCACTTTTTCTATCGGTCCCCATGGTAGATTAGAGAAATCAGAGCCTTCCTTGGAGGATTTCAGTGGCTATACCTTACAGAGGATGAGGGTGATTAGATTTCAAGCACATGAGTGGTACATAGACCCCCCATCGGCCAGGGTGGCTAGGGAGAGACTCTGGCGGCTATGGAGAGCCGACCTCTCATGCGCTTCTAGTGGGACCCAAGAGAGTGGGCTTGGCGTGATCCTGCTGATCGGGAGGAGACTCTGATGCCCCCTTTTTCTCATACAGTGCGCGGCTAGGTTGTAGGATTCAGATGCTAGAGATTGACGGCATCTAGCGCAACAACAATACATTGGTAGTTTCAGGATCTCTCCCAGCATTTTCTCTCGGATTTTTGGAAGAGGCTTTGGGACAATTTTTGGCCTCGAAAGATCACGGGCTGCACTCAAGGGAAAGGGGAAGATCATTGCGCCACTCTCTAGCATAGAAGGTCTGGAGTATGAAACACCACACAAATTCCAATGGTAGCTATTGTCTCCTCAAAAATAATTGAACCTTCCGCCAGAAGACATCGGAAGAAGCTGTATCTAGAGGTAGCCCCAAGATCCTGGAGGGCCCACTTGGGGACTCTGACGGGAGAGCCCTCAGCGGGGAAGCGACGATGGTCATCTCTAGTGGCTCCGAGCATCGATGAATCAAACGGCGGACAGAGCTCATCGACTGCCTTTGCTCTGGATTGGGCGCCGCTGGAGGGCGATGGGAGTGCTTTGGAGAGACGGAGGGAGGGGGGAGTGTGGGCTCAGAGGAAGAGGGTGGGTCTGAGGGGATTGTTGCGGCCAGAGTCGGAAGCGAGGATGGGGGAGGAGGAGGAGGAGGGGGGGGGTAGGGAGGTAGAGAAGAGGGAGATGGGAGCGGTTGCGAATGATCCATCATAGAGGGAGTGCTGGGAGGGGCTCGCTTGGGGTTCAGTGGGGCCAGTTGGCCTGATTGGAAATTGAGAACTGGAGGAGTCTCGGCGGGGTAGTGGCCGTTGAACCGAAGGAGCCGGAGGGACCCTCGTAGTGACTAGAGGGGGCTCATCGCCAACAAGTGGGTGCTGTGATAAATGCTTGAAACGGTTCTCTGACAAAATTGGATCCTCTTGTACTTAGCCAGCCTGGCATGCCCGGCAGTGGCACTCAAGTCTGGTAGTTGGCTGATGGCCTTGGTGTGGGCCAATGGTCCGTCACTCTCCAATGGGAGAGTCGTCCCGGGATTACAGAGACATCTGGATGCATTACAGGCTTTCTGTGTGGATAGAGATCTGACAATGAACCTTGGGAAAACCAAGGTTATGGTGTTTAACACCACATAGGCATGGGTGACAAGATCAGAGTCTCAGTTCACTTTCTGAGGGGAGCCGGTAGAGTACGTCAGGTCATATGTCTACTTGGGAGTTACTTTCACAGGACCGCGTTTCTCCCTGAAGGAGGCAGCAGCAGCTAGATTAGCTCGAGAGCATGCAGCCTTGGGGGCACTTGAGAGGTAGTGTGCAACACATACAGTTTCAGGAGCCACGCACCAAATTGTGGCTATTTGATACGCTTGTCACACCGACCCTCCTGTACGGAGCTCCAATTTGGGGACCCAGTATACATCACAGATCTCAAAGAGGGACAGATGAGGGATGGAGGCAAATGGAGAGACGAGTGATTATGATGATTGCCCGCATGATTCGGAGCAAATCATCAGTACCACATGAGATTGTTCGGGCTGAGCTGGGTGTCCCACCAGTAGTAACCGAGACCCTATTCCAGGCAGTTACCTTTTTACAGCGGCTATGGGAGCTCCCTCAACAGAGGTACTCCTGATTGGCATTGACCTCATCCATACAGTTGGCAGAGGATGGAGATACTCATTGTTGGTACGCTCAGATGAGATCATGGTTTGACCTACATGGTTTGCAGATAGAGGCACTACCACCCTTTCAGTACAGTTTGGATGGTCCATTTTTGGATCTCACCCGCTCAGAGCAAAACCGCGTGATCAGGATGGATATCATCAGAGTGGACACAGAGAGGACATGGACTAGCCCCCTTGAGCCCTTGGGCACGAAAATGGCTCATTACAAGAGCCATTTTCTACACCTCTCACCGGATGATTTTATCACCCGCCCGGCTATCATGGATGTACACGTATCACATGGGATACTTTGTGCCATTGGACAGATCCGGACCTCATCACACCAGCTGCGGATTGAGACTGGGTGATATGTGCATCAGATCTTGGATGACCGCATTTGTGAGCTAAGAGACAGAGGAACACTACATTTGCCGATGTACAGTCTATTATGAGATCCGAGGGAGATATCACTGCCTCTTCCGAGAGGGTTTTGGGCCGTTACGCAGGGTCATGGAGTTTGAGGATCAGAGATGCCTGGGATTGTTTCTACTTGAGCTCAGGAGACACAGAGAGACCCTCTTGGCAGACAGGAGGCCGAGCCATGATGTACCTAGACAGAGGACCCTGACAGATTTCTTCGGCACTAGCACCAGCAACCCAGTCCACACACCTCCGGATACCTCCTTCATTGGGCCATCAGGGCATCGACCATGCTCCCAGGGAGTCACCACTGATAGAGCAGTTATCTTATGTCGTGCTCGTCCGCCACGCCCACCAGGATCCCGACCACGGCATCCTCACCATCGCCAGATTAGAGCCATTATTGCTCGGCATCGGAGGCGCCTACCTCGCTTCTACGACCTCTCCATTCTAGATAGCCCCATGGCGGAGATAGTTGATCTAAGGACAGGGCAACACTTCAATTAATCAGCATACATGGATCTACCTGATATACATTTATCAGTATTTTCTAGTATTTTCTACTCAGTATCATCTCGGAGTCTTATAGTTTTGTTCTTATAACTGTAGGACAATCAGTTTATTGTACTTTTTAGTCTCATTTAGTTGTTCTCTTTGATGAGACACCAACCTCAGATGTACTCTCAGTTTTGGTCTCATAGGCCACTATGGCCTCTTAGAGACGTTAATATATCATTTCATTTCATTTCTCTCTTAGCTTTCAGCTCTTAGGTCTCTTAGGATGTTACTATTTTCATTCTTTCTTTCAGATTTGTTATGATGAGACATCAACATCATCAGTTGTACCTTGTTTTGGTCTCATGGGCCATTTCGGCCTTTAGGAGACGTTAATATATCTTTTTCTTTCTTTCTTTCTCTTCGAACTTGCGCATCCTCCGTCCCTCCCTCCCTCTCTCTTCGAACCTGCGCCTCCTCTCTCCTGCGAACTTGCGCCTCCTCTCTTCTCCTGTTGTCGCGTGTACTGCCTCCCCAATTGCAGCTGGCCACTTATGGGGGTCACCCGCTGAGGACCAGAATCAGCACTAGAACGGGGACCCCTTCAGTCCAACAACATGGACGACTTGGAGGAGCCGTCGATGTTGCATTTCACACACCGGTAAAGTCCCCTTCTGTTAAGAAGTTTTATGTGAGAAAAGGTAGGGAATGGGCACTCTCCCCGGGGTCAAAGCGACTGGGGAAGACATCCAAGAGAATCGATGAAGCAATGTATGATGAGATACACAGATTGGTTAGGACATAGATATGTCTCCTGCGTGAGGAAGTTAAGCAAGAAATGCAGCAAGAAACACATGCCTGTTTGGCTGAAACGTATGCAGACATGTATGCAAAGATGAAGGGCGAGATGAAAGCCCAAGTACGGGCGGAATTGAAGGTTGTACAAACTCTCATGCAGGAAATCACAAAAGAATTGCAAGAGCAAATGCATGCAATGATTGCAGAGAAACACAGTATGATCTTGGAATTAAGGGCAGAGCTGAATGCATGCAAGGAAAAGTTAGACCATCAAAATAAGGGACAAGGCATGGCTGCAACACCTCAAATGCAGGAGGAAATAAAAGAACTAAAAATATAGGTGGAGAAGGAGATGAAAACCTTCGCCGAGGTTGCACAGTGCACCAAGGCGGAGGTGGAAGAAAATGCTAAGTGGATTGATGTGGTAAAAAAGCACAAGGGAATGCTTGACAATAAAGTAGAGGTGATGAATGCAACCCTCGAAGAAGAGGCTAAATGGCGAGCCAGAGCCCTACATGTACGGGTTACAGGGTGGAGGGAGAAAGGTACTCCTCAAGAAGATGCTAAGACACTGAGTACAAAGATAGCAGCCACAGAGATTCCTATAGCAGAGGCCTAGAGAGTGGGAAAGGATGCCACCAGAGCACGAGCATTGATATTGAAATTTGCAGATATGGATAAGAAGAAGGCCTTTCTTGCTAAGAGGGCCGCGCTTAAGGGAGAAAATTTATCTCGATGAGGGTCTTACGCCAGCCCAGGTAGCACACCGAAAGGAAAACACGCCTTGAGTGTTCGAAGCACGTAAGGAGGGGAAGTGGGCTGTATATAGAGATATGGGCAAGTACTGATCCGGAAGCGCCGGTCATCGCGACGGGGCGCGGCCTATGGGACTGTGAGATCCTACTGTCCCCTCCGCATACCGGATTCCCGGTAGCTAGCAGTGGAAGCAGCTCTCTCATGCGCGGGGCAAGGTTTCCCACTTGGGGCCTCGCCGTCGAATGTTTGGGCACGAACTAAGCTGGTGGTCATTCCAAAAACCGAAACCGGGAAAACTTTCCATGCACGGAAAACGGGGACGATAAATCAATTTTGATGAAAGTAACACTTTTTTTATAATAATTTTTTTAATGCATGTATTTATGCATAAAAATTAATTTTGATGAAAGTAACACTTTTATAATCAAAAAATTCTTTTATGTATCTATTTATGATAAAAATTAATTTTGATGAAAGTAACACTTTTTTATAATAAATTTTTTTATGCATCTATTTATGCATAAAAATTAATTTTGATGAAAGTAACACTTTTAAAATTAAAAAAAATTCTTTTATGCATCTATTTATGCATAAAAATCAATTTTGATGAAAGTAAGACTTTTATAATAAAAAAATTCTTTTATGCATCTATTTATGCATAAAAATCAATTTTAATGAAAGTAATACTTTTATAATAAAAAAGTTTTTTTATGCATCGATTTATGCATAAAAATCAATTTTGATGAAAGTTACACTTTTATAATAAAAAAATTCTTTTATGCATCTATGTATGTATAAAAATTAATTTTGATGAAAGTAACACTTTTAGAATAAAAAAAATCTTTTATGCATCTATTTATGTATAAAAATTAATTTTAATGAAAGTAACACTTTTATAATAATTTTTTTTATACATATATTTATGCATAAAAATTAATTTTGATAAAAGTAACATTTTTAGAATAATTTTTTTTTCTCCAATATGCATCTTTCTATGCATAGAAATTAATTCTAATGGAAATAACACTTTTATAATAAAAATTTTTCTAATATGCATTTTTCTATGCCTAGAATGAAAATAACACTTTTAGAATACACAAACGGTGGGGATTACTCTTTTTGAATAATAAAAGATAAAACTTATTTCACAAAATTTAAGAAAATTTTATCATAACCTCCTTTGTATGACTGATCATTTTTTATTTTTTTTCATTCTCAAGTTACTTAGAAATTATCTCAAATGGTTTAAAGCATTCTAAACTAAAAAAATTTCACTTTTTAAAGAGAAACAATATGAAAAGTTTAATTCGAAGAATTTGATTACATATCTAGGATAAAGAAAGGCTGAATTCAAGAATGAAGAGAGGGAGAAAGCCTTTTCATCAAGGCATAACCTCATTTTTCATTTTAAAGAAAATAAAAATTAGAAAATCATTAAATGGAATAAAGAAAAAATCAAAGGGACAGACTTGTATTTATAGGAAAAAGTGAGCTTCTAACCAAGCAAACTGATTCTAAAATTTTTTAGATCAGTTTGGTCAATTTTTGACTATTTTTGGGTCACTTTTTGGATCCAGTTTTGAATTAGAAGAGAGGAGAGATAAAATATTTAATTTTATTAATTTAAAATTCAAAAGCAATGATGGAAAAAAGGTGCCTACTTCATGAGGGGATTCCTCACTTTGAGGTGTCAAAAATTCATTTTTTTAGTATTTTCTTTGTTCCTTAGTCCACTCTTTATCTTATGTGAGTATTTACTCATTTTTGGGGAGATTTTCTTTATTTCTTCAATTTAGCTTCTCCCTACATTTGGCTTAATCTTATTGGTCCATAGGAACCTTAATTTAAAATTTTCAGAAAATCTGGATCCTTAGGCTAAGGTCTTTTGAACAGATTATAATTTATTTCTAATGCACCTTCTGAAATTCTTTTTGAACTTCTGTTTAGGGGAATTTATTTTAATAAGATGAATTTTTTTAATCCAAAAATATTTAAAAACTGAATCATCTCTCTCTAGAAGATTCTCTCTCTAGGTCAAAACAGGTAGAAACAAGATCTTTTATATTTCTGAAGAGGGATTTGGTTACAGGGAAATATACTGGACTTCTGGAGAGGTTTGGGAGGAATCTTACATTCTCTCCCACTTGAAAAACGCGAGATGTCCTCGTCTCGCAAACTGGGAGTAATCTCGCAACAGTTCGGCTTCTTTCTCCTAGGTGGCATCTTCAAAAGGATAGAACTTCCATTTAACCAATAATTCTCTCAGATTTCTATTCCTGAGAACCTTCTCTCAAACATGAAGGATTTCTTCAGGTTGGAGTTCCATCTGTCCTTGGGTTGAAGAAGTTAAGATTTCATCATCAAGCACATGATTCGGGCATGGTACATACTTTTTAAGTAGGCTGACATGAAATACATTATGTACTTTGAGATGAGGAGGCAAAAGAAGTTCGTAGGCTAAGTCATCTACTTTCTTTGTAATCAGATATGTCCCATAATATCTGGGGGATAACTTCTTGTACTTCCCAAGAGATAGAGAACTTCTTTTGGGGCGTACTCGAATGAAGATCATATTTGCTTCTTCGAATTTTCTGTCTGTCCTCTTCTTATCTGCATACTGTTTCTGTCTATCCTGGGCAGCTTTTATATCTTTGCGAATTGACTACATCTGCTGCTCCATGTCGTCAAGCATCTGTCTGGACATCTCGATCTTAATCAATGGGTCGGACTAAGTTAATGGAGTTAAGCAATCTTGTCCATATAGAGCTTTGAAAGGGCTCATCCCAATACTTCGGTGATAAGAAGCATTGTAGGCGAACTCGACTAGGTGCAGATAACTTAGCTACTTCTTGGGTTCCCTGTCACAGCATGACCGAAGTATATCTTCGATTACTTGGTTTACCCTTTCTGTTTGATCATCGGTCTCGGAGTGGTAAGCTGTGCTGAGATCCAAAGGTTCCTACTGCTTCGAAAAATGCAGTCCAGAATCTTGACGTGAATTTGGAGTCTTGATCACTTACTATTCTTCTGGGTAGGCCATGCAATCTGAAGATCTCCTTGAGGAACACTCTGGCCACATCCACTGCAGTGTAGGTTTCTCTTATTGGAATCAGATGGACAACTTTGGTTAGTCTATCAACTACCACGAAGATGGAGTTGTAACCTGATTGCACTGAAGATAATCCAGTAATAAAATCCATACTGATGCATTCCCACTTCATCTGGGGGATATCTAATGGATGTAACTTCCCAGGCATTTTCTCTCTCGGCCTTGACTTTCTGACATGTCAAACATTGATGTACATGATTAAGTACATCCTTCTTTAGTCCAGGCCAAAAGAAGCTTTTCTTCACAAACATGTAGGTTTTGATGAAAGCCAGATGTCCTGCAATAAGGCTGTCATGGGCTTCATTCAGAATTTGACCCTTAGTTCTCTCATCATTGGGAATGCGTAGCCTGTGATTATAATACATAATTCCATCATCCAGACTGTATCCTTGAACTCGGTTCAACTCCTGTGGAGTTTTGCTTTCCTGCATAAGTAGGGTAGCAATAGGACCAAAGAATCTTTCCTGCATGATCTTCTCTCTGGCTTCAATAATCAAAGGATTTGACACTACAGTAATTGCAAGCAAGGAGGCTTTTCTGCTGAGGGCATCTGCTACCACATACATTTTCTTTGCTTGGGCGGTACTTGATTTCAAAATCAAATTCCTGCAGGGTCTGCATCCACCTCCTTTGGCGCATGTTGAGATCCTTGTGAGTGAAGATCCACTTTAAGGTCTGATGATCTGTCATCAAAGTGAATCTTTGATCCAGTAGGTAATGTCTCCACAACTTCAGGGCATATACTACTGAAAGTAGTTCGAGGTCGTGGACAGCATAATTCCTCTCACGCGTTCTGAGTTTTCGGGATTCATAGGTCACTGCATGACCTTCCTGCATGAGTGCACCTCCTAGTGCAAAACCACTGGCATCAGTTACTGCCTCAAAGGGTAGAGAGAAATCTGGCAATTTCAGAACGAGATTGGTTACCAAGGCGGTCTTCAGCTTGTCAAAAGCACTCTGGCACTTGGCAGACCATTGAAACGGGGTATTGTTCTTGAGAAGATTAATCAGGGGGAAGCTATGAGAGCATACTTTGGTATAAAAATTCTATACCAGCCAGTCAATCCCAAGAATCCCCTGACTTCTTTCATTGTTTTTGGTTCACGCCAATCTATGATTGCTTGGACTTTTGCAGAATCTGGAGAAATTCCATCTTTGGATACCAGAAAGCCCAAGTATTCAACAAGGTCGGCAGAGAAAGTGCATTTGCCCTTTTTTGCAAAGAGTTGGTGCTTCCTTAGAATCTCAAGAACTTTTCTGACATGAGCTTCATGGTTAGCTGCATTCTTTGAGTAAATCAGAATATCATCAAAGAAAACAAGAACAAAATCATCCAAGTATTCTCTGAGAATGTCCTGCATTAGGAGATTGAATGTAGCTGGGGCATTTGTCAATCCAAACGGCATGACAGTGAATTCATAATGCCCATACCGAGTATTGATGGCTATCTTCGGGATATCTTGCTCATTAATCCTGATCTGATAATACCCTGATTTGAGATCTATCTTTGTGAAGATCTGGGCTCCACTTAGCCTGTCCAAAAGCTCATCTATTCTGGAGATAGGATACTTATTCTTAACTGTCAACTGATTGAGACCTCTGTAGTCCACACAGAGTCTTAGCGTTCCATCTTTCTTTTTTTGAAAGAGAACTGGCGCACCCCAAGGTGAAACACTAGGTCTTACAAACCCTTGTTCTAACAGCTGTCTAAGCTGTTCCTTGAGTTTGACGGCTTCAGGAACTGGCATTTTGTACATGCGCAGGGCTATTGGCTAAGCTCCAGGGATCAATTCTATCTCATGATCTACTTCCCGAATTGGAGGCATCTCAGTTAATTCTGCTGGGAATAAATCATCATAATCACTTAACCATTCAAGTTTTTCAGCTCTTAACTTTGAGTCTACTGGATTCATTTTGACAACATAAATGAGCTGCTTCTTTCTAAGTCCTTTTAGTAACTTAGAAGCTTTTACTTATTGCAGACTTGGGGATCCTGAAATTCCGGTTCCTTGAACTTTATTTCCGTGAAGGTCACGGAAGGAAATGGTTCCATTATGACAGTGAATGTCAGCTTGATTTTTGTGGAGCCAATCCATTCCAAGGATCCTGTCGAAAACTCCCAAAGGTAGGACTCTGAACTGACAGTCAGTTAAATTCCCATCTAGATTGAACTGAATACGATCTGTCTCAAGGTGAGTGAAAAGAATCTTCCCACTGGCCAATTCAACTTGCATAGGTTTCCCTGATTTCTGATCTAAGACTAGCTTACGCAAGCATCTTGGGAAAATGAAAGAATGAGTACTACCTGTATCAATCAAAAGCTTAAAAGGCTTACCCTGATACTCAGCTGGAGTATGGATGACTGAGAATTGGCGATTTGGCCCTTGGTTTTCAATTGCAGCATAAATTTGTCCTCTTTCCTCTTCCACTACCTCAGCTATTGTGACTGCTCTGGTTGCTGCAGTCTGAGGCGGAACTCTTTCTCTTTGGTTGCCCCAGTTCTAGGAAGGAGTTCTGAGGCTACTCTGGACAGAGACAGATGGCTGAGTTGGAGTTCTCCAGGGATTGCCCTGATTTGGGCGAGACGGACCCTGATTTGATTGATACGAAGGGATTGGTCTGTGCACTCTGGGTCCTTGACTTCCCTGTCCCCTTGACATGGTAGGAGTCGGACAGTCTTTTAGCTGGTGACCAAAACCCTGGCATCCAAAACACCGGTTCTCACTTCTGAGCTCGTCCCTCTAAATCTTTGAAAGAGGTGGGGCTCCTGAGAAAGTGTTCTGGGGGAAGGGTTTTCCTTCACTTCTGAATCTTCCCGCATCCTGATTCTGAATTGGGCCTTGCTGCCTCTTTGGGGGTGGAAAGTTTGAAGTACTTCTCGAGGTTTGGAATCTTTTAAAATTAGAGGGTGCAGGCTTCGGCGGGACCTTAACTACAAAGGTTTTGGTAAAGTCCTTTGCCATTCTTAGTGCTTCGGCCATTGCAGGTTTGGCATTCTTTACTAAGGTGTCCAATGGCTCGTTCATTCCTCGAATGAACTTGGGCATCAGCTGCTCTTCATCCAATTGTGGAGAATATTTGAGGAGAAGGGCAAAAGCTTGATGGTACTCTTCAATTGTCCGGCTATCTTGCTTTAGTTCCAAGAACTCATTCATTTAAGTTTCAAGGAAGCCCGGAGGACAACACCTCTTTTTGAGGTAAGCTTTAAGATCGGTCCAGGTCTGGGTATTCCGGTCGAGACGGTTAGCCTCGTAGTGATTCCTCCAAGCGACCCTGGCTGTTTCCACAATCTTTAACCTGGCAAGAGCCATCTTGCTTCTCTCATTGTAGTCAGTTACATCAAAGTATTCTTCCATAGTCTCAATCCACTTTTCCACTACTTCACCCAACTGCTCCCCTTCACCCTTGAAGGGACCAGGTTGGGATCTGTGGAGTGCTTTTTGAACATCTGGATCTAACTCTTCGTCATCAGTTAGAGGATCCGGTTGCCTTGCAACTGCTCCCCTTCACCCTTGAAGGGACCAGGTTGGGATCTGTGCAGTGCTTTTTGAACATCTGGATCTAACTCTTCGTCATCAGTTAGAGGATCCGGTTGCCTTGCACAGGCCGCGCGCCTCATGACTCTGACAAAACGAGATTTTTGTCAGCTTAACTTTAACAATAGATTTATAATTATTTAATTTTTGAGATTTATCTTTAAACAGATAATTATTTCATCATACTTCTTGAACAAGATTAACCATATTCACAATCATGAAAGCAATTTGGATTTTTGTTTTTTTTATTACAAAACCTCATTTATTATGAAAAGTTTTCGATATATACATAGAGCATCACGGCTCCAAAGTCACTGCCTCAATCGCGTACGCATAAAGAAGCGAAACTGCGAAGGAGACATGCCATGGTACACATGATTCATTACAGAAAGAGGTGCTGTAAATCTACTTCTAGGAATAAAGCGGCTAAGAAGCCTAAAAACTCGGCATGAAATTTTAAAGTTCTTGGGTGAATGATTAAAGAGTTGTACATACTGAACAAACCCTAGCCTTATCAAAATCATGGCTAAGGAAATATTTTGCCTGAGCCTGACGCTGATTGGTACTGATATTAATACATCGTCCTCCAAAGAACCACATATACCGACGTCGCTCTACAGGATCAGGAAAGTAAAGACTCTCAAAATGACGTGCGAGTCTCACTCTGCTTACTCGGGTCGTAGCAGAGTTGATGAGGTGCTCGAATGCAAAGGCTATCATATCCTGACTTTGGGAGAGTTCAGGAATCCGAGATAGATTTGGGGTATCCATCTATAAATTTCCAATTCAATTTATGAGTTTTCAATTTTTGAAGTTCATACAACATAATATTAACAAGCGAAAACATTATTTCCCAGATTTACTTTAAAATTTTAAGCAATTTCTGTTGGTGTTACGTAAATTTACAACAGAGCTCTTATACCAACTGTGAGATCCCACTGTCCCCTCCGCACACCGGATTCCCGGTAGCTGGCAGCGGAAGCAGCTCCCTCATGCGCAGGAAAGGGTTTCCCACTTGGGGCCTCGCCCTCGAATGTCTGGGCACGAGACTAAGCTGGTGGTCATTTCGAAAACCGAAACCGGGAAAATTTTCCATGCCCGGAAAACAGGGACGATTCCACCATTTTTATTTTCTTAACGAATTTCTCTACCGAAGTCAAGATACTAAACTAACCTTCATCTGAATAAACCAGATAGAAGGGAAACTATTACAGACTTAACTTGAAGGGATCAACGCTTTTTTCCTAATTGAATCGGGCACAGTCGTTAATCTAATCATTAGAGAAGTCTTCAGGCTTTTATTTAACTACTCGAGTTCTAAACGTATTTCTATTAATTAATTTTATTATTAAAACTCTATTGATTTCAGCCTAACCCCATCCGGCCTATGGGTTAGCCACCGCCCAACCACTGTAATTGGTAGAACCAGACAAGTACTCACCCACCCATGATTGAATGCCTTTCTTAACTTTTGCTTCAGAATACAGATACGCACACACTCCTCTTTAAACTTTAACTTATAAAACAATCCATTGACAAACAATTATTGGTTACAGATGTCATAACTCAAAATTTCCATTCAATCCTTGTTTCTCACAAAAAAAACAGTATCACTTCTGACTCTCCGTTGAGACCAGCTGGCCAGCAACAAGATCGAGTAACAGATTACAATAAACATTGGTCCATCGTATAATATATATCTTCCACGACATATGCATGGGTGTCCTAAACACCGCGAGTCTGTGCATCGCCTGGTCAGAACCCTCCAGGATTCTCCTTAGGTGTCCTGACACTTCACTCAGGGGACGGCTTCGTCGGCCCTCGCCCATCGTACGGGAAGCACACCATTTTTCACCATACCAAGGCTGGTTAAGACCTGGGCAGGTTTTTGCCGCGTGAGCCGTCCTTTGAACACTCCCCGCTAGCTGTTGCAACCGAACTTCCGTTAGAAAAACACAAATACCAAATGCTCTCTCCAGCATTCTGGCATAAGATAGTCCTTTAAGAAAACAGGGTTTCTATGCAAGTTTTCATTTTTGATTTTCTTTTGAATATAATGAGTATATCTTAAATCCGTATCCGAATACTTCTAGATCGCAGGTCTGAATTCCAACAGAATTTCATGAATTCTGTAATCTTGATCCTCATATCCGAATCAAAGGGTCTTAACTTGATTTCAGATTCGGTGGGTGATTTGAGTGAATTTTCCTGAACTGGTCACATCGTCTTTTCTTGAAACTGACGAAGGAGTTATGTCTTGATCATAGTTTGATTCAGGGTTTGAGTCTGGAAAGGTTCTCCTTGAACTATCTTTCTCAAAGGGTAATATTTCAATTACTACTTTACTGAATTTCATTCATTGAGTATTTGCTTAACTGAATTCAAAACTAATCACGAATACCTATCAGGAATAAATTAATCATTTATCTAAAATCTCGACTTCGATAGTTTTTTTGAGTTTTCTCATTACCATGCTAGAGAATATGAAACGGTAGAATTTTTCCTCACAGAGTATTTACTTATTCATTTATCAATATTCATGGGATTTAAACATAGAATTAAAGAGAACTCTTATTTTGATATAAAAATTTTGTATGCATCTATTTATGCATAAAATCCAACTTCTATGGAAATAACACTTTTATGTAAAAGAAAATTGTTTTATGTATCTATTTATGTATAAAAATCAATTTTGATGAAAGTAACACTTTTATAATAAAAAAATTCTTTTATGCATCTATTTATGCATAAAAATAGATTTTGAAGAAAGTAACACTTTTATAATAAAAAAGTTCTTTTATGCATCTATTTATGCATAAAAATTAATTTTGATGAAAAAAACACTTTTATAATAAAAAATTCTTTTATGCATCTATTTATGCATAAAAATCAATTTTGATGAAAGTAACACTTTTTTATAATAAAAAAAATTCTTTTATGCATCTATTGATGCATAAAAGTTAATTTTGATAAAAGTAATACTTTTATAATTTAAAAAAATTCTTTTATACTTCTATTTATGCATAAAAATCAATTTTGATGAAAGTAACACTTTTAGAATTAAGAAAATTATTTTATGCATCTATTGATGCATAAAAATCAATTTTGATGAAAGTAACACTTTTATAAAAAAAAATCTTTTATGCATAAAAATCAATTTTGATGAAAGTAACACTTTTAGAATAAAAAAAAAATTCTCCAATATGCATCTTCCTATGCATAGAAATTAATTCTAATGGAAATAACACTTTTATAATAAAAATATTTCTAATATGTATTTTTCTATGTTTAGAATGAAAAAAACACTTTTAGAATACGCAAATGGTGGGGATTACTCTTTTTGAATAATAAAAGATAAAACTTATTTCACAAAATTTAAGAAAATTTTGCCATAACCTCTTTTGTATGGTTGATCATTTTTTAATTTTTTTCATTCTCAAGTTGCTTAGAAATTATGCCAAATGGTTTAAAGCATTCTAAACTAATCAAATTTCACTTTTTAAAGAGAAACAATATGAAAAGTTGAATTCTAAACTAATCAAATTTCACTTTTTAAAGAGAAACAATATGAAAAGTTTAATTATAAGAATTTGATTACATATCTAGGATAAAGAAAGGCTGAATTCAAGAATGAAGAGAGGGGAAAAGCCTTTCTATCAAGGCATAACATCATTTTTCATTTTAAAGAAAACAAAAATTAGAAAACCATTAAATGGAATAAAGAAAAAGTAGGATTTCTAGCCTACATGAATTTTTGTGAGCTTTCCTTTGGCTTGATGGTTTGAGGCATCTACTCTTGTTTGTAACAAGAGTGGCTACTAATTCTTTTGAAGAGAAAATGGTCAAAAACTAATGAATTATCAATAAATTCACTATTTTTGGCTATGGGGAGGAGTAGAGTAATAGTGCATAAAACACTATTAAGCTTCTACAAAGGGGGAGGCTTCTATTTATAGAAAAAAGTGAGCTTCTAACCAAGCAAACTGATTCTAGAAATTTTTAGATCAGTTTGGTCAATTTTTGATCATTTTTGGGTCAGTTTAGTTCACTTTTTGGATCCAATTTTGAATTAGGAGAGAGGAGAGATGAAATATCTAATTTTATTGATTTAAAATTCAAAAGCAATGATGGAAAAAAGGCGTCTACTTCATGAGGGGGAATCTCCACTTTGAGATGTCAAAAATTCATTTTTTTAGTATTTCTTTTAGTTCTTAGTCCACTCTTCATCTTATGTGAGTTTTTACTCATTTTTGGGAAGATTTTCTTTATTTCTTCAATTTACCTCCTCCCTACATTTGGATTAATCTTATTGGTCCATAAGAACCTTAATTTAAAATTTTCAGAAAAATCGGACTCTTAGGATAAGGTCTTTTAAATAGATTATAATTTATTTCTAATGCACTTTTTGAAATTCTTTTTCAGCTTCTGTTTCGGAGGAATTTATTTTAATAAGATGAGATTTTTTTTTCATCAAAAAATATTTAAAAATTGAATCAGCTCTCTCTGGGACCTTGAAGTTATCGGTGTGGAACTGCAATGGAGCCCTACGGGTAGATGCAGGGTACTTCGAGGACACTTTCAAAGGCCGGAATATTACCATATATACAGACACACCAATGTGCAGGGAGTAAATTACCGGAGGTTCCTAGGTATAGATGGCAATCAGTATGTCGATCCCAACTACGCATAGCAGGGGGGAGGGGGGACTAGAGGAAGTGGGGTGTCACCAGCCTGGACATTTCCTAGTATGAAAGAGGTCTGGTGGACTCCAAGATGCCTAAATATTTGGAAAGTAAAAGCTTTGGGAATGAGAGATTATCCTAGAATACAAAGGACCACACTCCTAAAATTTAGGAGAGTTGCTATTTTTGACCCAACTCTGATGGAAATTTAGGAGAGTTGCTATTTTTGACCCAACTCTGATGGAAATTCTGTTCGCGTCATTACATCTGGAATTGAGCAGATACCAAGAGTTGGCAAAGTGCCTATGACAAAATGTCTACTAGTTGGGATATTTTTAGAGGTAAAGATTATTTTTAGATTGGGACATGTGGCAAGAAAGTGGATCAAAGTGAGACAAGTGGTCTCACACTTGTCAGAAAGTGGATCAAAGTGGCCTCACACTCGTCAGAAAGTGGATCAAAGTGGCCTCACACTTGTCACTCAAGCTATTGTGTGGCTCTCCACTTGTCATCATAGCCTTCTCTTTCCATTTTCACTCATGGGAGTCCCAAATCTATAAATTGGAGCCCTCTCTCTTCATTAATGGAGGCTCTCTTGCTACACACTAGCCTCTACCACCTTTACAGGTTGCCCTAATGATGGCTACTCTCTTTCTCTCTTTCTTGAAGGCTGCCCATGAAGAATACCAGCTGTTGGGGACTGTTTTGGAGGCTTCCATCGCGAAGAAATACTGAAGGCAAGGGTATTTAATCATTTTATTTTGATTTCTAGTCACTATACTTGTTGTATCAATCCTTGTACTTGTTGTACCTGTTGTACTTGTTGTACCAACCATTGTACCGGTTATATCAGCCATTGTACTTGTTGTACCAGCATTTGTGCTTGTTGCACTAGCCATTGTACCTATTGTACCAACCATTGTACTTGCTGTACCAGTCAATGTACCAGTTGTACTAGCCATTGTACCTGTTGTACCAGCCATTGTACCTGTTGTACCGGCTGAATGGAGCGTTGTACTTGTTGTACCAGCTCTATTGCATGAAGACCCGTGTTTTTTTTTGGGGAAGAATCAGTACCCACACGGAGGTATATGGATTATATTATTGGCTCGACATTTCTACAGCCTATGTTCCGGCTTGGTTGCCTCGTGTTGGGCGTGTTATGGCATTTGTATATGGATAATCCGGCATCTCCTGTGGGGAGAGTAAGGCCCTCAAAGCTTGTACATGTTATATTTCTCCTTAGGTAATAAAATACTCTCGGGGGGGGGGGGGGGGGGTCGGCCCATTTCGGCCTCTATGCGGTGTCACATGTGCAAGGTCCTTTTTCAGCATTTGTGGATGTTTTGTCCAGCTTTTATCTTTTATGCAAAGTGATGATGGATATGTGTTAAGGCTGTGGCCATAGTTTATAAGCATTTCGGCCACCAATAGTTTGTAGGCATTTCGGCCACCAACTCACACTACCCTCTTAAGTGCCCATGTTCCCTTCCATCTGCTCTCTATTGTTCCACCCAGATATGGTAGAAACAATCTTCAAGAGAGCACGTAAGACAAGAGAACACTACACACGGTATGTTGTGCTCGACACTACCCTCTGAAGTGCCCATGTTCCCTTCCATCTCCTCTCTATTGTTCCACCCACACATGGTAGAAACAGCCTTCAAGAGAGCACGTAGGACAAGAGAACACTACACAAGGTATGTGAACCATGAGTTACATAAGTCCAATGCATCCCAAATAAAGGGAGCCAAAAAGAATAATCCATAAATCTGAGCATAGATCCAAATCCCTAGAAAAGAAGTCCAGGAATCCATAGACCTGTATACCATAACTCTTACCTCATACTCCTTGCTAACCACACACCTTGGAGCATAAAAGCATCATATCCAAAGATTTCTTCTCTATAAACTCGGATAGATTCGTCCATAGAAATTGCTTGCGAAGCCCAATATCTATATAAATCTCATCCAAGAAAGAAATCTCCATAGATATAATCCATCCCAATAAAGGGAGCCATAAACAATGTTTCCCTAAAACCATCTCAAGGCAAAACAACACCACCTTTCTCCTTGCATGGCTATACAAGGGTTAGTGAACATCAAAAACACTTCATAGTAAATAGCAAAAGCACCAACTTTGCAAACTCAAAGTATACTTAGCTTTTCTTTGCCAGGTTGGTCATGAAGCCAAAAGAAATATCTCGTCACCATATCCTTAAGATATCGTGAGATATATCTCCATATAGCTTGCCTGTAAGCTTGATAATATAATCCACAATATCCATATGGAAAGAGTGCTAAACGTGTGCACATAAAGCCAACTCTATACTTTCAAAATAAATTTTGTGAATTCATAAATCCTTAGACCAAGCTGTCTATTGCTCATCCTCTTGCTTCATAGACTATGAAGTGACCGGCCATGCTTAACAGCAATGATAGTAAGTATGGTCCCCACTTGAGATCTTTTCTCTTCCTTATTGATAGGAGGAAGCCTCTGCTTCCAAGAAAGCCTATGCTCTGATACCAATGTAACTCGCGGCGGGTGCCCGGGGGACTAGGGCCTTTGACACACTTGTTGATACCATCAATGCATATTAAAACATTTAAACATTGTAGCAGAAATGCTTATGGAACACCAGGCTATCTATGCTTGTGAGTGATTGTTTTATCTTGTTACTTGAGCCCACCTCTCATCCAAGGTGTGTGGTTAGAGTACCAACACGGAGTGTAAGTGGTAAAGTGGACATGATGCCTGGTTGACACGGGACTTATGTCTATGCCAAGGGTCATGTGGACCGATGCCTTGTTGGCAGGAGACTTATTTTGTCTCGTCCATTTACTTGGGACATGGATTATGATATCTGGACTTACGGGACTGATTTTTCTCGTCCATTTACTTGGGACATGATTATGATATCTGGACTTATGGGACTGTTTTGCCCATTTATTTGGGACATGGATTTTTTTTTTTATAGAAGCCATATTAGAATCACTATCTCCTCATACAGAGGCCAAGAGTCCTTTTTTGTCGTACTTTTGATGAGACACCATCAGCTGTGTACGATGTTTTGGTCTCATAGGCCACTTTGGCCTTTCGTAGACGTTAATATATCTTTCTTCTTTCTTTCTTCTTTCTCTCTCTTGCTGTAGCCTTCCAACATTTTGGTATTAGAGCTGGTCTCTCTAGGAGAGAGCTGCCTAGACCTGCCAGTCTCCTTCGAACTGTTTTGTATGCCTGCAAATTTCTGCCACCCCTCCACTCAGCCCCCTTGGTGGCACTTGTGTGGAGTGCTCTACTGCCACCCGTTTCTGTCAACTGACCAGCCGGCACTAGTGCAGAGTGGACCGCTGCCGCCCAGCCAGTGGGGCGGTGCTACAACCACAATGGTAGCGCTCAGCCCACTCTAGGGATTACGTGATATACAACTTTTGGGGCTTTTCTGAAATTCATGTAGTTCAGCACAAATGGAAGCCAAAATTGTATGCAAAATTTGGGGCTTTTCAAAGTGTGGATTCTGACATCATGGCTCAAAATGCAATAGATGTATTTGGTGTGTTATCCCAGGAGGATAAGCTAGATGGACCAAACTACTCCTTGTGGAGTTTCATGATTCAGAATTTGCTGGTAGCCATAGGGATTTCATCGTGTGTGTGATGACACACACCCACCTTACCTTGCAGCCGACAACACCTCAGAGGGGAGCTGCTCAAAGGGCTCCAGGAGTTGAGGTATAACATCTTGCTCTTACACAAGAGCAGAGAAGATGGGATTCTAGGGGCACATGCCATGTCTTTGATAGCCCTTTCTGCCAAGAGGTCTATTATTCCGCACATTCGGTCTTGCAAGACAGAGCTTGCTTGGGACACTTTGGAAGCAATGTACCAAGTTTGCAATGAGGCAAGGGTTGCCTACTTGAAGAGGTAATTGGATACTCTTTCTATGGATAAGGGTGACTCTATGACAGATCACCTCACCAAGTGAAAGATTTGCAGGAACAGTTACTGAACATTGATGAGGTTATCCCAGACAAATAGCTAGTCACCAATACTTTGCATTCTTTGCCTTCCTCATATTTGGGCTTTCACACCTCTTTCAATCTCTCTATGAGAGAAGGTGTTGAACCTGTCACTTTTGAAGAATTGGTGAGTTTGCTCTTGCAAGAAGAACAAACAAGAGAAAATCTATCAAGCAACCGTGGTGGTGACAGGGCATTTTCAAACAAGGACAAGGGGCAAGCAAAGAGCTTTAAGCATGGACCCATCCAATAAGGCTGGTCATGGACAGCTCTCTTTTGGAGGTGATACGCCTTAAAAAGGGGATGCTAGCAAGCCCAAAAAGAAGGACAAATGTCACTATTGTCATAAGCCTCGCCACTACATAAATGAATGTAGAAAGCAAATGGAAAAAGACAAGAAGAAAGATGCATGGAATGAAAAGATGCAAGGAAGAAGAGAGCTTGAGCTCTTACAAGCACACACACACTCACACAAACCCTAGAAGAGAACACACAAGGTGAGAGGCTGAAAATTATATTTCTTCTTCACACAACAAAAAAGATCTACAAAGAAGATAAAGTGACTAACAACATAATAGAGTATATACAAGTGGTACATAATGTGAACACGCTAAGAGGAGTGGGTAGGTGTGGACTAGTCGGTGTAGTCCAGTTGTAAAATCTCTAGCGAAGATATGTCGGTGCCAGCTACCAAACCTGCCAGTGATATAAAGGTCGAACAGTCATGTAGGCGCCTCGTGAGTGTAAGCTCATGTTGAGCTTGACATCTCAACACTCTCCCTCAAGCTCAACTCCATCTTATGAACTCCAAGCATATCTCGAAATTTGCGGAGCTTCTCAGCTTCCAAGGCCTTCGTGAAGATATCAGTGACCTGATTCTGTGCGTTGACGTAGGCCAAGGCGATGTCGCCTGCCAAGACTCTCTCCTTTATGAAGTGGTAATGTACCTCAATGTGTTTCGTCCACGCATGGAAAACTGGGTTCTTGGCCAACTCTATACTGCTAAGATTGTCACAATATAAGACAACCTCTCTCTCCACATGCAACCCCAAATCAACAAGTAGCTTGCGTAACCAAGCTACCTCACACGCTGCCACCGCAACTCCTCTGTACTCTGTCTTTGTGCTCGACAAGGCAACTGTGGGCTGCTTCTTGTTGCTCCATGTCACAGCAACACTCTCCAATGAAAACATAAATCCATTGGTAGATCTCCTGTCTGAGATGCTAGCTGCTCAATCTGCATCTGTGTAGCTATATAGCTCCAATGGTACACCTGCTGCATAAAGCAATGCATAATCAGTAGTGGCTCTCAAATACTGAAGCGTGCGTCGTCCATTGTCAAGATGTGGTTTGCGCGGAACCTGCATAAACTGGCTCTCTAAGCCAACAGTGTAACTCAAATCTGGTCTGTTGATTGTGACATAAATCAAACTCCCCACAATCTTCATGTACATAGTGGGATCCTTCAACATGCATCTGCACTAAGCTTGCCATTTTGATCTAATGGCACTGAGATTGACTTACAATGAGTCATCCCATACTTGGACAACATGTCCAATACATAGTGTCTATGTTATAGCCAAATACCTTCAGGTGTGTGAATGACCTCAATCCCCAAAAAGTAGCGCAGATCTCCGAAATCCTTCATCTAGTGATGTGCCACATAATCATCATAAGTCAACCTCTGCACAGGGTTTTTGACTCTTCCAGATCTTCATAACTTTGCATTCATAGCTTCCATAGTCTTCTTCACACCAGGTGTCCTCATTGCTGGAATCCCAAGCTCCTCATCAAGGCTCATCTCCGAGCCACTAGAATCTCCATCAACAAGAGAATGCCCTGCAGAAATATTAGGCATACCAAGGGGCTCAACCACTTTCTCTTTGCCTTTATGTGATGTACCAATTACATTTTCAGGATTGGTATTATGACTCAGCTTACCACTCCATGGTCTATCAAGAGAACCGCTGGATGAGGAATCTCTTGGTCCGTTCAATGACTGTGATTGTTACTGACTTGCATTCTGTGCAACCACATTTCCACTTACATCAGCCCCAACAACATCTTTTTCAGCAGCATACTAGCTACTCATCTCATCAAATACAACATCTCTGCTTACCCTCAATTCACGTGTAGTAGGATTATAACATCTATATCCCTTTTGCTCAAGGGAATACCCAATAAACACACATTTTTCTGGTTTTGGATCCAGCTTAGTACGCAACTTATTTGGCACATGCACATATGCAATACATCCAAAAACTTTCAAGTGAGACGTTCTACGTGCACTTGTATAGAAGGTCTGATGCTCTGAATTGCTGAACTGTTTTTGTTTTGTGAAGACTGTTGATCTTCACCCAAGTTTTTCTCTCCAATGATCAGCATTGACACCAAATCTGTGAAGTTGGAAATGTTCTCCCGAGTTTAAATAGACGTCTTAAACGCCTTGTATTGTGGCCCGAGCTACGTAGACACACTTTCACCTTATCATCATCAATAGAAACACCAATTGATGCAATGAATCTACAATGCCCTTGATCTTTAAGGCATAATCATTCACAGACATATTCTTCTTCTTCACAGTATGAAGCTCATTCTTCAACTGAATCTCTCATGTCTTGGTGTTAGTTTCATACAACTTCACCAAGGTGTTCCATGTCTCCTTAGGTGACTTGGCATCCTGTATATGTCCAATCATGGTGTCTTGTATACTAATAGAAAGCCAATACATGACTTTCCTTGCTCCTTGATTCTGATCCTTAAACTCTTCTACATCTACAACAGTTGGATTAATCTCCGGTGCCTCCTCATGTTCACCTTCAATGTAGTTCCAATAACCTTTTCCCATCAGGAAATTTGTCAATCTAAACCTCTAAGCATGGAAGTTGTTTTTGTCAAGCTTCTCTACAACAATCTGGTTTATTCCATCAATCGACATCTTTTCAGCAACACAAATTTACCAAAAACGGTACTCTTGCTTGACTTACACAAACTGTTGTATTCTCTGCAACAGTACTATACTGCACCCAAACTGTCACAACCAATGACCTCAATTTGCATACATACACCCAATGGTAACTTTGAGACCTCTTTGCAGTACACACAATGTCTGCACAACCAATCGCCCTTCTTGTAGTTCCAAAAAACAGAGTTCTGCAAATAATTAAAACTTACTCGCAATGCCCGTGAACATTTGTGAATTGAAAAAAAGAGGTCCAGATGTGCTCGAAACGCGTTTTCGGCCTGAAAAACTTTGTCCGACAAACACTATAGTTGCCCTGTAGCTCTCCTCTAGCGAAGAAAGCTTCTTAATCAGAGTTCGTTTGCCGATGTCTCCCGAAGAGCTCTTGACAAGGGTGTAGTAGCCAACACAAAGGAGGAAGAGTAGATGAAGCTCTTACCCTTGTATTGCTTCTTGTGCTCCTCTTGCTTGCCGCTCAGTCCTTAGCATGAACCAAGCTCTGATACCATGAAAAGATGCAGGGGAGAAGAGAGCTTGAGCTCTTGCAAGCACACACATTCACACAAACCCTAGAAGAGAACACACAAGGTGAGAGGCTGAAAATTATTCTTCTTCTTCTTCTTCACACAACAAAAAAGGTCTACAAAGAAGATAAAGTGACTAACACACATAATAGACTATATACAAGCAGTCCATAATGTGAACACGCTAAGGGAAGTGGGTAGGTGTGGACTAGTCGGTGTAGTCCAGTTGTAAAATCTTTGGCGAAGATATGTCGGCGCTAGCTACCAAACCCGTCAGTCATATAAATGTCGAACAGTCATGCAGGCGTCTCGTGAGTGTCAGCTCATGTTGAGCTTGACATCTCAACATGAAATGACAAAGCAGAGTAGTCTACTAATGTAGTCTATGAGAAGTGGACGTTTTTACTCACATGCAATAGTGATACACCACGCGCTATAGAACAAGAGATGTGTTTGATTGCATCCCATAGTAAGAATGTAATTTGGTATTTTGATAGTGGTGCTTCGAGCCATATCACTTCTTGCAAAGATGTATTTCAACACTTGGTTTATGCTTCTAATGGTTGCATTGTATCATGTGCAGATCATTCTACTTATCCAATGAAAGGGATAGGCAAGGTCATGCTTGTTGTAGCCAATGGTGCAAATGTATACATGACAAATGTATTGTATGTTCTAGGGATAAAGAAAAATATTCTCTCTGTCTCAGTCATAACCAACCAAGGTTGGGTGGTTGAATTTGCCGATAAGAGGTGCTTAGTCTAGGACCCTTCAAGGGGTCATGCTATAGTCACTTTTGGAACACCATGCAATGGCTTGCATAAGCTGGACAGCTATAACAAGTGTTGATATGATGCACAAACAGTGGCTGCCCACACTCCTGCCACACAAGATGCAGAACTACGGCATGCTCATTTCAGGCATGTAAACTTTGGGAGTTTGATGCTTTTGCAGAAGCATCATACGGTTGACCATTGACAATATGCCGCCTCTTGAGTCTCCAACAAGACATGTATGGGAGGGGTGTATTTTAGGAAAGATGCACCGCAAACCATTTCCCAAGGATGGAGTTGCTAAAGTTGAAAATAAATTACAGCTCATACATAGTGATGTATGTGGTCCGATGCGGACACTGTCCATGGGGGTGGGGGGGGAGGTGGTGGGACATCTTTACTTTGTCACATTCATTGATGACTACTTAAGATTTGCTTGGGTATATCTTTTGAAAGCAAAAGCATATGTGTTCACATGCTTTCAACACTTTGTGGCAATGGTTGAAAGTATGTGTGGATGTAAAGTATAGACACTCCGCTCAGATAGGGGGGGAGAATACATATCTAATGCATCCAAGGATTATTTTCTTGAGAAGGGCATCAAACATCAGTGCACTATGCCTTGTACACCACAACAAAATGGTGTAGCTGCGAGAAAGAAAAGGTCTCTCATGGAGATGGCAAGATGTATGGTGACAGCATAGAAGTTGTCTCATACTTTTTGGATGGAAGCCATTATGTGTGCAACCCATGTGTTGATCAGGTGCCCAACAAAAGTTTTGAAGTCCATAACACCATTTGAGGCTTGGCACAACAGAAAGCCAAAAGTGGATTATATGCTTACATTTGGGTGTTTTGCATATGCTCATGTGCCAAAGCAACTTAGAACAAAGCTAGATGATAAAGCAATCAAATGCATCTTTGTGGGCTATAGTAACGAGAGCAAGGGATACTCTCTCTATAATCCAATGACATGTCGGGATTTTTTTTCGACTGGCCTTGGGCCCAAGATCCTCCCGTAGTTACTGATTTTCCATTGCCCGTATGCACTTAATTATCTGCCCGTAGGTGATGCTGCTGAGGAAGCACCAAGGGGGTTTTGAATCCAGGACCGCTTGGTCCTAGGCAAACACCTTCACCACTTGAATTGGCTGACACGCCAGATTTTTGTCAGTGGAGATGTGGTATGGGCTGAAAATTCAGTTCAGCCCATGCTCAACTTGTATAAAAGTCATGATACCGGCTCATAGGACATGTTTGATGGGTTTTTACTCATAGCCATTAGTGGGGATTCAGTTCAGCCAGCCCCTATGTCTCACATTGAACAAGATGTAAGACATGGAACAACCAGCAAATCAGCCCCCTTCTATGGAAGATGTTGTGAGGGAAGAGCAAAAGGGAAGAGAAAACTTCCATAAGGAGACAAATTTGTGCTTATATGGTTGTTGAAAACCTTGCAAGCTAGCAAAATTTCAGCTCCACTAACAGGAAGACCAATGGCTAGTTCCAGCCATGCATTGAATGTACAACAATGGGGAGTTTGCATTTGCCATGGGGGTCTCTTTGATTCAGAAGAGCCTTCTTCTTATGAAGAAGCACAAGAGAATGAGCATTGGGTGCAAGCCATGCAAGATTAGATATCTTCTATCATGAAGAATAATACATGGGATCTTGTGGACTTGCCTGAGGGCAAGGATGTCATTGGACAAAGTGGGTGAAGAAAGTCTGATAGTACCATTGACAGGTACAAGGCAAGACTTGTGGCTAAAGGCTATCCTCAAAAAAAGGGAATAGATTATGAGGAGACTTTTGCTCCTACTTCTTGGACGACTACAATCTGTTTAGTGATTGCATTGGTTGCACATTAAGGATGGAAAGTGCATTAGCTGGACATTAAGATTGCATTCTTGAATGGGGATTTGCAAGAGAAATTCAGCCCATCGATTTTGAAGTTCCTAGCGAGAAACATAAAGTATGCAGGTTACGCAAAACATTATATGGTTTGAAGCAAGCTCCAAGAGCTTGGTATGATAAAATACATGCTCATTTGACCAGCCATGAATAGTCCAGCCGAAAACTGAGTTATGTGATACATGCTCATTTGACCAGCTAGGGTTATGTGAATAGTCCAACCGAAATCACCTTGTATGTGACGAAGACTAGTGCAAATACTCTCAGTCATCTTGTATGTAGATGACATGCTCAAAGTAGGGACTTGTGAAGAAGGAATTTCAGGTTTCAAGGCTGATTTGAAAGCTGAATTTGGTATGTTAGATGTGGGGCCTTTACACTACTGTCTTGGCATTGAGTTTATGCATAGAGATGATGGCATTGTTATGCAACAAACTAAGTACATAAAGAGTTTGCTAAAAAGGTTTCACATGGAAGAGTGCAAGCCGCTTTCTACTCCAGTCGAACAGGTTTATGGCTCAGCATGCATGACATTGGTGATCCTTTTGAAGCCGGCATTTGCAGCCAGGTAGTGGGATGCCTCATTTACTTGTGTAACATGAGTCCTGACATAGCTTTTGGAGTATCTCTGTTGAGTAAATTCATGCACAATCTACGCACAAAGTATTAGCAAGCAGTGAAACACATTTTCCGTTATCTACTAGGTACCCGGGATCTTGGTTTGTTCTATCTGCCGGCGGTTTTTTTTTTTTGGGGGGGGGGGGGGGGGGGGGGGTAGCTTGCAGCTTTATGCATACAGTGATTCAGATTGGGCTGGTGATTATGATACCAGACAATCCACTAGTGGGAATTGTTTTTTCCTTGGCAGTTCATGCATATCTTGGTTGAGTAAAAGCAACCCATTGTTGCCACATCTACCTGCGAGACTGAGTATAGGGCAGCCTTCACTGCTAAGGTAGATTGTGTATAACTGAGGAGATTATTAGCTGATCTTTATGAGTGTTAGTAGATACCCACTACTATTCTCACTGATAGCTAGGGCGCTATGGCTGTGGCGCAAAATGCCGTATTTCATGCACGTAAACTAATCTTACTGCCCTACACAAGATAATGTTGCGGATCTATTTACTAAGGCTTTGTCTAAAGCTTTCATACAGAGAGTGATGCGCTACCTTGTATAGGTCACACTTACACTACAGGGGGATTTGAAGGCAAATGCACACTTATGGTAGTGCTACATGTGAACAAGACCTAACCAAGGGCAATTTTTCCCATGTGGTTTTTTCCCTTGGATATTCAGTGTGAAAGAACATTTGGTCTACTGCTTTGTACTTTCCTATTATTATGATGGATGGATATATGTGGATGGTTGACTCCATCACCACCACTCATTCTCACCCTCAACATTTTGCTGTATTGTGTCTAGCTCCATCTCTCTCTGTGGTTGTGAATAACATTCTCTCTCTCTCTCTCTTTCTTTTCTTTTCCAGATAGTGTATCAGATGTCATATGGTTGTAACTTTGGTCTCATAGGTCGCTTTGGCCTTTTGAAAGACGTTAATAAAATCTTTCTTTCTTTCTTTCTTTCTCTATAGAGAAGATGGCTTTCTATAGAGACCATCTTCTCCGCACCAGTGAGGATGGCTTTATACTTAGACCGAGCTACATGGATACCCATTTGTCCCATGGATTGAGGTGTACCATTGGGCAGATCCGCACCTCTTCTCATCAGTTAGAGATAGAGACAGGCAGATTTAGAGGCATACCTCCAGGGGAGAGGATATGTCAGATTTGTTGGATAGAGCCAGAGACGGAGGAGCACTACATCTGTTGCTGCACAGCATATTATGAGACGCTACCATTGCCTTTTCAGAGAGGGATTTGGACCACTGGCTAGAGCATGGACTATTGTGATCAGCGATGCTTGGGTTTTTATCTCCTGGAGATCCGCAGGCTCAGAGAGTTCATTATGAGGAGCAGACGCCCGACTGGCAAGGAGTCCACACATAGACAGATCACTGACTTCTTCAGAGGGACTACCCAAGAGGACACACAGCCAACAGCCCAACAGTGGGCACCCCGTGGGACTCTAGTTGAGAGAGCTATCCAGTTGGGCAGATCCAGACACCCGAGGGTTCGCGGATCCTTACATCAGAGACGATGCCTACACCGGAGGATTCAGAGCATCATTGTGAGGCATCGGGCTCGTCCGACCAGGCATCTCACTATGGCAGATACCCAGGCCATCTGCCGGCACAGACCCATGCTAGAGCTCCTAGGATGATTACCACTCCAGCCATATACTGTTGTACTCGCTGTCACTTTTGTGCTCCCCCATATTCATGTTGCTTCCCACTTTCCCTAGTTGCTGCTTCCGGATGCTCCCTACTGATGTATTGTAGGGCTAGATACTTACCTTCAGTCCTTTCTTTTCTTTTCCAGATAGTGTATCAGATGTCATATGGTTGTAACTTTGGTCTCATAGGTCACTTTGGCCTTTTGAAGACGTTAATATAACATTTCATTTCATTTCATCTCTCTCTCTCTCTTGTTGTGGCCTTCCAACAATACAAGCATGAAGATCCAGTCTTGAGAGAATCCCATACATCTAATGGTTCCTTAAAGGAAATCCCAAGGAATTTTATCATATGCCTTATCAAAGTCTAGCAATAAGATGGCTAGGGGTTGGTCACTTTCCTTAGCACATTCATAGATCCAACTCATGGATTTTTGCAACTTTACTTCAATTTTCTCAAACTTAAACCCCGGAATCGAAGGTATTATATGAAAAAAGGTAGAGAGAGAGAGAGAAAGAAAGAAAGAAAGAAAGATTTTATTAACGTCTTCCAAAAGACCGAACTCGGCCTATGAGACAAATCAGTGTACCTGTGTGGGGTATCCTCTGTCATCCCAACAAAATGAAAAAGTAATGAACTAAAAAAAAGAATCTAGGTGTGCAATAAGTACAATGAGTGGGGGAGGTGATGGAGCTCTACTACTAGGAGAATGCAAAGCTATATGCATGGAGTATACAATCATGATATGCAACCTAGCTAGCTCCATCCTGTACCATACTGGGGATATAGAATGGTATACATCAATGAAGGGGGTGTCCACAGCTCCCTGAAGAACATGCCTGGGTCTGCTCTGAAGCGAGCCAGTCGCTCCGCACCCTCTCTGTGAAACTGAGCTCTGATCTCTGTCATCTCTCTCTGGTATAGGCGTGGTGTCCGAAAGCCAGGTGTCCTCTGTCTCCTGCGGGCTCTGAGTGTCTCTGCTCTTTGGAGAGTAATTCCCTGCTGTGTAGGAGTTAAGAGGGGGGTGGATCTCTGAAAAAATGTAGTAATCTGTGTCTGTCATCCCCCCTCTGGAGCTGTCTGAGCCTGTAATGATGTCTCTCTGTGACGCTGTATGTCTAGAATGAATCTCCCCAGTATGCACTGGTCTGCTGCCTCAAAGATCTGGCATAGGGAATGTGGCTCATTGCGAGGCATCGGGCTCGTCCTACCAGGCATCTCACTATGGCAGATATCCAGGCCATCCGGGAGAGACCCATGCTAGAGCTCCTAGGATGATTACCACTCCAGCCATATACTGTTGTACTCACTGTCACTTTTGTACTCCCCCATATTCATGTATTCATGTATCCATGTACTCATGTACCCCATTTTGACTAGTAGCATTAGCTTCCCACTCTCCCTAGTTGCTGCTTCCGAATGCTGCCTACTGATGTATTGTAGGGCTAGATACTTACCTTCAGTCCTTTCTTTTCTTTTCCAGATAGTGTATCAGATGTCACATGGTTGTAACTTTGGTCTCATAGGTCTCTTTGGCCTTTTAAAGACGTTAATATAACATTTCATTTCATTTCATTTCTGAATAAAATGGGATATCTCTCTCTAATGGCTGTATATGCTCAGCATCTGCATACATAATGCTCCTCACTCTCCACCTCCTCTCTGCACAATCTGCATACCCTCTCCTCTCGGGGTATCCGTGCTGCTCTGCCAGTCTCGATCTCCAATCGATGTGATGAGACTCTAAGCTGGCCAATAGCTACTCGGGAGCCATGTGGTAAAAAGCCCTCCATGTATGTAGGCCTCTCTATAAATCCATCATCAGTGATACTTATGAAGTGATCTCTGTAGTATAGCATCTTCGGTGGAAGAGGCTGTGTAGGTGATATCCATGTCTCTCGTGTATAGAGCTGCCATAGGTCCTGTCTCAATACTCTGTTCCTCTCACTATGAGAGAGACGGATATGTGGTGCATCTCTGTCATACAGGAATGGTGGTAGATGATCCATGTCTAGGCCATGCTGTGAGAACCAATGTGTGACCTGTGCATACCATGATCCTCTCTCTCCTGCCTCAACCAGCTGTCTAGATGCCTCAAAAGCTCTGTATGACAATCTGTCCTGTGGCATCTCTCTGAATCTGTCTAGCGGGCATATAGTCTGGAATATGGCCTCTACCATCATAGGAGGCACAGCAAACTCTGCTTGGATAACGTCATGAGGTACTGACGGTTTGCTGCGTATCATGAGGGCCTGTGGTCTCTCTATCTGTGTCCACCAATGGGTAGCACGTCCTGGCGCCCATACCGCTACTCCATACATCAGTGCCGGTGTGACAAATGTGTCAAATAGCCACCCCTTCGTCCGAGGCTCGTGAAAATGCGCCTGGTGGCACTGTCTCTCTAGCATAACCAATGCTGCATATCCCCGTGTCAATCTAGCTCTGGCTACTGAACCCATGGTGAAGCGCGTGGCTATTGCAGAGAAGGTAACCCCTAGGTACACGTATGATATCACCCCCTCCACCTGGCGTCCTGCGAGAGTGAATGTTAGCTGACTCCTGCACTGTCTCGATGTATGAAAGACCATAACCTTGGTTTTCCCAAGGTTCACAGTAAGACCACTCTGTGTGCAGAAATCATGGAGTGCATGTAGATGCTGCTGTAGACCTCCTGGAGACTAATACAATATCATCAGCATAAAGCATAATATGTACTGAGGTACCTGCTAGATCAACTCCATCTCCGCCTCCCCGTGTAATGAAGTCAGCCACCTCATCAATGTATAACCCAAATAGCGTGGGGGAAAGTGGGCATCCTTGCTTCACACCAATGGTGCTAGCAATAGTCTCGGACATAAATCCTGGGCATCTGACTCGCCCAAAAACATGCTCATATAATGCATAGATGCTCCATGTCATATCTGCTGGTTTGCCAAGAGACTGCAGGCGTTGAAAGAGCCTCTCTCATGGTACTGTGTCAAATGCCTTGCGGAAATCCACAAAGCAGCGATAGAGCTTTCTCTTCCTCACTCTGGCCTGATCAATCATACATCTCAAAGTGAATACATGGTCAGTGGTAGAGAAAGCTCTCCTGAAGCCTACCTGCCCTGATGAGCGTAAACCTGCTCGCTCAGCATATAAGCTAAGCTCTTGCTCCAACACTGCACCATAGAGCTTGGCCAACACGTGGCCAACCATAACTGTCCTGTAGTTGCTCAGATCGAGCATATCCCTTGTTTTGTGGATCGGCACAATGGTGTGCATCGTCCACTCCGCAGGCAAACCCTCTGCACTCGTCATCATACCATCTGTTCTGGGGCATAGTCCCAGATCTCGCAGGCTCTCTTGACTGGACACGATGTGGGAAGCTCTGTAATGCAACCGTGTGTAGGAGTGATGCCAGCTGGGCTGTAATGGTATCCATAGGTGCCAGGGGATCCATGAGTAGGAGCCCATCCTCTACTCTGCTAGTGTATATGTCTGCCATGTCATGTGTGAAGTAGATGGTAGTGTGTGGCGTTGGTATGTGGGGGACTGGTGATACTGGTGATCCGGCTAGTGAAAATGCCAAGTATGTATGATCTGCCCCAATAGGACGAGGTGGGATGGAGAATGAGGTGACAAGCTGTGATGCCTCCAAAGACCCCCTGGTCCGTGTATGACCTCCATGTGGGAAGCATGTCAGCCCTCCTGATCCCGGCCACTGTAGCATCCCGTTATAAATAACGAGACAATGCCTGGCTCCCAACTCTAGTAAGTGGTCCCCATAATGTCCTCTGTCTGGTCCAGTGTCCTCTGATGCCCGACTAGCCCTTATCTCCTCTGGATCCATAGGGTGGAGGATCTCCATGTCATCATAGTCATACACCTCACACTGTCTGGTCTGTGTGTGGGCATTGAAGTCACCCGTAAGACATACTTTCCCTAGTGTAGAATAATGCATACCTCTGACAGACAAGTGTATGGCGAGGCTCCTGTCTCCTCCTCCTGTGGCATGTCCTCTGTAACGACATAGGAGGATCCTGATGGAGGAAAGTAACATAGGGCTATGTATATAACCCTGTCCTGTGAGAGCTGTAAGTTGATCCACATGTATCTGGCCTCTGGATCCTGTGCTACCACTCTCAGTCTCCCCTGTAGCTCGCGTCTGAATAGAACTGCTGCTCCCCCCCCGACCCTCTTGAGGTACCCTGGCGTGTGGTCCTCCTGTATGCTGACTTCCACTGGAATCCCTCTACTCGAGGTAGCCCTCTCTCTGGGCTCTGATGTGTCTCTGTCAGAAGTATGATGTCTCTCCCCACCATAACATGCTCCAGTCGTCCAGGCTGCACCCATAGGGAACCATTACAGTTCCATACTGCCATGTGTATCTCTGTCAGTGGCCTGGTCTGTGTCCCATAGGCCCCAAACCGCTAATGCATGGGCCGGCCATCAATGATGACCCGACCATCTCGATAGAAGGCCTTCTTGCCTTCTCTCCTCGCGTGTAAGACTTGTGGCATGCAAGCTCTCCTATGCTCTAGCTGCATCCTCGTGAGATCATCATCCAAGAAAATAGGAGCTCCCTCTAAGCCTCGTAGTATGACCCTCTTCCTCATGAAGGTGACCCTCTCTGTCTCTCCTGCAAACTGTAGGATGAGGGCTCGCTTGCGTGTTGAGTCTTTCCCGGTCTCCATGCTTTGGTGAAGGGGAGAGGGTCCTCTTCCCTGTAGCCTAGCTTTATGCATAGAAGCTGTCCATCTTTCTCGGGAGTGGAGTTGGGTGTCTCGGCTATACATGTGACTCGAATGTTGAGGCGGCGGGCATGCCTCATCTTCTCCTCCTCAATGGTGGTGTGAATGATTTAATGTTCTTCCCTTTGAGTCTCCTCCCTCACTTCTTTGCGGAAAGAAAAAAGGGAGAGAGAGAGAGAGAGAGAGAGAGAGAGAGAGAGAGAGAGAAATGAAATGATATATTAACGTCTTCAAAAGGCCAAAATGACCTATGAGACCAAAAAGGTTACAACAATTGGTGGATCTGATACAATGTCTGTGTAAGGAAAGCTAAAAACAATTAAACAACTAACTGAAACTGAAACAACTATGAGGAAAAGTACGGTACCAGGAGCTCCTAATGGATAACATGTGGGAGGAAAACTCCAGCAAACAACAAAGGTAAGCATCATACACATCACTATCCAAAGATGTCTCTCATTGGTCGATGGCGGATATCCTCAATGTCCTCCATGGTGAGTACTCTGACTGGACGTCTCCCATGCCGTGCTAGAGAGAGAGATTGTATAACGTGTGCTAAAGACCCAAAGGGTCAATGAGACTAAAAGGATGTTACAGATGATCCATGAGTAAGCTGATGCCATGATAACATGAAAAAGAAAAACCAAGCTGCCAAAAGAAAGATAGGTGTACGTCTCTTAAAGATCCATTGGGTCTATAAGACCAAAAAGTGTTCCGTAAGTTCCATGTGTAAACTGGAAATCAACATGGAAACAAGGCCGCTTACCACACAGACCCTACATGTACAATGAAAGGTAGAAGCAAGTGGAACCAGTGGGATTCATCAAGTGTCATCTTCCTCTGATCCAGTAAGTGTTAAAGAGCATGATCTTGGTTTCACCAAGATTCACTGTGACGTCTCTCTCATCACAAAAGCGTTGAAGTGAATCAAGGCGCGGTCAATGGAGGCCTATCACATTGCTTGGGACTACCCACGAAATACTTGCCAAGGCAGTTGCAGCCAGTATTGCACAATGTGATTCATGATACGCAAAATGGGTTCCTTCAAGGAAGAATATCTTCTCTTTTGATTTTAATTTCATGAAATCGAAGTGACATTTAAAACTCCCTAAATCCAATTTGGGGGCTTTCGCAAAAATTCTCTAATTGGATTGGGGGATTATTGCAATCTCACTTCAAATTGTTGTGTCATTTCGATTTCCACTAAGTTGGACTGACATTTCAAAAATTCTCAAATTCAAATTGGGGGTTTTTTTTTTTTTTGCTTGAAGTGAAATTGCAAAAAATATTTAATTTGTAACTTTTGCAATTTTATTTGGTTTGGTGCATTGAAGTGAAATTGCAAAATCTCCTAGTCTGGGAGTTTTTGGCAAATTTTCTTTGTTTTGGTGAAATTGAAGGTGATATTATAAAAATTCCTAAATCTTACTTGAGGATTTTTGCAATTTCATTTCTATTTTTAGAGGTGCTAAATATTTTAAATATTTATTTGTTCAACATTAAAGATACAACTGCAGGATAAGTATAAAGGCCCTGTCCCGTGCTGTTATGAGCACATGAAAATGCCCCAAAATTCTAAGAAACATGTAGGGATAATCCTTGTGAAGAGAAATGGACCCAAATAGTTAAGAGAGGTTAATTTTGGTTTTGCTTCTTGCATGTGACAAAACACTCTTCTCAGCTCATCAGCCATGGTGGTTATGTAGGATCAAGCATTGCTTTATTCAAGAATGATAATGCTTTCTATCTCAGCCTGTACACCTGCATTTGCAGCTTTGCCCATCAAGGACAATCTCACCATGACAAGTTCTTGGCTCATTACAGAATCCACTTCCATATTTTGCAAAGATTCCTGCAGCTGATGTCTTGGTCTCGAGTGATGAAGTGGCTAGTTCAGTAAATGATGATCGGCTAGAAGTTTGGGAACGAGGTATTTGTCTGACTTTTGATGTTGTTTTTAGCTCATTGATGATTCCCTCATTGTCTTTGAGTAAATTCCACTTTTTTTGGGGGGTTAAAGTTGAAAATTTATATTATAATAGAGTGGTTACAAAAGCTTTTTATCCAAGAAGCTTAACTTTGATGCGGACATATCTTCGGAAAACATTCAGAGCCTTGCTTGTAGTTCCACCAAATCCAAAATATATCAACTCAACTCGCTCTCTCTGAGGTTTTGCATTATCATTTCCCTTTTTTTAATCTCAATAAGCTTCTCTGCTGCAGCTGACTCCTTTGTAAGATTTGCCAGATCTATCTCCATGTTCTCTTTTTGGAAAGCTTCCAGATCCTCAATCTCAGCCAGCAATTTAGCCCTTGTGAGAGCAGCTCTCCTCAACTGCACAAACAACCACCATCTCAGTCCAGGCACTGAATCAGACTATTTTCCTGAAACACACATAATAGATAAGCCGCTCTGATCACATTCCATAAACCTGTTGACATTCCCTTAGCCTCTCCAAGCAAAATTTCTTTCCAATTTAATGAAGCTGCGTGGGCTGGAGAGATGGTGGTTGTCAAGAGTTGTCCTGTTTCCTTGACAGGTAATGAAAAGATGCGGAATGGTTTCAATCTCCACTCTACATCTGGGGCATATGCAATCACCTATGCCAATCCTTTGGGCTCTCTCTTGCGTCCAGAGGGACTTGGGAAGAATTCACCAAAGAAGACGAGAGATTTTAGGGGGAATGATGCTAGACCAAATGCTGGTAAACCTGAACTTCCACTGCCTTCTGTACTGGGAAAGATTCCACCTTGAGTTGAGCTTAGCATGTAGAGGGGGATCCACAACTTTAAATATGGGGATTGGAAGCAGACTGTCTAGTCCTGACCAAACAAAAGCTTTGATCTGTACATCTCCTTTGATCTGTATGAATGCAGCAAGGTTTCTATTCCATAAGGAGAGTCTGCTAATGAGCTGGTCTAGATTGTCCTCATTGAGTTAAAGGTTTCTCTTAGTTCATCTTGGGACAGCCATCTGTGATATTGGAAGTTCCAGACATCTCCCCAGGTAGACACTCCCTTCATTGACATCTTGCAGGCATATGAAAGAAAGCTAGGATGAATGTTATCCTTACAGACCATTGAGAACCAGATAGACTCCAAATGATACATTCCTGCCTGAGATTGCCCATTAGGGTGAGTCTTGATTTGCACCTGTTCCAAGCTTTCCAGAGACCTTTGAGAAGTTGGCTGCCTTTAGGTTTGATTTGGATTTTACTACAGTATAGGGTCTCCATCTTGGATAGGCTTGAACAGAAAACTGAGAGGCATCTCTATGCAACAACTGAGCCCAATCTTCCTTTGGGCTGGAGAGTCTTCTAATCATCCATTTAGAGACCATCCTGTCAGCCCAGGACTCCTAGGGCTGGGAGACCCAAACCACCATCCTCCTTTGGTAGGGTGCGGTACTTCCAAGCGACTTTTGGCAGCTTGAAGGTTTCTGAGTCACCACCCCATAAGATGTTTCTACACAAGGCTTTAAGGGGTTTCAATTCGGCATTAGAGGTCTCCAACAAGACAAGAAAAAGTAAGTATGCTTCAAAACAACAAGTCTGCCAGCCATTCCCTGTTGCAACCCTTTCCACTTTTCAAACTTCTGCTTTACTCCATCTATGACCCACAACCACCTCTATGATTTGACAGCCTTGATCCAACAACCATTGTGGGGGTACTTGCAACATTGTTCTGGTACCAGTTTTAGAGTGGTTGATTTGAGATCCAAAAGCAAGACAAAAGGTCTGGAGACACTTCCAGAAGGATTGAATAGACCTGTTGTCATTATGGACCATACTGTAGCCAATTGTTGGAGGCACATCTGCTCCTCACTATGGGGGAGGGTTAGCCCTCTTAGAGATGCTTTCTGAATGGCATCTGAAACCAACCACCATAGGGCGTCTGCAGCATAGTTACCAAGGAACGGGAATGGGGGAATGTTTTGACCCTTGGAAACAGGGAACGTTTCGGAGGATGGGGGGAATGCCACGTCATATCTTCACTGTTGATTAAAAAAATAAATAAAATCAAAATACATTGAAATCATAGATGTACAAAACATAATATAACGAGAGAACTCCAAAACAGAGTTGTAACTTTCAAGTTTCAAGTCTTTACTCGTAGGCCGAGGCCTTTGCAAAAATGAGATTACAGATTACATCAATCATCAATGATCAATGTCAATTTATAGATGATCTACAATCAAGAGTGACGAGTCAAAACTTAAAGTAAGATTACAACGACAAAATGAATATGATAAATCAAAACTACATAGTACAAGGAAAGGTTTTGTTTAACTCACCTCTTGGCCAAGCTCTATGATTTGCTTTCGATTTCCACTCCAATGGTGCTTCATAGCTTCAATGGTGACCTTCATAGCTTCAATCTCCAACCACTTGAAGTTTAGGATTTCCACTCAATGTGAAAGCAACCTATGCTTTGATACCATGTAAATAGAATGGGGATGCACGAATAACACTTTCATAAATTCTAATTGGCTCATAAATTCTAATTGGCTCTCACATAACCATAGACAAGAATAGGAGAAGCCATTGTTTCATTCCATTCTCCTTCGCATACTCTTCATCCTCTAAAAACCACACACACATAATGATAAGTTCACACCATACTAATGTAAAACCAAGTGTCCACACACTTGGCCATTGGGCACGATCGATTTTTGTCCACACTCCTATTCGCTAATGCATACCACAAATGTGTCACACCGACACTATCTGGAGAAGCTTGCTATCTCTATAGCCATAACACATTTACGTCTGCCTGATGGTTCTTTTTCATCAGGTCAGGCTTCTTAGCTAAAAGGGAGGGGCTTGGGAGTCTTTCTTCTTCTTTTGGGATGGCAAGGACCAGGGGAAGATCTTCCTGAAAATCCATGTTATCAATCTCCCTCTCCAGAGTGTCGGACATCAAATGTACCTTTTGGGTACTTGGAACAAACTTGTCCTCTACGTGAGTTTGATCTAAGTTAGCTTTTGAGAGGGGTCAGTCGAATGAACTAGTAGGGTCTTTATATAGTGACCCTGGTTAGGAACAGATGGAGAATTTTTAGACGGACAGTTCTTTATATAGTGACCCTACTTGTTACAATGAAAACATGCATTAGGCATATTCCTATAGATGATGGATTGCTTAATGAATAGATTTTCTTTCCCCAGGTTAATAATTAGGGTTTTTGAAAGAGCTTGACTTGGGTCCATTTCTATGAGGGCCTGCGGATGCCACCTAGGGTTTAGTTCTAAAACAGGTCTCTGTCCTAGGAGTTTTCCCAAAGCTTTCACAATAAGTTTAAGCAATGGATACAGGTGTAAGGGGAGATCAGGGAACTCCACCCAAACTGGGATTTTTTGTAGGCTTAGGCCCATTGGGGAGAAAATCAGGGGGTCCATCGGAACAAGGAAAGTGGGGAGTGCCTCATCCACTGTCCAGCACCTAAAATATTAAGGGCCATAACCTCCTCTCTGAATAGAAAACTAAAGTAGTTATCAGGCAGATATTGGATTTGATCAATAATCACCTCCCTGGAAAGCGAGTTAGTTCTGATCCAGTTTCTGAGTATCTCAGTGGGAGGCTGGGGGCCATGGCACAATCCAATTAGCGCCCTGGACTGGTAGACTTCCATCCAATCCTTCACCAAATGGAAAGGAAGGGAAACGGAAGCCTTACCTTCCGTACTTCCATTATCCTCTTGTTTAGAGTTGAATTCGCTTCCTCCTTCGTCATCCTCAGACCGGTGTGATGACCCTGCGAAGGGCAATGTCCTTGTAGATTACCATGAGCAGGACTCCGATCTGGTTCTCTTCTAGTTCCTTGGACTCCATGGCTAGGAGACTTCTGATTGTTGACAGGAGTTGGCTCAAGGGTGTCCTCCTGGTTGAGCTTTCCACAATTCTCTGAGGAGATAAATAGCGGATTGATAGGGAGTGCCTAGAAGAACTCCAAAGCCAAATCTGGGACTGAAGAGAGGAATGGTGCGTGGTTCCCTGCATGCAACTCCAAAGTGCCAAAGGGTGTCGGAATTGGCAACTGCTAGGGATTCGACTGACCTTCCGCTTGAAGATTGAAGCGCGGGTAGGTTAACTAAAGACGGGGAGCAATCATGTGGCCACCTGCCATGGGCTCCTGTGGAAAGCTTCTGTTCTGGATATCAAGCTGGGGACTATGCAGCGTCGACGTGTAGCTGGGAGAAAGACGGCTGCTCTGATTTGGTATGGACGACATGTAGGGCAAAGGGGGCCGGGGGGAGGGGGGGGGCTTGTGGCCTCCCTCTGGGGAGGGACTGCTCTCTAATGATTTTCTACTATATGAATGCAAATTGGGTGTAATCATGTTGCATGTAAGTCTTAATCAACATGCATGTGATCAACTTTAAAAGATTCACCAATAACTACGAGTTTGGTGGATCATGCAATTATTTAAAATGACTTAAATGGATGAAATTTATATCGCCTTTGAATTGTATATGCACATCTTTGACTTCACTTCTATTTTATCTATTTCTATTAGATGTAATAAATTATCTTTTTAGATCATGTGGTTAAAAAATCATATTAAGGTTGTCGTGCAATATTCAATTACACTTATGATCTTGCCATGATGATAAGCCTATAAAATATATATCATATTGAAAAGCATATTGGCCTACTTGCATGGCTGATGATGATGGCTACACACTTTGACCAAGATGTGTTTAAAAGTTGCTAATTAAAAGAAGCTAATTAAATCACAATCTTCATGCATGGTAACTGCCAAATGATTGCTTTGAAGAGAATAAGATGTGATAGAGTTAGAATCGACTACTAAAAAATTTTGGCAGCATCTTTTTTTACATGTGAATGATTGAGACTACAAGAATAAACTAAACACAATAAGTGTAATAATACATCACTTAGCCATGGAGAGTGCCCTTTATCTATCTAGGAAATGATCAGGAGCCAAGGCAAACATCGCGGAAGGGAGGAGATAAAAGAAACCCTAATCAACAGCTAAATGTCTCCATCGCCACCGCCTCTCTTTTGCTCCTCTGGGTCCGCTTTATCTTGAAGCATTCCACAATAAAATTTTCAAACATACACTTAGATCCTTTGAAAAGCCTTCCTTTTTTTAGTTTCACTGTCTGGAATGCCAGGCTTCTCCTCACTCGATAGATGCATAGGATCCCTACTCTCAGGCCTCATTGGGAGAGCTATGATATTTCTCCAGTGATACAACACAGATATCGGCATAGACTTTGGCACTCATACAGTAGGAGCCATATCTCTCATTTCTTTTGGTTATTCTTACATGGTGGTCTCCCCACCAATCAGTGGAGATCGGTTTTCGGTGTAGCACCTTCCTGTCCTAGGTGTGCGGCAGATTCTGAGACTATACAACATTGTTTATGGGGATGTAGCACTGCACAACAAATTTGGGGTTCTGTAGCCCAACTTATGGGCAAATTGAGTGGCCGAGCCATGCTTGTGACTTGGGGGGCAATTGCTTGGCTCTCCCAGTCCGGTCCGTAGCTTTTTTATGAGGGCAGTGGTACAGATTTTGCTATTTTCATTCGTAGAGGTATTGCCCAGCATGGTTTATTGCAGGATGTTCCTCACTCTGATTATACACCCCCCCAAGACAGAGGATTGACACCAGTTGGGAGATTGTTGCCAGTATTACAGCATGGCAAATCTGGAGAGCTAGATGCACGGAGGCTATTGAGGGTGTCCAAATTTTTAGGTCTCAGTGCATTAGTACTATATGGAGTGATATCATCCATACTCTTATGGCTACTTGGGCTCGCATTTAGGGGCCCTCTGGTTCTGCGCAGGCGAAGCGCGTGATTTTCATGCGCGAGTGGGACCATGGCATCTTCTTTTCCTGTAGTACCATAGGTCTTACATGACATCATGATGCTCCTCAGTGGTTGAAATCACCTTACATATTGGGGTGATTCTATTCTTTTCCAGCTTAGCTGTGATTGTTTTATGTTTTTCTCATACTTAATAGAAGTCTCTTTTTGGAAAAAAAAGAAAAAAAAATATACACTTAAACTGAATGCAATGGACAAGAAAAAATGTGAGATTCCTTCACAAGATCTGGTTTATTACACCTGATCGTCTCGCAAATATTGCGCCTTCTTACCTCTACTTACGTCGATTTGCCACGTTGGCGAATGACAATGCGTTTCCCTTGGAAGGAAAAAGTAAGGAGTGTCTGGCCGGTGTCTTACTGCTTGCAGTTGTGATTTATTTCATGGCTGTTGTGGTTTTGTGCATGGTGGTTTTCAAATCTTAATCCCATTAATTGTATAAGTGGTTCCGAGATCCTCGCCGTTACAACTTCCTAGTAGTAAGTGTAGTAGCTAGTTTCAGGCAAGTCGCTGTCATAAGACTAGGTCCAAGGGTTAAGCCAACCTGGGTAGAGGCTTAGTGTTGTGTATGTATGGGCAAAGAGTCAGATGTGTGGAGAAGTGGTTCACACGTGAGGGCTGAAAATCCATTGGTATATATCTTGGAAAAAAAATTAAAAATCCATTGGTGTATATGGGAGGGGTGGATCATTAAATTTATGCCATGCTAGTTATTTTCTTGCTCATAAAGCTCTCACCTCACTAACTCCTCAATCATATTCCTAATTAATCTTAGAGTTAGCTAGGTCTGCTTGCATGAGAGATCAGGCTATGGCAAATCTTGCCAAGGCCGTTCTCAAGGCCCTAAATGGTGTCCACATACCATACTTTGACCAGCAGCAGTGTGCCCAAACTTTAACAGGAGGTGGAGCATTTTAGTTTTGGCAGGTCGAAATCATTTTAGCTAAGGTTAAAATGTCTTAGTAATGTGAACTCCTTACTTGCACAGTCTTCAGTTTTTGCTGCCTTGTATGTCGTAGATTTCACACTGATTCAAAGGTACTATGCAGCCCAAGGTGCATACAACATTGGCATATTTCTATGGCGCCCTTCAGAGGTAGCGAAACAGTTTGCTAGTGAATGGAAACGACAACTTCTAGGAGATGACAAGATATGGGACCAGAATGGATTCAATGACCTGATGAGAAAGCGGCAAGGTCCTGCCGTAGAAGGTGACAGTGGACTTTTCTATGCATATGATGGGAACCTAAAACTAGGGGTTCTTCCTGTTAGTATCTTCTGCAGCGGACACACTTATTTTGTGCAGGTGAAACAGGCTAAGCATCTTTGTTTGGATGTTTTGGTTTTAAACAGCAGCAAAGTGGATAATGTGAACATTTGTAGCTGCACGGTTTGCATTGTTGTGCAGAGCAGGCTTTATATGAGAAGCTAGAGCTAAAGCCCTACGCAGTGCACACCACGTTCCAGTTCGCTGGCACACCAGGCAAGCGGCATCGACTACGAGAGGCTAAGCTTTTTTATGACAAACCTGAATACTACAATGCTCCAGGTGTGAACGTGCTTGTCACATCTAAATATACTAATTAATCTCTCAGAAAGGAAATAAAAAAAACCCACATGAGGGTTATGCTTCTAATCAATGTTCCTTGCATAAGAAATATGTATGATAAGAAATATGTATGAAAGAAGACAAACTGATTCAAGCTCACTTAGAGCTCTATGCTTGGTTCTATATGAAAAAACCATTGTTTATATGATGCTGTCTAATTTGTAGGTGGGGTTTTATCATACCTCTCTTCAATCCCCGAGGATCTGTTGACAAGTGGGCCTCACTCTATAGAGAACCATTTCAAACTCATGAACTATCAAGTATCCCATTTTTCGCTCGTATCATTTTTTGGTTGTATCTTTCAAATTTAGGTGAAATTCTGTATAGGAACTCTCAAATTGTTGTCTACATTTTTTTTAAGGACAATATATATAGTATACCGTTTTATCAACACGTTAATAGTATGCTATTCCTTCATTCCTTTATCGTGCAGTTAAAACAGATACGGGATGCATTGGCTATTGCCTTTATTTTGAATCGTACATTGGTAAGCACTAGCATTTCTTTTGTTAACTTCCCTGGCCCAGAGCTTGACACCAATGCCTAAACCAGAAGGGACGGATATGGTGACATTTTTTCTTTCATCAACTACAATTTTTGAGGGTGGGATGATTTGTCAACATAAAATGAAGTATCCATGGTTGGAATGTATATTTTCTCTGAATTCCCCCTATGTTCTCTCCCTTGGTTCTTAATCTCTAGATTGTATCACATTATCATTTATCACTGAATTGGTTGCTTGAAGAAGCAACTGCCTTGCAGATACGCTATAAATAGAATTCATCAAGTTTGCCAGCATGCTAGTATCTCCACTTTTGTAGGTGTATATGGATGTTTTGTGTTGAAGAATTGGCATTGAATTTGTGCAGGTGATGCCTGAATTATGGTGCAGACTCGACCGCTTGTGGTTTGGCCATCCTGGTGTGCTTCCAGGCACAAAGACTAGCCAGCCTTTTTTGTGTCCCTTGGACCATGTTTTTGAGGTGATTGTGCTACACTCTTTTGAGGTCATACTTCAAGTTCATAATTAGACTATTTTCTTTCTTTTAGGCTTTTCATGCCACTTGGCATGCTGGACTATTTTTTATTGAGAAAGGCATCTGCACAACACAAACTACATTCCGATGACGACGACAGAGCTCTCGTAGGTATGTACCAAAGCATCGCTGATCCGCATAAACTGTAAGAGGGGCCGAATCCATCTCGGAAGAGACAAAGAAATCTCCCGCAAATCTCATAATAGGGTGGGCATCTACACAAGAAGTGCTCCTCTATCTCCACTTCCCCGGTCATGCATACCGTGCATATACATGCCTCTTGGGGCTTTGCTGGACTCAACCCGTACACGGTGTGATGACACTCTCATTTGGCCAATGGCAATACTTATGGCATATGACATGTGCTGATGAAGGTATCTAGGGCTTATAAAAATAATATAATAAACCCATCATAAGTTCTCTCTGTAGAACTGGATTTTTGTGGGGAGCTTGGGTGGGGCCATCCGTCTGGAGTCCTGTCAAGTTGAGGCGGAGGTGGTTGATCTCTTACCGGGGGAGATCCAAGGACGGTGACTCAAGACTATGTTGAAAGGGGGGAAGGCAATCCATCTGAAGGCCATGTTGGTCAAACCAGCTGACCACCCGTGAGTACCAGGGTCTGCTCTATCCGTGTCTTGTGGATGATGTTCTTAGCACACCCCTCTTCTACATTCAATCTTGACACCACTATAGAATGTACGTCTTCATTTGTAGCTACTAGCTAGGCTATCTATTTGGAATTCTCTGAGAGTTTGTATAATTGCTTTTATTTCAACTACATGAAAATTATAGTGAGGGTGGCTTGACCTTGCGTAGGAGGTGGCTATCTTGGAAACTCTAGGGTAGGCTACTATGCTGAGGTAGCTTGCTAATGTTCTTCCTCCTGAGTGGGGTGTCAAGGGCCAGCCGCGGGAGGCGGTCTACATCCAGCGTGTATATGGTGATGTAGGCGATGGTCTGAAACAGTGCATCTATGACCAAGGGGGAGACCCCAAACTCAGCCTGTGTACACATGGTGTATGTAAGTGGTGGTCTGAAACAGTGCATCTATGACCAAGGAGGAGACTCCTGTTAGACATCATCCCCTTGCTGTTGGCTTCCTGTGTGGTATCCTATTTTAGCCTATAGGGCTGACCATGTTAGCCAGAGGGGGGCTGGTCACCCCTCACATCATTTTCCCATATTTTTCCCATTTTATGGAGTCTTGGGCATTTATCCTAGTCGTGGAGAGCTGGTCGGCTGCCCCTACATGGGCATATATATAGCCGGTCCTTCCCTCACTCTTTTTCATTGCTTAGCATTGTTTGTTGCAGTCCCTCACACACAAGACCTTCTCCCCTCTTGCTCGGGACTTGTATTCTTGGTTGGTGATATTGAGAGCAGGTCTATACTTCTGTTTCCTCTCCGTCTCTCTCTCTCACTCTCTCTCTCGCGTTTCCACTTTCCATTCTTCCGTTGTGCGTTCTATCATGGTATCAACCCGCCGGTGACATGCAGCGTTGGATGCTCCCTCCTCTGCCTCCTGCGTTTTTTCTTCTTAGATTTGCTGCTGGTCGGCTGGTCACTTCCCGGCTCTTCTCCACTGCAGCCCGTGGTCTTCCATCACCAGTTTGACCCCTGAGACCCCTCTACACACCTGTCGGCTGCCAGGGCAGCAGCACCTTCTGTGCTGCGTTTTTTTTTTCTACAGGTGGTTTTGCAGCAGTTTTTCATCAACATCTATCCTTGTAGTGCTGTCAGCCTATTCTGTACAGGACAGCAGCAGTATATGTGTGTGCGTTTTTCTCCTATAGGTTGTTTTCTGATGCTGATTCGTTGATTTGAGGCTTGGTGGTACCTTACACTTCTGCATTTCCAGAATTTGCCCTATCTACTGCCCTGTTTAACCTCTGCGTTTTCAGATTTGCAGCCCTCTAGTTGCTGCGTTTTTCTGCACTGATCTGGCTGGTAGCTCTACCTTCACCTGGGCTTCTTCCATTGGACCCGAAGGTACCTTCTTTTCAGCGTTTTTCCTCATATGAGGTGTGGAACCTGGTTGGCCTAAATTTTCAGGTTTGCAGCCCTCTGGGTGGCTGCGTTTTCTTCTCTAGGTGGACACATATCACATGCAGAGGGGGTTTTGTGTGGATTGTGGATTGTGGCTTTGGTGGCAGTTTGGTACTTGAGGAGGATACTGAATTTTTTATTTCAGTCAGCGTTTTGCTGATTTTGGAGCATCTATACTTGCATTTTGTTCCTAGCCTACATAGTTACCCGGTTTCTTCATGTTCCTTGCCTTCTGTTGGCGGTGGAGTGCTGTTTTTTGCTGGGTAGCAGTGTTTTGGCTGCGTTTTGCTTCCAAAGGAGTTTTCTACACTCAGAGGGGGCCCATCTCCAACTACTTCAGTTGAGGATCAGTTTTCGGGAGAAGTCTACCTCTGCCTCTGTGATGCTTCTGAGGATGCCCCTCCCCCTGCCAGTACTGCATTGGGTTTGATGCGGTGTGCAGGTTTGTTTTGGAGGATGGATTTTTGAACCCGGTGGGATGCTTTGGATCTGTGGTTGCTAACCGTGCTTGGGGCACAATGGTACTTCCAGATTTGGATCAGAATCAGGTTGGGCTTGTATCAATCCGACGACATCATTTTTCAGAGGGAGATGTGGAGTCCTTTCATCTGGCGATGCCCACCTCAGTGGAGTGTGCTTATGTATAGCATTGGGCAACTCATGGTATGGAGTTTGAGCAAATGGACCCTATCTTTTCTTCAGAGTCTTATCATCTTGCGATGCCAACCTTTACAGAGGATGCTTCTTTTCAACATTTGGCAACTCTTGTTACAAAGTTTGAGCAAATGGACTCACAGGGTTCCAGTGAGGAGCAACCTACTTCTCCTAGGATTGATTATCTACAGGATCTAATCTTGGTTGGTTTTGAGGTTTTACAGACCTTCTCTAGGTTGGAAACACGACATTCGACTTCGGGGAGTGTTCTTACACTTGGGTTTGGATCCATTATTTGGAGCAGCACGTCGCAACCTACATGGTTGTTTTCTTCCAGAGGAGCGTTGTACCTGGTAGCTTGTTCTGTTGCTTTTGTAGCTGAGTTGCTAAGGAGATTGCTTGTGGAGCTTTCTTGGTACCTGTTGTTGCAGTCGTTCATCTATGATCGAGGACGATGTCTCTGGCTTCTTGGATTGCACTCAGCATCCGATGCTGAGAGGGAGTGTTAGACATCATCCCCTTGCTGCTGGCTTTCTGCATGGTATCCTATTTTAGCCTTTAGGGCTGACCATGTTAGCTAGAGGGGTTGGTTACCCCTCACATCATTTCTCCATATTTTTTCCATTTTATGGAGTCTTGGACATTTATCCTAGTCGTGGAGAGTTGGTTGGCTGTGTGAGAAAGAAGAGATGAGAGAAGAGACAATGTACTCAAGAACTCATCAATGAACCACTAGCCAACTTCATTAGAAATGAACTACAATGCCTCGTATATATAGGAAAGTTCCTCCACTCTTTCCTCCACCCAAAAATGTGTGTAAATAGAAAAAAATGGAAATGAATGCTATAAATCCCAAAAATGCCTAGAGGCTAAAGAGTGTGCCACTAGCGTGACACCATCTCGAGATGACACCTATCCAACACCTCCTCTTCAGATCCAGATGGGAGGACCAACGCCAACGCGCTGAAGAAGATAATCCAAGGTAGGTCGAGGAAGAGGCTTAGTAAACAAATCAGCAACATTATCTTTGGTAGGACAATACTCAAGCTGAATGCGACCTTCAGAAATCCAATCACGAACAAAATGAAAATGAACATCAATGTGTTTGGATCATCCTCGAATAACTGGATTTTTGGCTAAAGCAATAGCACTCTGTGAATCTGAGTAGATGAGTGTCGGAGTACATGAACATCCAAGGTGATTCAGAATTTGCTGAAGCCAAAGTGCATCAGAAGTGGCATCAAGATATGACTTGTACTCTGCTTCGGTCGACGAAGAAGAAGTAATTCGCTGCTTTTGACATTTCCAAGAAACAAGTCCTTTACCAAGCATAAAACAATAGCCTGACATGGAACGCCTAGTATCAATACACCCTGTCCAATCAGAATCTGAGTAACCAATAAGTGTATCTCCACCTGCATAAGAAATGCCATACTCAAGAGTTCCATGAAGATATCGAAGAACCTTCAAAGCTGCCTGCCAATGAGATCGACGAGGCTATGAAGAGAATTGGCTGAGAATACTCATAGCATAGGAGAGATCTGGCCGAGTGTTAACCAAATAAAGTAGAGAACCAATAAGTTGGCTATACTCTGTAGAATCAACCTCAGGGGAATCATCATCTTTGGATAATTTTGAATTAGGATCCATGGGACAAATGAGTGATGCACAATCACGCATGCCATATTTCTCAAGCAACCTTAAAGTATACTTCTTTTGACAAAGAAAGATGCCAGAAGCAAATTGCCACACTTCTAAACCAAGAAAATAGTGGAGTAGTCCAAGATCAGTCATGGCAAATGATGTTGTGAGTTGAGTTTGAACCCATTTGAGTAGATCCAAATTAGAGCCAGTGAGAATTAAATCATCCACATAAAGCACAAGAATGCATATATCATCATCCACAATAAGCACATAATACTTGGATCCACCAAGCGATTGTACTTCCATAGGTCCTGCAAGATCAGCATGAATAAGCTCAAGTATGCGTGTGGCCCTATGAGTAGCCTCCTTTGGAAAAGAAGCCCGATGTTGCTTTCCTTGAGCACAAGAAGAACAAATATGATGGCGAGGTTTCTGAAGCTTTGGTAGACCTGTAACCATGTCATGTTAGACAAGATGTTGCAAAGTAGCAAGAGGAACATGGCCAAAGCGGAAATGCCATAGATCACTATCTTCATTAGAAACAAGTGCTCTAGGAGAAGCAAATAATTGATGAAGATGAGACTCATGTGGTGGCAACTGTGCTGTAAAAGAGCTTATATGATAAAGCCCAGCATTTTGATAACCATGTGCCACACAAGAAAGTGACTGTCTATCAATGATTTCAATCACTTCATCATCAAAGTAAACCCCAGGACCTTTAGAAGTAGCCTTAGAGATAAAAAATAAGTTGGCAGACATCTTAGGCACATGCAAAACATCATGTAAGATAGCATCTCCAAAAGAAACATCACCAATATCAATCACCGGGAGAGACGAAGCATCACCAATGTGTACTGATGAAGAGATAGACTTATAGTTTTCCAATAAGGAAGAACTATTCGTCATGTGAGAGGTAGCACCACTGTCGGCAATCCACTCATCCGCAGTATGCGTATCAAGATCTTTGATTACCACAAGTGATGTGTCACATAAAGAAGTAGAAGACATAGCAACATATGCACTCTTGGCGTTACCGTCTTCCTTCTTGTATTTGTTTTTGTCGTGAGAAGATGTTGATGTAGAAGAACCCTTAGATTTGGATTCAAGTTCAGCTTTTACCTTCTTGGATGCCGCCTTCTTAGCAAAACAACGATCCTCCGTATGGCCACTACGACCACAGAAAGTGCACTTCTTGGAAGAATCCTTTGATTTGTCCTTGTCGCCTTTAGTTGAAGAATCTTTAGCATTGGAATTAGAGCCTTTGCGTTGATCATTCTCCTTGCCTTTGCCTTTGCCCTTGCCTTGGCTTACAAAAGCCGAGTCCTTTTTGTTTTGCTTGCGAGTAAGGCACTTATCATGAAGAAGACCCATAGTCTCTTCAAAGGAAGGGAAAGGAACTCGAAGAAAGATGTTATCTTTGAACGATTCAAAAGAAGAAGGCAATTTACCAAGTAGCTTGTGGACCGGATTGCTTACCAATGTACCAAACTCTTCAAGTTGCCGCTTGATTCGATTGAATTCTCCAATCTTCTCCACTATGTTATCGGATTCGGAGATAGAAAGCTTATCCAAATCTTCTTCCAACTTAGCCATCTTAACCGTTGAAAGTCTTCCATATTGCATTTGTATAATAGGGTTAGGTTTCATGTGAGAGACAAACACACAGAGAAGAAGGGAGAGAGAGAGAGAGATATATATGTGGGGATAAGTCAACTCATCGGAATGAGTGTGTGACTCCTCTATCACACATGTATATTTTGCACTAGTACACATAGTGCACTTAGTACATTAAAAGTACTAAGTGTACTATGTACTATAACTTATGGGCTTGTACACACTATAAGGGTGGGCATAATGCCTTTACCCTAACAACCTCCCACTTAAAGGCAAAGTGCCCTTAAATGAAGGAAAAGAAAAATCAGCATGTACATGATAATATACAAGGCCATATCAAGGCTGAAACTGGCCTCATCCAATGCCCATCAAGTGTCTACAATGAGCAAACCGCTCTAGAGGCAAACTCTTTGTCAACAGATCAGCCGGGTTGTCATCCGTATGAATCTTAACAAGCTGAATTTGCTTGTTCTCTATCACCTCTCTGATGAAGTGATACTTCACATCCACATGCTTCATCTTTGCATGAAAGACAGGGTTCTTTGCCAATTGGATGGCACTCTGTCTGTCACAATGCAACAATGCAATATCCCCTGTATAACCCAAATCAACCACTAATCGAGATAGCCATAATGCCTCCTTGCAAGCCTCTGTGGCTGCAATATACTCGGCCTCTGTAGTAGATAAGGCAGTGCACTTCTGCATCCTCGATATCCATGACACAGCACCTCCTGTGAATGTAAACACATAACCGGTAGTAGACTTCCGGTTATGCATTGCTTTTTGATGTGTCCCTTCTTGCCACAATAATGGCATTCCAAGTCCTTTTTGGAGCGGGACTTGCTCCTTCCCCGTTCTTGGCTTTTACCCCTTTGCTGGGATCTCCCACGTGCATTCATTGCATTGGACTTTCCAACAGAATTGTTCTTCCTGTTCATCTCTTCTTGAAGAAGAGCACCCTCCACATCTTCATCGAATTGCTAGTGGCCATCCTGAATGTGTCCCAACTCTCTGGCAAAGTGCATAAGAGAAAGGTGACTTTGAACTCATCGTCCATTGCCAACTTTTGATTGATTACCTGGCTGACAATACCATTAAACTCATTTAGATGGGCTGTCATAGACGCCCCTTCCTTCATTTGAAGACCTATGAGTTTCTTCAACCAATACACTTTGCTTGAGGCACTTTGCTGGGCATACAAGTCCTGCAATCTTTGCCACATTCCCCAAGCTGTCTTCTCTTCACGAATGCTGAAAAGTAAAGTGTCTGACACAGACAACATGATGGTAGATCTTGCCGGGTCATCCATATCTTCCCACTCTTCAGCAGTAAGAGAAGCGGGCATTACACCCCTTTCTTTGATGGACTTGTGCTGCTTCTTATGGAGCAACACATTATAGCACTGGGTTTGCCAAATGTCATAATTATGCGAGCCTTCAAGCTTCTTGATGTGAAGCAATGAAGAGCTCTCACCTGTGGTTGCCATAGCAATATGCAACCTTTGTCAATGCCTGACTCCCTGCAAGATGTGCAAACACTGCACCAAAGCACACAAAGTGCTCACAGTTGTTCTCCCAAAGTTTATCTCCCACTGCGGAAGCACGAACGCAACTCTACTCCCACTGAATGTGATAAAATCACCTAAATCTGGTTGCTTCAGATTTAGGACAGCACCTTAAATGTGCTCTTTTGCCCTTCCAAGGTACTGTACAACAGTACCAAGTGCTCACCAATGATGTACCAAATCTGTACCGGCAAGTACAGCAGCTGAAAATGAACCTTTTCCTCACTCAAATCAGTGTACAGCCATGCCAAAACTTGCACAAAGTTGTACCAAATCTGTACCAGCAAGTACAGCAACAATAAATGCTCTCCTGGCTGTCCAAATGAGTGAAAATCAGACTTTTACAGTCCCGAACACTGCATACAACAGTCCTGAACAGAAATTGGGCAAAAGCCCCTTGACTGCAAGCTGATTTCTGAGGATTCAAGGCATAAAAGTCTTGCCTGCTGCTTTGCCAAGCTCTACAAGCATAAAATCTTGAAAAGCCCCTTGATTTAAGATCAATTTCTGATCATACATGGTACATTAACGCACATGAAGGCATCCAGAGTCTTCACAATGCTTCCCCTTGGCCACATATACATCCAATACATAAAAGCCCCTTGATTTACAGGCACATTGAGTGCTTGACAGGCATCAACACATTGCCCAAAGCATCAAATGCGAGTGCCTGCATGCAAATCAACCCAATCGGCACAAAAGCCCTTTGATTTGCATTGCAATTTCCTGCAATTTTGGCCCGAATGTGAGATTGCTCACATCATACAGCATGTATGAATGCCCAATTGCACAATTACATCAAAAGCCCCAAATTTCGACATCCAATTTCCTGCAAATTGACTCTGATTGTGACCAATGTCACCCAATTTTGCTCAAAATTTGAGCAATTTTGGCACCTGTACCTGCTCAATTGATAATTATACCTGCTCAATTGCAAATCCCAAAAAAAAAATTGAAGCAAATACCTTTGCAATTTCTGATTGCAGGAAAGAGGAGGGGGTCGTGCTGATGCTGTTGCAGTCTGATTCTTGGAGATGATCCTTGGAGAGCTTTGATGGCTGCTCCAATCAAGCTAGTGGAGCTAGAGATTCTGCGTTACAAGGCGTTTGAGCCGGTGCTGCTGCTGGGACGCATCTCTGCTTCGCATTTACTGACGTGGAGTCCGTGCAGTGCTTTGGGCGGAAGACGACGGTGGCCTGTAACTGCAAGCGTACACACACGTACACACGGACAGAACCGCTCCCTATAGGGTGTGAAAGAACCGAGGACGCCGACGACCTGCGCTCCGCCTTCGCCTAGTGGTGGCGGGTTGTGCTCGCCTAGTCTGGCTTCGACTTGGCGTCCCGCTACTACACTCACTGCGACCCACGCCTCAACGCCACCCAGTCGCTCGAGCTCGCCTTCACGGGGACACGTAAGCTTTGTTACGCCTTGGCCAGCGCTACACGCTTCCCCACGATATCCACCTGCCGTGCGTTGTTGTGCGCTGCTTTGCTGCGTCTGGTTCGCTACCTGCTGTGCGCTGACTAAATACCTGCTGTGCAGCGCTTTGCAGCACCTGTGCCTACTGTGCTTGCTTTGCTGCGCTGCCTGTCATGGCAGCTGCTGACACTTGCAACACCCAAGCCAGCCACCTGTTGCCTCGCTTGTGTGCACCTTGTGTCACCTCAACAGCACTGTCAAGTCGCCTCAAGAGCCACGAGATACAGAGTGTCGCCTGCTCTGATACCAGTTGAATGGGAGATTAAGAGTTAGGGTTAGGTTTCATGTGAGAGACAAACACACAGAGAAGAAGGGAGAGAGAGAGAGAGAGAGGCATATGTGGGGATAAGTCAACTCATCGGAATGAGTGTGTGACTCCCCTATCACACATGTATATTTTGCACTAGTACACATAGTGCACTTAGTACATTAAAAGTACTAAGTGTACTATGTACTATAACTTATGGGCTTGTACACACTATAAGGGTAGGCATAATGCCTTTACCCCAACAGGGTGCCCGGGGGACTAGGGCCTTTTACACACTTGTTGATACCATCAATGCATGTTTAAAACACTTAAACATGGCCACAGCCTTAACACATATCCATCATCACTTTGCATAAAATATAAAGTTGGACAAAACATCCACAAATGCTGAAAATGGAGCTTGCACGTGTGACACCACATAGAGGCCAGAATGGGCCGACCCTCCCCTTGGAGTATTTTATTACCCAAGGAGAATAATATCATGTACAAGCTTTGAGGGCCTTACTCTCCCCATGGGAGATGCCGGATTATCCATATACAAATGCCATAACACAGGCCAACACGAGGCAACCGAGCTGAAACATAGGCTGTAGAAATGCCGAGCAAACAATATAATCCATATACCTCCGTGTGGGTACTGATTCTTCCCCAAAAACCACTGGTCTTCATGCAATAGAAAGGGTACTGCAAGTACAACTCTCCATTCAGCGGGTACAGCAGTAGGTACAATGGCTGGTACAACAGGTACAGTGGCTGGTACAGGAGGTACGGTGGCTGGTACAGCAAGTACAGAAGCTGGTATAGTCGGTACAATGGGTGGTACAGTAAGTACAGAAGCTGGTACAGCCAGTACAAGGGTTGGTACAGTAGGTAGTGGTTGGTGCAACAGGTACAATGGCTAGAAATCATAATAAATGATTAAATACCCTTGTCTTCAGTATTTCTTTCGCGATGGAAGCCTCCAAAACAGTCCCCAACAGCCGGTATTCTTCAGGGCCAGCCTTCAAGAGAGAGAGAAAGAGAGTAGCCATCATTAGGGCAGCCTGTAACGGTGGTAGAGGCTAGTGTGCAGCAAGAGAGCCTCCATTAATGAAGAGAGAGGGCTCCAATTTTTAGATTTGGGCCTCCCATGAGCTAAAATGGTAAGAGAAGGCTACAATGACAAGTGGAGAGCCACACAATAGCTGAAGTGACAAGTGTGAGGCCACTTGTCTCACTTTGATCCACTTTCTAACAAGTGTCAGGCCACTTGTCTCACTTTGGTCCACTTTCTTGCCACATGTCCCAATCTAAGAGATGGGTCCTTCCATAATCTTTACCTTTAAAAATGTCCCAACTGGTAGACATTCTGTCATAGGCACTTTGCCAACTCTTGGTATCTGCTCAATTCCAGATGTAATGACGCGAACAGAATTTCCATCGGGCCAAAAATAGCAACTCTCCTAAATTTTAGGAGTGTGGTCCTTTGTATTCTAGAATAATCCCCCATTCCCAAAGCTTGTACTTTCCAAATATTTAAACATCGTGGAGTCCACCAGATCCCTTTTAGACTCGGAAATGTCCAGGCTGGTGACATCCTCCCCAACTTCTTAAAAGTTGTCCGCAACTTTAAGCTTCAAGCCATATATTCACGATATAATCATGTCCCATCGATTGGGCGAGACGAGACAGTCTCAAAAATCCAATATAACTGAAGAATCCATGTCCCAAAGAAATGGGCGAGACTAAATAAGTCTCCATAATACCAATATCAAAATCATGTCCCAAGATAAATGGGTGAGACAAAAACAGTCCCATAAGTCCAGATATCATAATCATGTCCCAAGATAAATGGGCGAGACAAATCAGTCCCATAAGTCCAGATATCATAATCCATGTCCCAAGTAACAAAACAGTCCCATAAGTCCAGATATCATAATCCATGTCCCAAGTAAATGGGCGAGACAAAACAGTCCCATAAGTCCAGATATCATAATCCATGTCCCAAGTAAATGGGCGAGACAAAATAAGTCTCTTGCCAACAAGACATCGGTCCACATGACCCTTGGCATAGACATAAGTCTCGTCATGTCCACTTTACCACTTGCACTCCGTGTTGGTACTCTGACCACACACCTTGGATGAGAGGTGGGCTCAAGTAACAAGATAAAACAATCACTTGCGCAGGCATAGATAACCTGGTGTTCCATAAGCATTTCTGCTACACATAGTTTATAGGCATTTCGGCCACCAATAGTTTGTAGGCATTTCGGCCACCAACTCACACTACCCTCTCAAGTGCCCATGTTCCCTTCCATCTGCTCTCTATTGTTCCACCCACACATGGTAGAAACAATCTTCAAGAGAGCACGTAGGACAAGAGAACACTACAAAGGGTATGTTGTGCTTGTCACTACCCTTTGAAGTGCCCATGTTCCCTTCTATCTGCTCTCTATTGTTCCACCCTCACATGGTAGAAACAATCTTCAAGAGAGCACGTAGGACAAGAGAACACTACACAAGGTATGTTGTGCTTGTCACTACCCTTTGAAGTGCCCATGTTCCCTTCCATCTGCTCTCTATTGTTCCACCCTCACATGGTAGAAACAATCTTCAAGAGAGCACGTAGGACAAGAGAACACTACACAGGGTATGTGAATCATGAGTTTCATAAGTCCAATGCATCCCAAATAAAGGGAGCCAAAAAGAATAATCCATCCCAGTAAAAGGGAGCCATAAACATAATCCATAAACCTGAGGATGGATCCAAATCCCTAGAAAAGAAGTCCAGGAATCCATAAACCTGTATACCATAATCCTTGTATACCATAACTCTTACCACATACACCGTGCTAACCACACACCTTGGAGTAGAGGTGGACTTTATCCATAAATGCATCATATCCATGAGATATCCAAAGATTTCTTCTCTATAAACTCAGACAGATTCGTCCATAGAAATTGCTTGTGAAGCCCAATATCTATATAAATCTCGTCCAAGAAAGAAATCTCCATGGATATAATCCATCCCAATAAAGGGAGCCATGAAAAGAATTCATCCCATTAAAGGGAGCCATAAACAATGTTTTCCTGAAACCATCTCAAGGCAAACAACAACACCTTTCTCCTTGCATAGCTATACAAGGGTTAGTGAACATCAAAAACACTTCATAGTAAATAGCCAAAGCACCAACTTTGCAAACTCAAAGTATACTTAGCTTTTCTTTGCTAGGTTGGTCATGAAGCCAAAAGAAATATCTCGTCACCATATCCTTAAGATATCCTGAGATATATCTCCATATAGCTTGCTTGTAAGCTTGATAATATAATCCACAATATCCATATGGAAAGAGTGCTAAACGTGTGCACATAAAGCCAATTTCACACTTCCACGATAAAATTCTGTGAATTCATAAATCCTTAGATCAACAAGCTGTCTACTGCTCATGCTCTTGCTTCATAAGCTATGAAGTGGCTGGCCATGCTTAACAGCAATGATGGTAAGTGTGGTCCCCACTTGAGATCTTTTCTCTTCCTTATTGATAGAAGGAAGCCTATGCTCTGATACCAATGAAACTCGGCGGGTGCTCGGGGGACTAGGGCCTTTAACATGCATTGATGGTATCAACAAGTGTGTCAAAGGCCCTAGTCCCCCGGGCACCCGCCGAGTTCCATGTTACCAATGAAACTCGCGGCGGGTGCCCGCGGGACTAGGGCCTTTTACACACTTGTTGTTTGATACCATCAATGCATGTTAAAACACTTAAACATGGCCACAGCCTTAACACATATCCATCATCACTTTGCATAAAACATAAAGCTGGACAAAACATCCACAAATGCTGAAAATGGAGCTTGCATGTGTGACACCGCATAGAGGCCGGAATGGGCCGACCCCCCCCCTTGGAGTATTTTATTACCCAAGGAGAATAATATCATGTACAAGCTTTGAGGGCCTGACTCTCCCCACGGGAGATGCCGGATTATCCATATACAAATGCCATAACACAGCCCAACACGAGGCAACCAAGCCGGAACATAGGCTGTAGAAATGCCGAGCCAACAATATAATCCATATACCTCCGTGTGGGTACTGATTCTTCCCCAAAAACCACGGGTCTTCATGCAATAGAAAGGGTACAGCAAGTACAACTCTCCATTCAGCCGGTACAGCAATAGGTACAATGGCTGGTACAGCCGGTACGGTGGTTGGTACAGCAAGTACAGAAGCTGGTACAGGTGGTACAATGGGTGATACAGCAAGTACAGAAGTTGGTACAGCCAGTACAAGGGTTGGTACAGCAGGTAGTGACTGGTGCAACAGGTACAATGGCTAGAAATCATAATAAATGATTAAATACCCTTGCCTTCAGTATTTCTTTCGCGATGGAAGCCTCCAAAACAGTCCCCAATAGCTGGTATTCTTCATGGGCAGCCTTCAAGAGAGAGAGAAAGAGAGTAGCCATCATTAGGGCAGCCTGTAACGGTGGTAGAGGCTAGTGTGCAGCAAGAGAGCCTCCATTAATGAAGAGAGAGGGCTCCAATTTATAGATTTGGGCCTCCCATGAGCTAAAATGGCTAGACAATAGCTGAAGTGACAAGTGTGAGGCCACTTGTCTCACTTTGATCCACTTTCTAACGAGTGTTAGGCCACTTGTCTCACTTTGGTCCACTTTCTTGCCACATGTCCCAATCTAAGAGATGGGTCCTTCCATAATCTTTACCTCTAAAAATATCCCAACTGGTAGACATTCTGTCATAGGCACTTTGCTAACTCTTGGTATCTGCTCAATTCAAGATGTAATGACGCGAACAGAATTTCCATCGGAGTGTGGTCAAAAATAGCAACTCTCCTAAATTTTAGGAGTGTGGTCCTTTGTATTCTAGGATAATCCCCCATTCCCAAAGCTTGTACTTTCCAAATATTTAAACATCCTGGAGTCCACCAGACCCCTTTTAGACTCGGAAATGTCCAGGCTGGTGACAAAAACACACTTGTAGAGGATGGTAAGGGGCTGGTTTGAAGCCTCTTGCATCATTGAATGAGTGCAAGGATGATGAGTAAGAGCTTCTGCAAAAAACGCAAGCAGAAATTCTGCATGCAGACAGTCTACGAAGAATAACTCAAAAACGGTGAGGAATTTGCGAAAACTTTCTGCTGCAAAGTTGTAGACCACGATGATTCCAGTAGGTCACGTGGGCACAATCCTCAAAAACGCATTCGTTTAGCAGAAAATCAAAGAATGAAAAAACGCAATTGAAAGCGGGGTTGTTGAAGAGGACTAGAGGTAGAGAGGAAGAAGGATAAGGAGGCTCTATGTGCGCCACCACCTTGCTCTGATACCATGTGAGAAAGAAGAGATGAGAGAAGAGACAATGTACTCAAGAACTCATCGATGAACCACTAGCCAACTTCATTAGAAATGAACTACAATGCCTCATATATATAGGAAAGTTCCTCCACCCAAAAATGTGTGTAAATAGGAAAAAATGGAAATGAATGCTATAAATCCCAAAAATGCCTAGAGGCTAAAGAGTGTGCCACTAGCGTGACACCATCTGAAGATGACACCTATCCAACAGGCTGCCCCTACGTGGGCATATATATAGCCGGTCCTTCCCTCACTCCTTTTCATTGCTTAACATTGTTTGTTGCAGTCCCTCACATACGAGGCCTTCTCCCCTCTCCCCTCTTGCTCAGGACTTGTATTCTTGGTTGGTGATATTGAGAGCAAGTCTATACCTGTGTTTCCTCTCCATCCTACTTGAGCTCAGGAGACAGAGAGACCCTCTTGGCAGACAGGAGACCGAGCCATGATGTACCTAGACAGAGGATCGTGACAGATTTCTTTAGCACCAGCACCAGCAGCCCAGCCCACACACCTCCTAATACCTCCTCCATCGGGCCATCAGAGCACTAGCCACACTCCCAGGGAGTCACCACCGGTAGAGAAGTCGTCTTATGTCGTGCTCGTCGGCGACGCCCACCAGGATCCCAACCACGGCATCCTCACCATCGCCCATTATTGCTCGGCATCAGAGGCGCCTACCTCGCTTCTACGACTTCTCCATTCTAGACAGCCCCATGGCGGAGATACTTTATCTGAGGAGAGGGCAGCACTTCAACTGATTAACATACATGGATCTACTTGATATACATTTTCCAATATTTTCTACTCAGTATCATCTAGGAGTCTTACTTACAATTCTTATAACTGTAAGATGGTCAGTTTATTGTACTTTTCAATTTCATTTGGTTGTTCTCTTTGATGAGACACCAACTTTAGATGTACTCTCAGTTTTGGTCTCATAGGCCATTATGGCCTCTTGGAGACGTTAATATATCATTTCATTTCTCTCTCGTGTTTCCACTTTCCATCTTCCGCTATGCATTCTATCAACTCCAAACTCAGCCAAGATATGCTTAACAAGGAAGTTCTTACCACAACACAGCAGTAGTCCCTAATCCAGAAGTTGAGCCAAAGCCCTCAGCAAGAGGGAAACTAACAATCGGCTGCTTCAAGATCTGACCCTTGTACCTTCAATGACCAGCTTTACTCTCCCTGCAATAGCAGCTCTCACAAAGATATGCAGCAGCACACTTACTTTTAGGGATTTGTGAGTCTTTCAGTCTCTGTGAATCGCCATCAATCAAAATACGTAAAGTCTGTGCTTTCTGGTCATTTGGCAATGAGGTACATGCTAAGTTGTACAGCCTATCCTTTGTCAAACAATCTGGTTTCTCATCCCAATTAACTTGCACTAGTTGTTTGTAACACAACACCAAAATTAAACCGCAACATTACAACCATAAAATGTCATTGCCTACCAAATAGGCAAAGAGGGAAGAGTGTAGACTTTCTTACTAAAAGAAACCTTCTCCTTGTGCAGGGTTTGCAATCACCACCAGCCGCCTAGTAGCATGCCTCCACTTTCTTTTATCTTTATAAAATTCAGTTCTCCATTTTTCTTCGAACTCATTTGGAGGCAAGCTATCTACTAGGGGATCAATATCTCGGGTAGCACCCTTCTCACTTGCAACCCCCACAAACTCCTTCAGTGCTGCAAGCCAGTGCAGAATACCGCGAGGAGCCATTCATGGTGGCCATAACCTTTGCACGATTGCCCCCCTTCGCAGACTACATCTCGCAGCACGACTTCTGGTTTCCTTGAATAGCAAGGCAAGCTTCAATTTTTACTGCTATTTAGCTGGCAGCCCATATCTGCCGCTTCAACCTCCCCCAGCTTCATCTTCTCACCATCATTTTTTGTGTGGGAAACTTTTGGGATTAAAGCCGTAAGTGATATAGCCCATAAAGTAGGTGTATGAAGAGCTTAAAAATAAGTAGCCTCGTCACATGTAAGGAGGAGACACACACACACATAAAGGGCGGTTCACATAGCTCTTTGTGATATATTACAAATGTGTGCTAATACTTCAAATGGAAGTCATATGTTACCTCATGGCCTTTTCTCAGACTTGGCTGTAGGACGTAAAATGTTTGTGTTCGGGTCAGGCAGTCATGTCTTAGCAGCATGTTATAAACTTTGCATTGTAAAAGTGACTTTCAAGACCCAAGTGATTGTCTCATAGAATCACCGCCTCAAGAAAGCAAGCTTGATAACAAGAGATTCATCAATTCGGGCGTCATTGCATTCTACATCGGCATCACACAGTGTACTTTCATTACAAATGTGAACTCTAAGGTCCAGTCACAATTTCTAATTTCTCATTGATGGGAAGAAACATTTAGGTCTTATCAAATATCAGAACGGCAAGGTTCAGTCAAGATTCTGAGCACTGGCACTTGGAAGAGGCAAAATTTTTGGGTATACTGGCCGGACATGTGATCAAAATGGTTGTAAAAGATCAAAGAGAGTTAGGATGAAAAATAAACCTCAAAATGTAATGGAAGGAAATGTAGATATGAGGGCACTCCTACGGGAATGTGCACACTGTGTCTAACATGCTATGTCTAATTCACTTGGTGAAACATATCAGGTTTCTCATTGTGCTCATTGTGCTCGTTGTTAATTATGGATTATTTCTTTTTTTAAGTTTCTCATTGTGCTCATTTCTAATCATGGATTACATGCTTTGCTTTGATCTTCCCTAGCCACGATGAAAATTATCAGTAGATGCAGGTTCATAATTAGAAACTCTTTTTCTTGGATGGCAGAGATCCTCGGTCCTTGATCTTTGGTCTGCTGTGATCATTCTGAACTAATGAATTGCCACTAGTTTGTTGAGAAAATATTCCCAAAGGAACCATGTATACCCCATTCTATTGGCCAAGTCAATGATATCTCTCATCTTTCTAGCAGGAGAATCCGGCCTCCAATCGGCCACCATCCAAGCTTGCATCTCAGGAGCGCACACTGAAAGGATGGCTATGTGTGTTCAGAAGTAACTGAGATTATTATTCTACTCTTCTATTTCACAATTTGTGCATTTTTCCTCGTGTATGAGTGTGATGTGTTGGTATAATATCACACATGGTGATTTTAGTATAATATCATTTACTCACTGGAAAATAGTAGTCTTTTGATTTGGAGCAGGGACATGTAAATGCATACTCAACAATTAAATCAGCTTCATCAGCCGTAGAGATTGTATAGGGGCCTAGTTTGTTGGCAGAATTTTGGGCTAGCTAATGTGCTGTTTTGTGTTGTTTTTTCTTGTGGCTGAAATTACGCTTCTTCATTAAAGTTCGCTACTTACCTCATTACTTTTTGTTTCTGCAGGTTAACACAATGCTAGAAAATCTTGATGACCAAATATTTGGACCCGCCATAAACTTTAGAGAGTATTCCTTCCTTAACAATCCAAGGCTGCCAAAACAGGTTTGTCAAAGGACAATGTTTTCCTTTTGAATGTTTCTTTTTTACACGTCCTGAGCAGGACTCGGTTGCAGATCACATGACTCCATAGCTGGAGGATCACACTCTGCTCAAAGAACCCCGAACGGATGACACCGTAACTCAGCACCCAACCATAGATCTTAAGGAGCTCATGCCTGAGCAATCGGATTAAAGGAATTCACACGAACTTCTAACCAGAGGCAAAAAATCGCCGGCATCTCATACTACAAAAGATCCCACAGAATGGTGGCACCGGATCTGCCTCAAGCGCTGTTGAGCTCATGAACAAGAGTCTTTTCTAGTATTAAAGTATCCCATGAAAGCATAACACTCACTTATATAGGCTAAGCCAAGCCACATAGTGGTCCCCTGCTATACTTAAGCTTTATATCTATTTTGAATAGCTGTGCGAATTCACCTAATCCTCTAGGATTAATAGGAGTCTAGGCATTTGTCCATAGGATACTCCCACATCCTAATACATTAGATCCATATCAACCATAGCAAGGTGTGACCTAGCAGACTGAAGCTCCACCTCCAGCACAGCGGCATGATGTTGTGATGCTGTAAGAGAAAATCTGAGAGTAGCAACTTTTGAACGAAGTTGCGTAATAGCAGTAGTAGCCTGTGTCAGCTCCTCCTGAAGACGAGTTACTTCCTGAAAGCGGAGTTGCTGGATGGTGTTGTTGGCGCAGCACAGCTCTCCATGTAACTTGGACCATTCGTCTGATAGTAGGATGAAATAATCTGTCAGGTACTCAGAGTAGATGCTTGCCTCAAGGGACACACTATCAAAGTTGCGCACAAGACGTCGGGCACGGGCGGCACGCAGAAGATGCAAGGTGTGCGGAAGCCTGGTGAAGGGAAGCTCATCCCATAAGGTTATGGGATCAGGCGTGGGATCTGTGCAGTGTGAAAGGAGATTCTCGGGGATCCCGAGATGTGGAGGAAGAAGCTCTAGAATCAGAAGAAGATGCGGATGGCGAGGATGGAGATGAAGATAGTTGGTGTGCAGCAAGGCCAAGAGAGGTATTCACCCCCATGGGCGTAGGGGAAGCATCAGTGATTTGTGGGCTCAACAGCAGGGTGTGCTCCAAGTCAAGAGGGAATAGAAGAGGAAGAGAGTCCTGTGTTGAAGTGATGGGTGCAGGACCAGCAGGTGGGGAGAGTGGTGAGATAGTGAGACCGGCAGAAAGCAGTGTAGTGAGATTGGCAATTTGATGAGCCGCATTTCTCTCCTGACTGAGGGAAACCATTGGTGTGGTCACCCAAGAAGCATAGATTGTGGATGAAGCTGTGGATGAAGTGAAGGGGGCAAAGGTTACCGAGATACCTGTGGACGAAGCTGCATATCGGCGATGTTGTCAAGGGTCTGTGCGAGCATGTACACGTATGCGTTGTCGCTGAGCAGGTGGGGACGGAAGTGGCACAGGATGACTGCTCAATCCCCGGTGTAGGGTATAAGTAAGGAACCGGACACTAGGCCAAGCAAAGTTGGAGATGGATGGGAGCTAGTGCTGGGCACGAAATCAATGGTATTTATTGCGAATTGTCTCGTAGATGAAGTGGCCAAAGGGGTATAGTCTGCTCATGCATAAGCAGTAGAAGTTCTCTGTGGCAAAGGAAGAAGTAACTGTGCGAGGGTTGGTGGGTAAGTCACGGAACAGAAAGAAGTAATGAGAAAGGGCAAAGAGAGATAAGTGGTGAGGAGAAGCTCTATCTCTTGTGATTAGAGAAAGAGTAGAGGTGCTCAATTCAATGGCGGGGATGCCGGTGATGAGGATGTTGGACCGGTGCCTATGAATGGAAGAGTTAAGGGGGCCAACCATATTTGAAAGAGCTATGGCAGAGAGACAACAAGTGAGGTTATTGGCAAGACCAAAGTGAGGGAAGTTGTGGATGAGGGAGGCGCACATGGCGGGATCTGAAGGCAGAAGTTGGATGGTAGCCAAGCCTGTCATGCCGAGTGTGTTGAGCTTGGAAGGAGTGAAGTGGGAATGGAGAGGTGGGCTTGGGAATGAGTTGGGCTCATGGAAGTTAATGTAAAAAGTGTACTGGTGAGAGTTGCTGTATGGGGCGATTTGGAAAGGAGTGATGAGAAGATTTGAAGGAGGCGGGGCAGCCTGTGGCAAGTGGGTTGGTGGTTCAGGTTTCTCATTAGATGGCACATAGGTTGGGTCATTGGTGTCATAGACCCTGGTGAGGGGGTGCCCTCAGCCGCGTGGAGCGGAAGAGGTAGACATGTTTTGGCTCTGGGTGAGGCTGGAGTGGATGGCGTTGGGTTGGCCCTGTCCGAAGTGGAGACGAGGGAGGTGAGGAAACTGAAGTGCAGATTTCGGGCCGGAGCTGCAAGTTGTCCACATTAGAAATTGGTGTAGAGGGCAAACGAAGAGGTTGTGTGGTAGTGGTAAAGGTTGGACCGGCAGGTGGGCCCGAGAGCTGTTCCAAAGTGAGACCTTGTACCTGGAAGCGAAGGATGACAGTTGCTATTCCGCACTAGCAGGAAATGGGCTTGGTCCCCGAAATATGAAGCTTTTGGTTGGGAGAAAAACTTGGACCTGCAGGTGGCCCATAGAAGGGTGTTGGGCCGTCAAACAGACGCGGACCGGCAGGGTACCAAAGATGTAGCCCAGGCTTGCAAAAAATCGTGTGCCAACCTGTGGTGGACGGCAGGAGTTGGTGGACCAAATTGGCCGGCAAAAGGAGATGGACCAAAGTTCGGACCTCCAATAGGTGCACCCACTTGTGCATGACGAGTCGTTGGGTTGGATGTATGGGTGGTGGACGTCAGTGGAGGAGTGGGGGTGAGGATGGAGACGGGAAGGTCCCTTGGGATTGACAAGGGTGGGGAAGTGCAGGAGCTATGTGGGGTAGTGGTGGCGGATGTTGAGGGTGATGGAGAGAAGGCCATGGGGATGTTGATAGGCTATAGCAAAATGGGAAAGATATGGGTGAAGCGGTGTGCCAAGAGTAAGGAGAGGAATAGGTTAGTCACCAAAGGTAAGGGCTGAAAGGGTGATGGGAAGAGGGTGCGCAAAAAGCAGGAGGGGTTGATGTGCCAAGAAGCTTGAAGGTGAGGCGGTGGGTTAAAGGTGAGGGGAGATGAGGGTGAGACAGTGTGTCAAAAAGACCAGGCAAAAAAATCGCAGGTGGCTGAGGGTTGGATGGTGCGCCAAAATTCAGCTAGGTGAGGGTTGGTTGGTGTGCCAAAAAGAGGTGGAGTAGGGTGTGACGGTGTGCCCAAAAAAAAGCAAGGGAGGAGGGCGTGCAAAAAGTAGCAAGGGGTTGCAGTTGAGGCAAGTGTGCAAAAACAGCAATTGGTGCTACGTGAGGCGGTGTGCAAAAAGAGCAAGGGATGTAGATGAGACGGGTGTGCAAAACAGCAAGGGGCGCTAGATGAGGCGGTGTGCAAAAAGCATGAAGGGCGCTAGATAGGCGGTGTGCAAAAAGCATTACAGGACACTAGATGAGACAGGTGTGCAAAAAGCAGCAATCACTGGTTGAAGCGGTAAGACGGTGCACCAAAGTTTAGTAATGTGAGGGGCGCCAAAAAAAAAACGGAGGTGTGTGATGATGTGATGGTGCACCAAAAAAAAAAAAGGTTAGGTGATGAGGATGTTGTGGTGCACCGAAAGTGGCATTCAAGTGATGGATGCCAAAAAAAACGAAGTGTGATGAAGAGCTGGGCTGTGCACAAGGGGTGCGCTGGATGTGCCAAGGTGGCAGCTGGTGAGGCAGTGTGCCAAAAAAAACAAGGAAAAAAGGTGATGTGTGAAAAAGAGTGTGTGGGAAACGGTAGGCACATCTTGGCAGTCGATTTTGTGCCAGCTCAAGGGTAATGGTATATTGGATGGTGGTCAGCATTGGGCCAAGAAGTCCTCCATGCTGCAGGTGTGGGCCACCCTGGCTAAAACCGTTAGATGGCTTTAGCATTATCCTACCCCTAGTTGATGAGCGGGATTAAGCACAACCAAGCAAAGAAATAATAGTGGGCGTCAACTCATGTAGGAATGCAAAGCAATGTATGCATAAAAAGCCAATGGTGCAGCCAATGAGGTGATAGCTCAAGTGGTGAAGGTGTTTGCCTAGGACCAAGAGGTCCTAGGTTCAAAACCCCCCTTGGTGCTTCCTCGGCGGCATCGCCTACAGGTGGATAAATAAGCGCGTACGGGCGGCTGTCTATGGACGGTGAAATTTGGTAACTATGGGAGGATCCTGGGCCAAAGGCCAGTTGAAAAAAAAAAAGCCAATGGTGCTAGACGATGGTCATCTTTCAAGAATGAAATAAAATAAAACAAAACCAATGAAAGGAAATCATGAACGTGTGTTACAGAAAACAAAAGCTTGACCAGCATGGCGGATGATAAATGGGTGGTCTAGCAGTTGCAAGAGGACTTCTTTTTTTTTTCTTTTTTTTCTTTTTTTTTTCGTAAGTGAACACCAAAGATGAGGATGAAGAAATGAACGGACTTGCTCGAAGATTGGATAGGGTGGGCAAGTGGGGAGGTGAAGAGTAGGTTTAAGTCAGTGGTCTGACTAGTACCGTTTGATCCGGGATCCATTGACCAATGGGCGAGGTTGACCATCCATGGTGGTGAGTTGAACAACTCCGTGATACAAGATTTTTAGAACAATGAATGGTCCTTCCCATGCTAGTACTAACTTTTTTGCCCTTTTGAGGTACCACACCTGGTACACTAGTACTTGATCACTTGTGCCAAAGTGTGGCCGGTGCAAGTGACAGTCATGCCATCCTTTTCTTCTATTTTGCTCCGCCTGCAGTGCTTGAGAGGCTCTTGCCCTTGTCTCCTCTAAAACAAAGAGACGGAGGATGCTGGCGGTGTGCATGGCCATGGGTTGAATGAGGCGAGAGGAACTTACCATGAGTGATCCATTGTTGAATTCAAAAGGAGAGACTGCCTCCAAGCCAAAAGCCAATTGAAAAGGGTTGTGTTGGGACACATGATTTAGATTTTAAAAAAGAGCTCGCAAGGGCTTCCACTCGGACTTCTGGTTTTAACTGTGGGAAAGTTTTTTGCTGTAGAGCAAACCTGTCAGAACAAGAGAAACAAGGCGCGAAGCTCTGAAGCCCCCCCCCCCCCCCCCCCCCCCCCCCCCCCCCCCCGCGGTCCTGCTCGAACCTGTGCCCCCCCCCTCCCCCTCTCTCGCCCGTTTTTCTACACCCGCTTCCCCTCCCTCTCCTTTGATCTGCACTTGCGCTGCCCTCCTCTCCTCTGCTCCCCCTTCTTCGCACTGTTTTGCCCCCCCTTTTTTGCCTCTGTTCTGTTCCGCTCCTTGCGCCCTCCTCCCTAGCCTGCCTTCCTCCTCCTTTGCTGCTGAGCCCCCCCCCCCCCCCCCCCCCCCCCCCCCCCCCCCCCCCCGTGTTTTTTTCCCTACCCTCCCTCTGCCGTGTTTGCTTCCAGGAGGTTTTTTAGGTTCTTCCAAGCGTTCTCATCTCGGCAAGCTTCGGTTTTTTTTGGTCTTCACCCTCAGGATGATTCCATGGTAGCCACTCTGTAATCTCCGACTGAGGCTGCTGTTGCTTGCTTATCCTTTTCCGAAGCGGTCCTTCAGATCCTCACCACACGACAATTGCAACATTAGAGGCGTCCACCTTGGTTTGCAAAATTGTTGGTAGCCGCCCGGTGCGCAGACAACTTAAAGATCTCTTACAGGCAAGCCTCATTGGTGAGTCTATGAAGATCACATACATTCACCCTCTGGGGCGAGGCTACTACTAGGTGCAGTTCGACTTGCTAGCGGCGTCAGGCCGAGTCATGCATCTGAGCCCCCCTTGCATTGCGTACGGCGCATGACTTCTTTGCACGATGGCCGCATAGTTTTGACCCTGCGTCTGACCCTCTGGCTGGCGTATTGGGCTTCCTAGTGATAGTTTGCTTTCCAGGCCTGAGGAAGGAATACCTTCCTCTTCTCCCGGTGATTGGTGGTGCCATTGGGAGAATGATGGAATCCCCCCCCTCCCTCACTATTACCTCAACCCTTGCACGGGCAGCTGGTATTCCATCCCTCCGCATCTGTGTTTCCTTGCCAGATTCAGTGCCTCATGTTATATCTATTCCTTGCCTTTGGGGCGACCCCATCATGCAGCATGTGGAGTATTCAAGCCTTCCGAGTCAATGGTTCACTTGCAAGAAAATGGGACATCTAGCCAGACCTTGCCCTCGACGTCAGCCTAGGAGAACCCCCCCCCCCCCCCCCCTCCGCCCCTTGAATCCCCGTTCGGATCCTCACCAGGGGGCAGAAAGAGACAGGTTCCAAGGCAGCAGAGCATCAGGTTCCAACCACCATGGATGACCCAGCTATCGGAAAGTGGCGCTTGGCTCGTGCTAGCCGACCACTAGAATTGAGCGTCGTCATCGCGCGCACCAGGCTAGCAATGTTCAGGAGGACTCAGTTCTGTCAGAGAACTATTTTGAGCATTTATCGCAGTACCCAGTCGTTGGTGATGGACCCTCTCAAGTCACGGAGCGGGCTCCCCCACCCCCCCCACCCCCCCCCCACCCTCGGGGTTGGTAGCCGATTCTTCGTCGAGACTCCTCTCCTGGCTTTCGGTGCCCAGTGTGTTAAAATTACAGCAATGTGATGAGCTCTGGTGGATCAAATGCTAGAATCAACATCATTAAAAAAGAGATTAGACGATAATTAAGACGTAATTAGTGAGCAATTAATTGATAGCTTAATGTAGGCATGGATAATCAAAAACCAGCAAATTCTCATTAGGCCAATGTCTCAATTTATAGAGTTTACATCCAAGCATCCAATCCCACTGATTTTTCCTTGATTCACTCCACCTCTTTCGCTTGATTCTCTCCACCTCTCCCAGAATATCTCCACACCTCCTAAATCTCGTCATGCTACCCTTTATTCTCTCCCAGTAGATTCTTCTTACCTTTTCACAGGTTCTCTCACATTTACAGATTCTCTTTTACAGCCTCTAGCCAAGGGCTTGTTCTCGCACACACCCCATTCACTTATATATTTCAACACCTTCCCTCAAGTGAATAATCCTAGCACACCTGGACCCTATACCAAGTTTCCCTCTTACTTGATAGTCTGCGACGAGTGCCTAGCACACCTCCCCTCAAGTGAACAATCCTAGCACAACTGGACTCTATACCAAGTTTCCTTCTTACGTGATAGTCCGCGACCAAGTCCCTAAACTCATAGTCCTTGACACTCTCTCTCTCTCTCTCTCTCTCTCTCTCTCTCTCTCTCTCTCTCTCTATGTGTCCAAGGCTACTATAAGTGCCTGTGATCTTGACTAAAGTACTCACACATACATCTACTACATGGCCTACATCATCGGTGGCTCAGAGGTGGTTTTACTCTGTTGGAGCAGGTTACATTGGGTTGTGGGGTTTCTCTCTCTCTCTCTCTCTCTCTCTCTCTCTCTCTCTCTCTCTCTCACACACACACTCACTGCTCGCCTGCTGTTCGCCCTGCTCGCCGCCCTCTCACTGCTCGCCTGCTGCTGACCTGTCGCCTCCCGCCTGCTGTTCGCCCTGCTTGCCGCCCCCTCACTGCTCGCCTGCTGTTCGCCCTGCTCGCTGCCCCCTCACTGCTCGCTTGCTGACCTGTCGCCTCCCTCTCTCTCTTCGAACCTGTCGGCTCCCTCCCAACTTTCTCTCTCTTCGAACCTGCTGCCCTCTCTCCCGTCGGCTACCCTGTTCGCCGCTTTCTCTCTCGTAGCCGTCCTCTCTGCTCGTCGCACAGTACTACTGGCCCGTCTCTCTCTCCGCTAGGGTGTGCGTCCCCCTTTCCCCACCCACCCTTGCTCAAATATGTTGGCCCGCCTCTCTCTCCGCTAGGGTGGGTGGGGAAAGGGTGTGTGCCCCCCTTTTCCCACCCACCCTTGCTCAGGCCCCAAGGCTGCAACATAACTCTCTCAATTCTTCCATGGCTTCCCCCTTGCGCAACCCGATGAAGACGACCTTTATGGTCACAAACAAGAGGATAACAAATGTGGAAAAGGAGATGAAGGAATGGAAGGCGGAGATGGAGGGATGGTGGAAGGAGAAAGCCAACTTTCTCCAAATGGTATTCAATGAGAGTAAGCGGTGGAAAGAGGAGAAGGAAGACCTCATAGCAGAAGTCAAAGACCTTCACGGGGAAGTCAACACGCTCAAAGGCGTAATTTCAACTCTTCAGAGGGAGCTTGCAGAGGCTAAGGCAAATGGTGGACTTGAAGAAGGTGAAATTCAGCCATCCATGATAGAAGATCTCAAGGTTATCAAGGAACAAGTACGGGCAATTAAGGAAGAAGAAAAGCAACACGAAGCAAAGACTTCCTCATGGGTGGAAGTCATCACCAAGACTCAAAGGAAGATGGATGAAGCGGAGAAGTGGATAGAGGTCGCCAAGAAGGATAAAGGTAAGGAGATAACAACCCCTACACCTACAATCATTAACATGACTTTGGAAGAGGAACAACGAAGACATACACGTGCTTTGCATGTGAGGATTACCGGCCTTAAAGACGGGGATAAAGTTGAAGAGGAGGTGAAGGAGCTTATGGTGTTGATAGGGATTGACAATCCGGCACACGCAAAAGCCTAGAGAATGGGCAAAAAAGGCGGAGGCAACGGGAAAACATCAAAGGAAAGAGCTCTCATACTTCGCTTCCCCTCTATTGAGGTGAAGGAGGAGTTCTTGAAGAGGCAACCCACTTTAAAAAATACAGGCATTTTTCTTGGTGACGATCTTACACTTTCACAGCTTGCACATATGAAGGAAGTCATGCCAGAGATTAGGGCGGCAAGAGAAAAGGGAAAGATAGCATTTTATAGAGAAGGGAGGGTGGTCATCGTGGAGCGACGCTCTACATGACGGTGCGAGACCTATGGGACCAAATTAAAGCTGGCAGCCTGGAACTGCAATGGATCCCTCAGACTTGATGTAGGTGCCTTTGAGGATAGCTTTAGAGATAGAGATATAGTCTTCTACTCGGAGACTCACCAGGCCCCTGGTCAGATGATGCCACAGGTGACAGGATACAGATGGGAGACAGCTTGCAGAGTAGGGATGAGATCGGTACACAGTAGTAGAGGATCAGGGGGGTGGCAGTTCTTTTCAGGGAGGAGCTGCAACCGCTTCTACACATCGTTCGGAGAGATGATCAGGCCAGATATATGTGGGTGAGACTGAGGGCCGACACAGGCAGATTCCTGTATATTGCCATATGCTATTTTGCTCCTAGTACATCGACATATGCAGCACCTAGAGGGCAGTCTTCTTTCTCTGTGCTAGATGATGACATATGGGAGTTCTCTAGGGATGGAGACATCATCCTGTTAGGGGACTTTAATGCCCAGCCAGGCAACCGCCAGACAGCCTTTTATGATACCTCAGAGGAGATGCTGAGAGAGCTGGACACTCTGGATATGGGATTAGACAGACGCTCACAGGATGTGGAGTGCACAGAGTATGGGAGATATTTGGTAGATGTGGGGACTGCACATGGGTTGGCCATACTTAATGGCTTGCAGAGGTTTCCGTCAGCAGCGCTGGATTTACTTGCTTTCCACATAGACATGGTGCTAGCACAGTGGATTATGTTATGGCTATGCCGAGCTTTGTTTCATGCATTGAGGACTTCACAGTTGGATCTCGGTCCATTGGGGTAGTAGTGGATCATGCATTGTTGACATTGACCATCTCTTTTCACTTTACCACAGCTCAGAGGACACGAGGGGTAGATCACACTCGATATACTTTTACTTCAGAGACTGATGCTGTCTACAGAGATGGGATTTATAGACGTCTGTACACAAAGAAGCCAGGGAGACCTTTGGAGGAGCTGACCCATATACTAACAGAGACTTTACAGGATGCAGCGAGAGAGGCATATCCACATACCATAGTCACAGGGGACGGAGGGGACGGAGGCTTTGAACGCCGGGACGACGATTCGGGACGGTGCAGGGACGGGGACGGACGGACATCCCCCACGAAACGTTTCTCACAGGGGACGGCGACGGGGACGGCGACGGGGACGGCGCAGGGACGGGGACGGTGGTCGGGGACGGCAGAGAGCCGTTGCGCTTGCCGTTTTTGGCCGTTGCGCTTGCCCGTTTCTAGCCGTTTATGGCCGTTGGCTCTTTGAGGCTTGGCCCTCTCTCTCTCTCTCTTGCCCTTGAGGCTTTCCTCTCTCTCTCTTGCCTATCTATATAAGAACAAGCCTCTACAAGGCCACAAGCACACACAAGTTCACAACTCTCAAGGCTCAAGCTTTCAAGGCTCAAGCTTCTTCTCTCTTCCAACTTCCAAGTTCCAAGCTCTAGGGCCTAGGCTCTCACCTCTCCCTCAAGCCTCTTGAGTCTTGACTCTTCCAACTTCCAAGCCTGCACACCCAGATTCAGCTTTTTTGTTCAATACTTTTTCATTTTGTTGGGATGACAGAGGATACCCCATACAGGTACTCCGATTTGTCTCATAGGCCGAGTTCGGTCTTTTGGAAGACGTTAATAAAATCTTTCTTTCTCTCTCTCTCTCTCTCTCTCTCTCTCTCATTCCTCAAGGCTCTCTCTCTCTCTCTCTCTCTCTCTCTCTCTCATTCCTCAAGGCTCAAGAGTCAAGCCATCTTCAACCATGGCATCCTCCTCACGTGCCGGGGCTTCTCGTAGAAGGACAACGGGATGGACATGGTGGGAGGAGGTTAACTACACCACATCCGTTCATGGAGGCGGTTCTCGGCCATGGGTATGCAAGCTTTGCCCGTACCGGCGAACGGGTGGCGCCGACAAAGTGCGAGCCCACCTCTTGCATGAGAGTGGGCATGAGGTGAGGTTTTGCACGAATGTCACGCCCGAGAAGAGACGGGAACTTCTTGACAAGCTTAGCGTCTACGAAGCGGTCGAAGCGACAAGAAGGACACCACGAGTGGCCGTGGATCCCGCGACGATGGGGAGAGGAACTCAAGCCTCTACAATGGAGTCATGTGGTGGATCAGGATCATGCACACCATCACCTTCACCATCAAGTCGGAATGTTACTCCATCCCCACGACACCGGCACCCTCCATCTCCACGGCCTCTCAATCATTACGTGGCCCACGGCGACAATCTACACTTGGGGAGAATTGGAACCCCAAGTTGAAGGAGGAGGTGGATATGGCGGTGGCCCGCTTCTTCTTCCACGACCACATTGCCTTTCAAGCGGCTAGGTAAGTGCAATCGATCATTGCCAATTCATCATTCATGTTTTCATCATCCTAGTCCCCTTCTCATTAGTAAATTACTTTCTTGAATAGGTCGGAATACTTCAAGGTCATGGTTAAGAAGATTGGGGAGTATGGCTCAACCTATACGCCCCCCTCATCCGAGAGCTTGCGCACTACATTGCTCGAGAAGGAGAAGCGCATTGTAGAGCAAGCGGCCGACAACACAAAGCGGCAATGGGAGAGGAACGGAGTCTCCCTCATTGTGGATGGATGGAGTGACACCCGCAAGAGGAGTATTCAAGACATGGTTGCATATTCACGCGGAGAGATGTACTTCATCTCATCTCATGATGCATCCGGCACTGGGAAGAGCGCGGATGTGCTTGCGGCGGAGTGGGCTACCACCATGGAGATCGTTGGCCCCGAGCATGTAGTGGGCTTTGTTGCGGATGGGGAGCCTTCCAATAGGGCAGCGGGAGCTATTCTCCAGGGTATGTATAGACATGTCACGGTGTCCTTTTGTATGGCTCATTGCCTAAACAACCTCCTCAAGGACATCGGGGCATTACCATGGATCAGCCCGCTCATTGAGGAGGCCAACACCATGGTCTCCTTTGTCCTCAACCACCAAAGACTCGGCATGAGTTCAACAAGAGGTCTTGTCTCTCTCTCCTCAAATATTCCGACACCCGGTTTGCCTACAACTTTCTCATGTTGGGCTGGTTGAACAATTGTAGCGGTGCTTTGAGGGGGCTTTTCCTTAGCGACGAGTTTGTCGCCATGCAAGAGTCCCATACAAACACTGGCCAAGAGTGTAGGCTACGGGCGGATGACGCCTCTTGGTGGGAGCGTGTGAAGGCCACAAATGCTATGGTGAGGCCCATAGTCCACCTATTGAGGATTGTAGATGCTATGCAACCATGCATAGGCAAAGTCTACGAGGCCATGGATCGCATGATAGAGAAGTTGAAAGACTTCGTGCCTGACGAAGACAGATACAAGGAGATCCATGCCTTGTGTCTAGGAAGGTGGAATTCCTACTACTCTCCATTGCATGCAGCAGCTTATGTGGTGGACCCAGAATTCCAAGGCAACAAGCAGGAGAGCGACCGGGAGGTGAGCGCTGGATGGAGGATCATCTTGGATCGTCTTGTGCCTGATGCATCGGTTAGGCGCAAGATCAGGGACCAGCTTTCGATGTACAGGTCATTTCATGGCTCCTATGGCTGTCATGATGCACAGGTTGACCGCTCCAAAGTTGGTGCTACTCTATGGTGGGAGGACTTTGGTTCAGATGGACCAGAGCTGCAGCAGCTTGCCATCCGCATACTTAGCCAGGCCGTCAGCTCCTCTTGCTTGGAGCAACTTTGGAGTACCTATAGCCACATTGCCTCTAGGAAGAGGAACCGACTCGGGGTAGAGCGTGCCAATGACCTTGTCTTCGTCAGCGCGAACTTGTGAATGCTTTGCAAGAGCGTGACCAAGAAGGCAGATTCCTTCACCGAGTGGGAGATGAGTCAACAAGAAGAGCAACAAGAGGATGAGGTGCAGGAGCAGCATGCCAGTGAGGATGAGACTGAGGATGAGCTTGATGCTTCTTTGGCACAAGCTACCCATGACCATGAGGCGAGCACTTCACGTGGATGATCATTCATGGATCATGATTCATGGGCCTTACTACTTAGCTCTAGTCTCTAGCCTCTAGTCTTCAGCACTTTTTTGTCATTGACTCATTTGAGTCCGTCCATGTATTTTGCCTCCTTAAGGCTTAGTCCTGACTCCTGAGTCCTGACTCTTGAGTCATGACTCATTTTGTATCTACTTAATTATTAATATGACTCAAAAGCTTACCATTTTAGTGTAAATTTGTGCTCATTTTGATGTACTTCCAAAGTAGAATAAGTGTAGAGTAGAAAATTTTTTTTTAAAAAAGTATTTTTGAGTGCCGTTCCCTCCCCCGTCCCCGTTCCCTGCTTATGGCCGTCCCCCGTCCCGTCCGTCCCCGTCCCCCGTCCCTTGTGACTATGCCACATACTCAGCCTGGCCAGAGACAGCGTTCTCGGTGTATGCCCCAGAACAGCTGGTATGATGAGGAGTGCAGAGAGACAAGAGCCCGACTGCAGCGGGAGGTTGCTTTGGAAGTCACTACTCACCAACAATCACGTATTGCCTTCCGGCGCCTTGTGCGAAGGAAGAAGCGGGCCTTCCTTGCTCAGCTAGAGCAGGAATTATACCAGCTGTTCTTGAGCCAGGATTCGAGGGAGGCTTGGCATTTGTTTCATGAGTCCTCCCCTGCTTTGGCCATCACTTCTACAGAGGTCTGGGGTAGCTATGCAGTATCTCTATATACAGTTCTTGGACAGACACCTTTTCCTATCCCGCCAGCACCATGCCCACAGACATGTACTTTCTTTACCGCAGAGATGGTAAGGAAGGCCATTGATAGGATGAAGACTGGGAGAGCATATGATCATGATGGATTGGTTGCTGAGCACTTTATTCATGCGAGAGACATGCTGGCAGCGCTTCTAGCAGTGATGTTCAATCGTGCTATGTGTGAAGGCTTACCCGAGACTTGGAGTAGGTCCACCATCGTGCCTATCTTCAAGTCAGGGGACCCTATGGAGCCAGGGAATTATCGCACTATTATGATTGGTCACACACTAGCACGATTGTATGCATCCATTCTTGAGCAGCAGTTGAGTAGATGGGCAGAGAGAGAGCATTCGAGCAGAGGGACAGGCAGGGTTCAGGAGAGGTTTCTCTACTCTTGACCACATCTTGACTCTGCGGGCCATTATTGAGGAGGGCAGGTCGCATGGGCGACGGATTTATTGTAGCTTTGTGGACTTCCGCAAAGCATTTGATACAGTGCCCAGAGCCAGATTGATGAGGCGATTACAGGAGATGGGGGTACCCATAGAGCTCATATGGGGGATTATGGCTTTATATAGATCAGGTTTGCAGGACAGGTACGCGCCCCAGAGGGGGTCTCTACTTTGGTTCATCCACTATAGGAGTGAAGCAAGGTTGCCCGTTATCTCCTTCATTGTTTGGTATGTATGTGGATGAGGCTTCTGACTACATTGAGAGATTGGGGGACAGAGGAGCCCAGCTAGCAGGTACATGGATCCCACTATTGTTATATGCTGATGATATTGTGTTGATCTCTGACTCCCCTGAGGGTATGCAGCGTCATCTGGATGCTTTACATGAGTTTGCACATGATAGTGGATTGTCTGTCAACCTTGGCAAAACCAAGGTTATGGTGTTTAACACCACGCCACAGTGGGTTAGGCGATCAGCTCCCACATTTACATATGGGCAAGAGATTGTGGAGTATACAGATGCATATACATATCTTGGGGTTGTATTCAATGGGCCAGTGTTTTCGATGAGGAGAGCAGCAGAGACTAGATTGACTAGAGCACATGCAGCCCTGGGTGGTTTGGAGGGGATGTGTTCGCAGGTTCAGTTTCAGGAACCTCGAATGAAACTTTGGCTTTTTGACACTCTAGTGACATCAGCTATGCTTTATGGAGTGCAAATATGGGGACCTTCAGTGGGCCATCACAGCGCAGGCGGATGGAGAGGTATGGAGAGGCCTTTGGTATCTATGATTGCTAGGATTATTAGAGCCAAGGCCGTGGTACCTCATGAGATTATTCGAGCAGAGTTGGCGGCTGCTCCTCTGGTGATTGAGGCTCTTACGAGATCAGTCTCCTACATACATGGCTTGTGGGATCTCCCCCGAGACAGATATGCACGCCTCGCCCTTGAGTCCTCCCGACAGTTAGCTTTACAGGGAGACACAGCTTGTTGGTATGGACAGATGACATGTTGGTTCCAGGCACATGGTTTTAGCATGGACAGATTGCCTCCCTTCCAGTATTCTCTGGATGCACCCTCTCTCACTCTCACACGGACAGAGATTACCAGACCATCCGTCAGGATTTAGTTCAACTGGACATTAGGAGGACATGGATACAGCCCACTGAGGAGCTGGGCACGAAGATGGCTTTCTACAGAAAGCATTTTCTTCAGGTCACAGCAGATGGTTTTGTGATCAGACCCAGTTACATGGATGTACACTTGTCTCATGCAGTACGATGTGCTATTGGTCAGATTCGCACATCCTCACACCAGCTTGAGATTGAGATTGGCCGATATAGAGGTATACCAGCTGAGGCCAGGATATGCCGAGTATGCCATGGGGAGCCAGAGACAGAGTTGCATTATATATGCTATTGTACTGCATACTATGAGATACGTGGTCGTTTCCAGTGTTTATTCAGAGAGGGTTTTGGACCACTTTCCAGAGTCATGGGGTACCAGGACCAGAGGTGTTTGGGATTGTTCTTGCTTGAGCTGCGGTGATATAGAGATAGCCTGCTTAGGCGCACAGAGAGCCAAACTGAGAGGCACATTACAGACTTCTTTAGTCCAGCCATCACTGCGCCAGATGGACCACAGTAGTAGCAGGACATGGATACCGCCCACACCAGCGGTACACTAATTGATCGTGCGATTGAGCTTGGGTGGTCCAGACGCCCACGACTACGGAGGAGGGCATCCCAGCATAGATGGAGGTTGCAGCGACGGATTCGGATTATTCTTGCGAGACATGCAGGACACCCAGTCAGGGTGCTGACCACAGAGGATATTGAGGAGATCCGCCAGCGTTCGATGCGGCACATATTATGAGATGGAGGCACCTCCATAGTGTACCCCCCCGTCCCACATGATATTGTATCCCCTCACTGTACTCCACTCACCTCCATAGCGTACCCCCCCTCTCACTATATTCACACCCTATAAGGGTTTCTGTTTACCTTCCAGTTCCAGTTTCATTTTGTAGGTGCCAGTAGTATCATCTTTATTTTTCATTTTCTGGTTTTTTATCCAGACATTGTATCAGATCCACCATGATGTAACTTTTTGGTCTCATAGGTCATTATGGCCTTTTGAAGACGTTAATATAACATTTCATTTCATTAATATAACATTCTCTCTCTCTCTCTCTCTCTCTCAATCTCCTCTCTTTCCCTTTCCCCTACATGACTTGACCCCCCCCCCCTCCCTGTTTTTGTTGCTGTTTCGCGTTGGTGTCATGGATTAATTTTCAGTCCATTGGCTGTGGGAAGTTTTGCAAAAAGTCATGGCTAAGACCGGGTTTAAAGAGGAGCTCGTGAAGGTGGAGGACAAGCTCGGCACAATTATCAAAGAAAACAAGAAAATGGTCGACTCTTCCGTTACCGCAATCATAAACCGCCTCTTCAAACTCGAGAAGGGATTTGACAAAATCCAAGAGCTCGAAGAGAGATCTTCCAAGCAAGAGGCTAAGATTTCAGCCTTAAAGGAGGAACTAGTGGAGGCCAAATTGCATGCTAAAAGTCAAGCGGCTGAAATCTCAGCCCTCAAAAAGGAGTTGGAAGCCTCTTCAAAAAGCAAGCTTGAGAATGGAAAATTTCAGCCCTCCTTTATTGAAGAGATGAATACCATCAAGGAACAAATGAGGGTCATTCGAGAGGAGGACGAGCAACATAAAGAGAAGACATCTTCATGGGTGGAGGTGATCACAAAGACACAAAAGAAGATGGACGAGGCGGAGAAATGGATCGAGGTCGCCAAGAAAGGGAAAGGTAAAGAATCGCCACCCATCCCCACTCCCACCATCATCAACATGACCCTTGAAGAGGAGCAAAGGAGGAAGACCCGGGCCTTACATGTACGAGTGTCTGGTCTAAAATACCGTGATGATGCGGAAGGGGAAACCAAGGAGCTCTTCTCTATGATGGGCCCTGAAGCCACGCACACAAAGGCATGGAGAGTGGGAAAGAAGAGAGAAGGTAGTGGCGAATCTTCTAAGGAGAGAGCACTTATCATTCGTTTCCCCTCCATGGAAGCGAAGAAGGACTTCTTGAAGAGATGTCCTACACTCAAGAAGACGGGAATATTTCTTGGAGATGACCTCACACTCTCGCAACTTGCCCACATGAAAGAAGTTATGCCCGAGATAAGGGCAGCCCGAGAGAAAGGGAAAGTGGCCTTCTATAGAGATGGTAGAGTGGTGATTATGGAGAGGCGCTCTTCATGACGGCGCGAGACCTATGGGACTACACTCAAAGTTGCTACTTGGAATTGTAATGGATCTCTACGCCTTGATGTAGGGGCTTTTGAGGATAGTTTCACTGCTGGGAGGGACATCATCTTCTAGTGTGAGATGCATCAGGCTCCTGGACAGTCCATGCCACATGTTAGTGGATACCGATGGGAGACAGCTTGTAGACAGGAGACTCGTTCAGAGCATAGAGGACGGGGCTCAGGAGGAGTGGCAGTATTGTTTAGAGAGGAGCTACAGCCACCACTGATACATATAGTCCGCAGAGATGAGCAGGCTAGGTACATGTGGGTTAGACTGAGGGCAGAGATGGCGGGCAGATATCTCTACATTGCTATATGCTTTTTTTTTTTCCGAGAAAAGATCCTTTCATTAGTTATAAAAAAACGCCCACTAGGCTACAAAACCCCTCTCCTGCTCATAAGAAAACAGAGCAGAGAACCAATCAAGGCAGCTAGGGAGACTCTCCCTAGGTGCAAAGAAGTACAAATAACTGAGAGACTATATCATACAATAGGAGGGGGGAAAATCCACAGAGGTGGCCTGTAGTGCCAACGGGGGGTACCCCCGTGTATGCTATATGCTATTTTGCTCCAAGTACATCAGTGTATGCATCACCTAGCGGGCAGTCTCCCTTTTCTATTTTGGATGATGACATTTGGGAGTTCTCCAGGGATGGTGAGATCATTCTCCCGGGGGACTTCGATGCCAGGACCGCCCATAACGAGACAGTATTTTATGATACCTCAGAGGAGATATTGAGGGAGCTTGATGTTAGGGATATGGGCCTATCTAGACTCTCACAAGATGAGGAACATACAGTGTATGGGCGGTATTTGATAGACATGGGGACTGCACATGGATTGGCCATCCTGAATGGCCTACAGAGATTCCCGACATCAGGCGGTTTCACTAGCTTTCCACATAGGCATGGTGCTAGTACAGTGGACTATGTTGTGGCTGAGCCCAGTCTCATCCCCTCTTTTCAGGATTTTATGGTAGGCACTAGGCCGGTTGGAATAGCAGTGGATCATGCTATCTTGTCCTTCACTCTCACATTTCAGTTCAGCACAGCTCCATCGGGACAGGTCTCCACACACACTCGTTATACCTTTACGAGGGAGACTGACACCGTGTACACGGATGAGATATACAGACGCTTATGTGCCGAGGAGCGGGGACGGCCATTAGATGAGCTCACTCAGATATTGATAGAGATGCTTCATGGTGCAGCATCAGAGGCATATCCCCATAGTCAATCTACACAGAGACGATCTGGGAACATGCCCCAGAACAGTTGGTATGATGAGGAGTGCAGAGAGATGAGGATCAGATTATAGAGAGAGGTGCTCATGGGTGTTACCACTCACAGACAGTCACGGATTACCTTCCGGCACTTAGTGCGACGGAAGAAGAGGGCGTATCTTGCTCAGTTAGAGAGGGATTTGTATCAGTTATTTATGAGTCAGGACTCAGGCAAGGCATGGAGACTATTCCATGAGCATTCACCATCACCAGCCATTACCTCCACAAAGATTTGGGGTGAGTATGCAGCATCCCTGTACACAGCAGCAGGACAGCCGCCCCTGCCAGACCCATCGGATGTGCTTTCTTTACTGCTGAGATGGTAAGGAAAGCTATTGATAGGATGAGGACTGGGAGAGCATATGATCATGATGGTTTGGTAGCAGAACACTTTATTCATGCCAGAGATATGCTTGGAGAGCTTATTGCTATGATGTTTAACCGAGCCATGTGTGAGGGATTTCCTGAGACTTGGAATATGTCCACGATTGTGCCTATCTTCAAGCCAGGGGATCCCATGCTTCCTGGGAATTATCGTACCATCATGATTGGTCACACATTGGCTAGATTATATGCATCTATTCTTGAGCAGGAGTTGAGTAGATGGCCAGCTTGGAGGTGCTGTTTTTTGTGTTCCTGCATACTTCTATCACAATACCTCTTCCCCCTTCTTACAGGTACCTCCATTGTGATCGATGGAGTCCAGAGTATGCATACTCGCGCTCGGACAGAGTGGTGCCACATGGAGGGTAGGATCCGCACCCATTTGGCACGGCTTCTCCCCATGACGGATTGTGATTATTCCCCGTCTAAACCCTTGCCCAAGACTCTTTGAGTGGAGGGTAGTTCTGCCAGTTCCGCCTCACACAGAGATTGATATGCGGATAGTCTCATGGCACATATAGGGTTTAGGGGGGCCTTAGTGCTTTCAAAGACGAGGCATCCTCAGAGGAGAGCTTCAGAGAGCCATAGTGGGGGGACCTATCAACATTCTTTTCCTCGGGGAGCATCACCTCTCACAGGGGTGCACTTGCTGATGCAAGAAGATTTTACCAGGCAGGAGTCATACTTTCTGGTCTCCATCCTTTAGCCCTTTAGGGATGCAAGGAGGAGTTTGCATTTCTGTTAGTGAGCAACTTTTGCAGACAATGACAGGCTCAGGAGTTATAGTTCCGGGGCAAGCACAGTGGGTTACCATTTTGATTGGAGAGGATAGCGTTGGCTTTCTCAATGTTTATGCCCCAAATGTGCTATAGGTAGAGCCCTCTTTTGGAGCACAGTCCGGAAGGCCCTTCCCCAAGCTGACTTTTGGTGCATGGGTGGTGACTTCAATATGATAGAGCAGCAGAGGACAGGATTGGAGGAGGCACGGTCACAGTTTCAGGAGCAGAGTACTCTGCGAGTCAATGGCCTGAGTCACAGGGGATTTCTTTGAGATAGTCGGTTCCCATAGGAGGAGAGATGGTATTCGCAGGCTGCGTGGCTAGGATGGAGCTATTGGCTCAGATCCCCCCCATTTGAGAGCCATCACCACTGATTTCTTCCGGTCTCTTCTCTCACAGGTGCCCCATAACCCCACAGGTGATGGACGCGTGCGAGAGGGTTTGGCGGCACACAAGAGAGGTGGTTCCCCCCTCTCTTCGGTCCTCCTTATTGACTCCATTCTCGGCTGAGGAGCTGGTGGAGGTGGTGACGGCAATACCTAGGGGCAAATGCCAGGGGCGGACGGGCTTCGAGTCTCTTTCTTTCTTCGTCTTGGACCTCATGGAAGGCGGCCTTCGAGCTGCATTTGATGAGATTATGCTCACAGGTGCCATGCTCGAGAGGCTCTCAAAGGGTTTGATACACTTGATTCCTAAGGAGGGTGGTGATAGATTGGAGATCAGACAGTGCATACCCGTCACTCTTCTAGGGACCGCCTATAAGATCTTGGCCAAGGCCATCAGCAAGGACTTCAGTCCTTTCTCTCGGACTTGATTCATGACACTCAGCCCGGCTTTGTTTAGGATCGGAGCATTATGGATAACATATTCACCTTCTGGGAGGTGATAGCTTCGGCCAGGATGCAGCAGCAAGATCTCATAGTGCTACTAGACTTTGAGAAAGCTTATGATAGGGTGGATCGGAGCTTTCTGGAGGGCACGATGAGCCGGATGGGATTCCGCTTGGAGTGGGGGATTCCACGTGGAGTGGATTCGTGGGGTCTCAGGGCTTTACTCAGCCTCGCACAACCAAGTTCTCATTTAGGGAGCCCGTGGCGACAGATTCCCCCTTTCCCGCTCGGTTCGGCACGCTTGGTTCGGCAGGGCTATCCTTTGGCACCTTACCTCTTCCTATTCGTCGCCGATGCCATGAGTAGTTTTCTCTCAGCCTAGGAGACCAGACTTCAGGGATTGCGTCTCCCCCTCCGCACGCAAGAGGAGCTGCTTGACTCAAAGTTTGCAAATGACACAGTAGCTTTCCTTTTAAGAGATGTGGAGAATCTCTAGAGATTCGTGGAGGCGATTGAGGTTTTTTGCCGCGCATCAGGAGCATAGATCAGCTAGCACAAGTCATGTGGTTTTTGGGTAGGCTCAGCACCCGCCCCGACTTGGCGCCCAATTGAGGCTTTCCAGTGGATCCCAAGGGGCACTCTAGTTCGTTTTCTTGGTGTTGCCAAGTGGGCATCAATATCTCTCTTGAGCAACGGCTCGTCCCTCTTCTTCTGAAGTTTTATACTGGAGTTCTGCGAGGCTCTCCCTAGCTGGTAGAGTGGTGGTGGCGAACCAGGTACTTCTTGCCACCATGGGGTACATCACTTTGTGCTGGGCCTTCTCTTGGGCATGTATTGGCTAGGTACAACCATTCATCCGGAACTTCTTATGGGCCGGTAGTGATGGGAGGCGAGCCAGGGCCAAGGTGGCAAGGAGAGTGATCATTAAGCCATGTCATAGAAGGTGGCTAGGCCTCATTGACCCTGCTATTCAAAGTTGTGCCTTGTTGGACAAGCTGATTGTTAGAGGACTCCTTCTCGGTGGTGAGCCCTGGAAGGACTTTCTCTTGGCCCGGATTTCAGCCCGCACCCCAAGTCTTGGGGGCCCTTGGCCGCAAAGTACCAGATGGATTTTCACAGAGATGTGGGCCCGCAATTGTAGTCCAGCTTTTAGAAATAGATTTGCAGCCAGCTTACTTCGAGTTTGGGATCATCTCAGGCCGGCCTTTAGACAACTCTGGCAGCCTCAAAGGAGCGGCTTCGGCAACCTTTGGTCTGGAACCCCCTAATGCATTTACCCAGTGGCCACATGTTGGGGGCCCGACCGCATGTATCATGGGGCACCTTGAGCATAGGACCAGCAAGGTCCCTTGGAGATTGGATCGCACACAGGCAGTTACCCCCAGAGGTGTAGGACAGAGGCCTGACAGGGGTCCAGGGTAGAGACAGGCTCAACATCGACATCGACTCAGCTATTCCTCGAGAGTGGCTGACTCCTATCCAAGACCTGACCGCCGCCGCAGTGTGGCTAGGTGTGTTTACTAGACATGATATTGTCATGGCGGTCCACAGAGCAGATGAGGGCAGTGGTCTGCTCACTCTTTCTATTGGATCCCATGGCAGATTAGAGAGATCCAAGCTCCCCTTAGAGGATTTCAGGGGCTTCATCTTGCAGAGGGTGAGGGTGATTGGTTTTCAGGCACGGGAGTGGCACACAGACTCAGCACCAGCCAAGGTGGCCAAGGAGAGATTCTGGCGACTATGGGTATGGAAGTGTCGATCTCTCACGCACCTACAGTGGGACCCGAGAGAGTGGACTTGGCATGACCCTGCTGATCTGGAGGAGACTGTGGATGCCCCCTTCTTTGCATATACTTAGAGGATTTCAGGGGCTTCATCTTGCAGAGGGTGAGGGTGATTGGTTTTCAGGCACGGGAGTGGCACACAGACTCAGCACCAGCCAAGGTGGCCAAGGAGAGATTCTGGCGACTATGGGTATGGAAGTGTCGATCTCTCACGCACCTACAGTGGGACCCGAGAGAGTGGACTTGGCATGACCCTGCTGATCTTGAGAAGACTGTGGATGCCCCCTTCTTTGCATATACTGTGCGGCTAGGCCGTAGGATCCAAATGCCAGAGATTGATGGCACGCCGGCAAGAGTAGCACATTGGCAGTCTCACGGGGCCTCTCAGAGCATTTCCTTTCAGATTTTTGGAAGAGGCTTTGGGACAGTTTCCGGCCTAGAAAGATCACCCTCTTTCTATGGCTGATGGCACATAGGAGCTTGGCGGTTGGCACTTGGCTGGCAGGTGGAGGTAAGCAAGCAGCATGCCCGCGGTGTGGCCACCCTCAGGAGTCTCAACGACATTGTCTTTGGGATTGCCTGAAGGTTTAGCAAATTTGGCAGCAGATTCTCTACATCTTCACTATGGACAGGGCCTTGACACGGATCATTACATGGGGCACTGTCGCTTGGGCCACAGAGGTTGGGGTGGTCAGGGCTTATGAGGAAAATGGGGGAGGGCTAGCCCTTCAGGTCTCTCACCATAGTACTTCGACAGTACCAGTCACAGCCCCACCTACAGATCAATGGCGACCAGGCTCATGCCAGAGATGGGAGATTTGCAGAGCAGCATTGCAATAGGCACATTTGGCGAGCTAGATGCAACGAGGCCATAGAGGGTACCCATACCCCGCCAGCTGAGTCCATCAAGAGCATTTGGCTCGACATCATTCATACCCTCTGCGGGTCAGTGGGGGAAGTTACAGGGAGGTTCTAATCGCATGCGGAAGTGGCGGGAAGCTTTCTTGAGGCTCTGGAGGCCTGGCCCTTTTCTCATAGATAGAGGTGGTGACCCCATTTGGCATTACAGAGCACCTGTCTGTCGCTCGTGATTTCAAGTGGACATCCAAACCTGGTGAAGATATGCTGGTACAAAAATCTAGCCACTGTCTGGGCACTGTAGTTTTTTGTGGCTTGAGCCTCCGCCCACTTTGTTGCATAATCTATGGTGGCCACTAGAAGGTACTTGCACTTGCTCAGATGGGCAGTGGGTTCAATTGGCCCAACAAAATCAATTCCCCACCTCTCAAAGGGGGACCATGCTAGAGAAATGTGTAGAGGACAATGAGATTATTTGGTGGGCTTGGGACCACACCTTCGGCATGTGTCACAACACATGACAAACTCTTTGCAATCTTTGAATCCTAATTGAAAAAGATGGATGGTTGTGGTTACACTTGGGTAGTGTCTACCTGCTAGACCAGCATGAGCATCTTCCACCAAGTGTGGCACCTCATGAGGATTGACACATCAGCGGAGAATCCCGTCATGTCGTTTGTACAGTTGACTAGCCACAAGCTGGAAGGGCCTGCTTTTGACCAACAAAAGACACTTGTCTTTGGGGGAGAGGCCGATTGGATAGGAGCCTGTAGACAAAAGCAAGAGCACATCCCCGTACCAGTTTGGGGCAGCATCAACTTTGAAAAGGACATTATCAGCTAGGTCATCATCGATACCTGAGGGTGTGGCTGGTTCTCTGGAGTCGTAACTAGAAAGATGATCTACCATGACATGATGTTTGCCCGGGCGGAGAAGAATTTCGAAATCAAACTCCTGAAAAAGGAGGAGCCACCGCCACACCCTCCCAGTCACTTGCGGTTTGTTGAGAAGGTATTTCAAGGCATGATGGTGGATGATGACAATGAAATGAACACCCAAAAGATGGTGCCGAAATTTTTGACATGCATAGACAATTGCGAGACCTTCCCGCTCAGTGGTGTTATAATTCCTTTCTACTTGGTTGAGTAAGGGACTGGCATAGTAGATTGGCCTGTCCACTTGATGTTCCTGGCTCGGCTGGGCCAATATTGCACCAACAACAGTTTGGCTAGCATCTGTATGGACATGGAAGATGATGGACCAATCAGGTGGAATGAGAATGGGGGCCTCAGTGAGCCGTTTTTTGAGATAAGCAAAATTATTGGATTCTGTGGTGGACCATTGGAAGGGAGTGGAGGGACTGACTAGACGGGTTAATGGTAGGGCTATGTCAGCATACATTCTTGTGAATCTTCTGTGATAACCACTGTGGCCAACAAATATTTGAGTGCTTTTGGGACTGATGGGAGGGGGCAACCTGCAGATGGCTACAATTTTGTCGGGGTTAGGTGCCAGGCCTTCAGCAAAGATTATGTGACCAAGGAGGGTACCTTGCACTACTAGAAAATGACACTTAAAAGGATTAAGGCACAGCTTGGAGGACCTACATTTGGCAAATATTAATGATAATTGAGATAGGTGTTCAGCAAAGGCTTCTATACAAGTGGATAAGTGAGTACCGGTGAAATTGGAAAAACCATCAATGAAAGCACGGAGAAAAGTGAGGAGAAATTCCCTGAAGATGTTAGTGACAAGGTGTTGAAATGTGGCCGGCGTGTTGCACAAGCCGAAGGGCATCTTATTGTAGAAGCATGTGCCCCATTGTGTTAAAAAGGCTGTTTTTGCCCGGTCATCTGGGTGGATTGCCACTTGGTTGTAGCCACTAAACCATCCATGAAGCTCTAGAGATTGTGACCGGCCACATCCTCAAGAACCCGGTCCATGAAAGGGAGAGGAAATGAGAGAACGGAAATCAATACATATCCGAATCTTATTTGTTTTCTTTTTGGGCATGATGACCATTGGGGAGAGCCACTCTTGAGTGTTCCACTAGAGAGATTATTTTGGCGGATTCCATCTTTTCCAACTCCACTTTGACCGCCTCTGCATATTTTGGATTGAGCTTGTAAGCAGGTCCCCTAACTAGCTTGGTACCTTCTTGGAGGGGAATAGTGTGAACCCAATGGCTGCTGGCACACCATCTAGATCTTTGTAGGTCCAGGCGAACACATCTTTGAAGGAATGAAAAAAAGAGGTGGCTTGGTCCAAGAGGGTGGGGTAATCCCACGACCACGATGCTAGCAGGATGGGACGAGGATCTTCTGAAGTACCAAGATTATACTCCTTGACTGCATCTTGGTATGCTGGAATGGGAAGAGGTTCACCTGTATTTGCTGCTTTGTAGAGGGCAGTTGGGTCATGAGCAGGGTGTGGATCAAGTGGAAAATCCCCATACTGCTCCCTTTTCCAGGAAGTTGGGAGCTCCTTTGGATGGATGACAGGCTCATCTAGGGAATCATCAATGTGTTGTCAGCGCAGGCAAGTAGTACGGAGAAGAGCACTATCGGCCTTGGTGGGTTGGGTGGCAGATGGTTGATTAGTGAACTTCTTCCCCCGACGCCGGTCTGTAGATTCCAGGGGAGGAGGAAGTTCTGACCATGTAGCATGTGAGCTCTTGGGCAGCTTCCAACCAGTCCAATAACTCGGACTCTTCTCCATAAGGTACTATACCTTCTTCGGGGTCAGTGATGGTTGGTATGGACAATGTGGATGTGACTATGGCCCCTTGCACGCTTTGGTCTGGTCCATCCTCCAACTTGAATTCCTTGGAGCCCTGCTGTTGAGGAAGGTGTAACTTCTCTCCCTCAGTCATGCAGCACTCTTGCACCTCTTAACCAAGGTCTGCCAATGAGTAAGGAGGAAGCACCTTTGACAGTTGGAAGCCTAGTAACCACAAAATCAAGTAAGAAAGTAGTACCGTGACTCCTTCCACCAACCCAAGGGGTGTCACTTCACGCTGGTCCGCCATGCGAACACAAAAGTTGGCCGGATGAGTGATATGAAGTCCCACTGCATGGACTGTAGATTTAGGCATCAAATTGACACCAAATCCACCATCTACTATTGCACTAGGCAAAGGGGTGCTATTAATTTGCACAGTGAGCCGAGGACTTCGGTAATCTTTTGAAGACGTTTAATATAACTCCAGTGGGCAGAGAGGCAGGGACAGAGAGCAACTGGACAGGCTGGTTTTAGGAGGGCTCAGGGGATACACCACATTGGATCATATACTCGTCCTCAGAGCTCTTATTGAGGAGGGATATATTGTTGTTTTGTGGACTTCCGCAAAGCATTTGATACGGTACCACGTGCCATGCTTATGAGGAGACTACAGGATATTGGTGTCCCTGAGGAGATGCAGTGGGGAGTATACACTTTGTATGAGTCAGTGATAGGCAAAATACGTGCCCCAGGGGGCTTGTCGGATGCAGTGTTGAACAGTACTATTGGGGTCAAGCAGGGCTGCCCACTTTCACCCATGCTCTTTGGGCTATACATTGATGAGGTCTCAGACTATGTGGATAGATTGGGTGGCCCAGGGACGAGCCTAGCTGGGGTGTTGATACCCATCCTACTATATGCAGATGACATTGTGCTTATCTCAGACACACTCCTGAGGGACTACAGAGACACTTGGATGCATTGCAATCTTTTTGTGTGGACAAAGATCTCACAGTGAACCTTGGTAAAACCAAGGTTATGACATTTAATACCACACAAGCATGCGTGACTAGAACACAGACGCAGTTTACGTTTAGAGGAGAGCCAGTTGAGTATGTCAGATCCTATGTGTACCTGGGGGTGACCTTCAGAGGGCCGCGGTTTTCTATGAGGGAGGCAGCAGAGGCTAGACTAGCACGAGGATTTGCAGCTTTGGGGGCACTTGAGAGACAGTGCGCAGACATACAATTTCAGGAGCCACGCACGAAACTATGGCTATTTGACACTCTGGTTACATCGACACTTCTCTATGGAGCGGAGATACAGGGGCCTAGTCTTTTCCATAAGAGGAGGGAGCCATTGGCAGGACAGGACGGACTAGAGAGAGACTATTACGATGGATGAGAGGCCATTAGTGATGATGATTGCACACATGATTCGGAGCAAGTCATTTGTACCACATGAGATCATCAGAGCAGAGATGGGGGCTGCCCCAGTGGTTATTGAGGCTTTGTTCCGTGCACTTACTTTTCTCCATAGAATATGGGAGCTCCCTCAGCAGAAATACCCTCACCTAGCACTCACTTCCTCCAAACAGCTTGCAGATGAGGGAGACACCCAGTGTTGGTATGCCCAGATGCGCACATGGCTGGCCTTGCATGGCATGAGTATTGATGCACTCCCGCCTTTTGCTTACAGCCTAGACTGGCCATTCTTAGATCTCAGCCGTTCAGAGCTGAATCGGGTGATCAGGATGGACATTGTGAGACTAGATACAGAGAGGACATAGGTCAGGCCCCCGCAGCCGTTGGGCACGAAAATGGCACACTACCATAGTCATTTTCTACACCTCTCTTCGGACGGGTTTATTATACGCCATGCTTACATGGACACACCTCTCACATGGTATTCGGAGTGCTATTGGACAGATTCGCACCTCTTCACACCGGCTGAGGATAGAGACAGGTCGATATGAGGATATATCACTAGAGGACCGCATATGCCAGCTTTGCCATCAGGAGGTGGAGTCGGAGGAACACTATATATGTCGTTGTACTGTCTACTATGAGATCCGAGGGAGGTACCACTGCCTGTTCCGTGAAGGCTTTGGACCTTTGCATCGGATCATGGACTTTGAGGACCAAAGGTGCTTAGGGCTCTTCATACTTGAGATTAGACGCCACAGAGAGAGCCTATTGAGGGACAAGAGGGTAGTGGGACCAGAGCCGCCTAGACAGAGAGCCCTCACAGATTTTTTCAGAGCCAACACTGTAACCCCACCAGCCTCTACTCCCCCATCTACAGGCCTACCTAGCTGACCACCCTCCAGAGGAGTCACCCTAGACAAAGCCATTGCCATTTGTAGAACGAGACGCCCACGACCACGAGGATCGCGTCCATGACTACCTCACCATCGGCACATTCGAGCCATCATTGCCCGCCACCGGAGGAGTTTTCCACGACGATTCAGCGGTTCAGCTTTCAGCTCTTAGCTCTCTTAGGATGTTACTATTTTCATTCTTTCTTTCAGATTTGTTATGATGAGACATCATCATCATCATCAGTTGCACCTTGTTTTGGTCTCATGGGCCATTTCAGCCTTTAGGAGACGTTAATATATCTTTCTTTCTTTCTCTCTCTCTCTCTCTCTCTCTCTCTCTCTCTCTCTCTCTCTCTCGGCTCAAGCCTCAAGCACAAGGCTCAAGCTCTCAAGCTCTCTCTCTTTCGTCTCAACTTTCAAGGCTCAAGCTCTCCCCCCCTCTCCCTGTGCTACGGACTCATACCACAGGGAGAGGTGGGCGACAGCTCCAGCTCACTGATTTCTTCCAGAGATCTATCCCAGTGCCTACCCTGACACAGGAGGGGGTTACACTTCAGCGCGCTGCGGACCTCCAAGCGAGACGGAGACCGAGAGCACCAGGCCACCAGACTCCCAGACTACATCAGAGGGAGATCACAGAGATACGGGCTTGACATTAGCACCATATCCAGGAGCGGCTAGCTCACTTACACTCACACCCGGAGATCTTGCTCCAAGGTATTTTTGCCTCGCCATCGCCTGTGTATCACATATTACACCCCCATTATGGTACTGGTTGAAGCTAGACAGATCTGCATTGCATTCTTGTATACCCTACGCATATAGGTTGCATACTGAGCCTCTAGATCAGTAGTGCTCCATCCATCACCCCCCCCCCCCACTAGCTCAGTACTTTCATAGTTTATTTCATGTTCATTTTGTCCTCTCTTTTTTTTTTTGGACATCCAGAAGACATTGACAGTTGTACATTGATTTGTCTCATAGGTCGAGTTCGGCCTCTAGTAGACCTCTAGTAGACGTTAATATACAGCTTTCTTTCTTTCTTTCTTTCTCTCTCAAGGCTCAAGCCTCAAGCTCGAGGCTCAAGCTCTCTCTCTCGCGTCTCAACTTTCAAGGCTCAAGCTCTCTCTCTCTCTCTCTCTCTCTCTCTCTCTCTCTCTCTCTCTCTCCCCCCCCCCCCCCTACCTCTCCCCCCCCCCCCCCCCCCTATAGAGAGACCCTCTTGGCAGACAGGAGACCGAGCCATGAGGATCCTAACAGATTTCTTCGGCACCAGCACCAGCACCAGCACCAACACTAGCAACCCAGCCCACACACCTCCTGAAACCTCCTCCATTGGGCCATCACGGCACCGACCACGCTCCTAAGGAGTCACCACTGATAGAGCAGTCATCTTATGCCGTGCTCGTTGGCCACGCCCACCAGGATCCCGACCACGGCATCCTCACCATCGCCAAATCAAAGCCATTATTGCTCGGCATCGGAGGCGCCTACAACCTCTCCATTCTAGACAGCCCCATGGCAGAGATATTTGATCTAAGGAGAGGGCAACACTTCAACTGATCAACATACATGGAGCTACTTGATATACATTTTCCAGTATTTTCTACTTAGTATCATCTAGGAGTTCTACTTACAGTTCTTATAACTGTAAGAAAATCAGTTTATTGTACTTTTTAGTTTCATTTAGTTGTTCTCTTTGATGAGACACCAACTTGAGATGTACTCTCAGTTTTGGTCTCATAGGCCATTATGGCCTCTTAGAGACGTTAATATATCATTTCATTTCATTTCTCAAGCTCTCAACTTTCAAGCTCTCTCCCTCCCAAGTCCCGCCCTCTAGGGCCTAGGCTTTCTCTCTCTCTCTCTCTCTCTCTCTCTCTCTAAATGGTGGGGGACTTCAATGCTCGTACGGGCAATGAGCAATCAACACTTTATGACACAGAGGAGCCTTTATATAGAGAGCTTGAAGCGGATGAAGTGGACATATAGAGGACATCACAGCATATGGGTGAGATCACAGAGTATGGGACACATCTCTTGGCTTTGGGTAGTGCTCATGGGTTGCTTATTTATAATGGTTTGTCACGATGGCCCGGTTCGGGTGCTTTTACATGCTGGAATAACAAAAAGGGCGCTAGTACAGTGGACTACTTGATGGGATCCCCTACTTTGATGCCAGATATCCAGAGTTTCTATATTTTTGACAAGCCGATTGGGATGGCAGCATATCATGTATACTTATGCTTCACAATGGTATGCAGGAACCAAAGACTGTTATCGCCATTACCTCTCTCTCGCCACCCTAGGTACCATTTTACACAAGAGACTGCTGGAGTTCATTGCAGTGCAGTCTACGATGGCCTTTTCACTCTTGACCTAGATAGCCCTCTAGAGGAGCTTACGAGAGGCTTTACAGAGGTACTACATACCTCGGCAGCATATGCTTTCCCATATACTATAGCTGCCTCTAAGCCCTTGAGCAGTACTATTCCGCAGAATAGCTGGTATGATGATGAATGCTGAGAGACCTGAGCTCAGCTCTACAGAGAGAGGTCGAGACACAGAGTCTCTCATCGACTCCATTTCCTTTTGTTTGATATTGTGCAGCTGTGCCACAGGGCTCCTTCTGTCACCACTTCTTGGGCACAAACACATTCTTGAGTCGTGTGAAGTTAACCTTATCCTTGGGTTTGAGGGTTCGAAACCACTGATGCGCTTTCCCTTCCAGGGTTAGTGAGAAAGCATGAATCATTGTCACATCACTGACATGTCCACAGGTTTCGCACGTGGATTCAAAAATCTCTACATGCTGGATAGGATCTCCGTCCCTAGAGAATTTTTGGACGAGTTTAGAAATGATATGTGGCTTCATCTGGGAGAGTCGGGATTCTAGAGCAGTGCCTAGTTCCCTAACCATTCCTTGGCCCATCTCTGCTGCCATATTCAATAGATCCATCCTTGTGGCTGCATTAAGGTTAATGGTTAGATCCACCCTTGGTCTTTGAGGAATTGTTCCCCCCCTTCCTAGACCTTGTCCTCTTCCTGTGTACTCCCGCCTTTTGCTTACAGCCTGGACTGCCCGTTCTTAGATCTCAGCCGTTTAGAGCTGAATCGGGTGATCAGGATGGACATTGTGAGACTAGATACAGAGAGGACATGGGTCAGGCCCCCGCAGCCGTTGGGCACGAAAATGGCACACTACCATAGTCATTTTCTACACCTCTTTTCGGACGGGTTTATTATATGCCATGCTTACATGGACACACACCTCTCACATGGTATTCGGAGTGCTTTTGGACAGATTCGCACCTCTTCACACCAGCTGAGGATAGAGACAGGTCGATATGAGGATATATCACTAGAGGACCGCATATGCCAGCTTTGCCATCAGGAGGTGGAGTCGGAGGAACACTATATATGTCGTACTGTCCACTATGAGATCCGAGGGAGGTACCACTGCCTGTTCCGTGAAGGCTTTGGACCTTTGCATCGGATCATGGACTTTGAGGACCAAAGGTGCTTAGGGCTCTTCATACTTGAGCGTAGACGCCACATAGAGAGCCTATGGGCAGTGAGACCAAAGCCGCCTAGACAGAGAGCCCTCACAGAT